>NW_012267246.1:9582665-9690165 GCF_000151885.1 Dipodomys ordii | reverse complement strand
TCCTGGGAACGTAAGGTGATGTTGGTGGATTTCTAGAACCTAGGGATAACAGTTGTTCTTTGCTCTTTTTCTTTTTTTCTTTTTATCAGTTTTCATGTTTTCAGCCAATCTGTGAATTAGAATGAAGACTGGATAGATCAGTCATCTGCAGATGAGATGGTCATTTGGATCACCAGGGAACATAGAAGAATATAAATTCCCTCATTTTTGTCCAGGCGGTATTATTTATGAGGTCTACCATAGGCAAGGATTCTGTATTTGAAAACTCACAGGTTATTCTTATCTTTGTGCAGGTTGGATACAGGTTAAAGATCTCTTTTGAAAACTAGTTGGCTCCTAACTGATAGCTCCTACTAATTCCTTTCCTATGTTTGATTTCAGATCTTAAAATCCTTGACAGTTGGCTTGGTGTCTGTGTTGTGTATTTCTTTCTATGTGTAGATAGGCACCAGACCAGACAGTTTGATTGGCATACTAGAAAACATGACTTCTCTATAGTAGTCTTCCTTATCAATGAACTTGCCTATGTGATTTTTGTTGATTTTAAAAGAAAGAAGTAGGATACCATATAAATCAAAGGATTAGGGATTGAAGATCCGAAGGAAAGCCCATGATGCTCCTATCTTTCAAATAACCACCAATAAGGCAGAAGTGCAGTTGTGGCTTTAAGCCACTTTAGGTGGTAGAGTGCCAACCTTGAGTGAAAAAGCTAAGGGACAGCACCCAAGCTCCGAGTTCTACCCCCAGTACTGGCACAAAAAGGGAAGAAAAGAAAGAAAGAGAGGAAAAGATAGAAAGAAAAGGAACAGGAGAGAGAATGGAAGGGATCCAGAATGCTTCATTTGCCCATGTGATTATGAAAACAGGACTTCAGGCATTTTAATGAGCAGCTGAGAAGAAAGAGTAAAACAGAAATTAGAGGCATATTAAGAAGGAGGACAATTAACAAACAGAGCTTAGATACTTTTCTCTAGTACCACCACAGGAACTTAGACATCTAAGACAGTTAATGCTCTGGGTTCTGCTTAGCTGGGTTTACTAAAGTCCCACCAATGTGAGCTGCACGGAGTGGGGTCCTATAGTTTAAAGCAAGTACCTCTCGCTCTATTACTCAGCTGAATCAGAGAGGAAAGTGGGAACACAAATAGAGATAAAGAAGTTAAAAAATAATCATTAAACTTGCTTTACTTTAATTTAAAAAATAGCTGGGCCTCTAATCCCAGCTACTCAGGAGTCTGAGCAGTAAAGATGGTGGTTCAAAGCTATTCTGAACAAGAAAATGCAGGGAATTCTCATGTCCAATTAACCAGTAAAAAGAAGCCAGAAGTGGAGCTGCAGTTCAAGTGGTGAGAGCACTAACCTTGAAAACAAAAGCTCAGGGACAATGCCCAGGCACTGAGTTCAAGCCCTAGTACTATCACACACACACACACACACACACACACACACACACACACACGTCGACCAGAACCATCTCTATCTATAAAACTTAAAAAAAAACCCTATAGTAATTCTCCTCTGTAACAACTAAATGTAATAGGAAGTTTCCTTCAGTTTCTGGATGATAGTACCCCTTATAATTGATAGTCTGGCCATAGGATGTTTAAGATTGTAGAGGAATATCTCCCTATTTTTCTGCTTATTGGGGTTATATACCCAATTTGTGACTCACAGCACCTCAGAATCTCTCTGTGTGGACAGGAATAGGGCGCCCACCATATGATGTGAGGGCGGAGGGGGAGTCATGGCCCTCCCCCCCTCCCCCCTCTCCCCTGTCCTTCACACACCTGCCTGTGACATCCCTCCCTTTGTGGAAGCACTGTGCATTTCACACTGCATTGTTTTCAGGGGTGACCTTCATCAGAAAGGGCAGAGATAGTAAGGGAATGCTTTTACAGCCAATCACAAGGACATCTAGGAGTCAGATTCTGGCTTCACACCATCATCAGACTTCCCTGGCTCCCTGTTTCCCGAATATCTAAACTCTCACCTTCAGACTTCTTCCTAATTCTCAAATAGGAGCTTCTTGATCTTCCTACTTTTATTCTGGTCTCATAGGATTTAGAAGTTTTATAGTTTTTAAAACACTTATTATTGAAATGGCTGAATAGAGGTACTGAATCTCACCTTTTGTGATTTACTGTCTTGCTCAAGCCTCATCTTCTCACTTGAAGAGGTCTCTCTAAAAGTTAGAATTGTTCCAAAACTGTATCATCCTGCCAAAATAGAATTTGATAAGCAATATTATCATGTATACTTGCATTGGATGCTTCAGAGTGATTACTGAAGATGAGGACAATGAAGCATTCAAAAAATGATTTACTTTCCATTGAGCTTTCAAATACTATCTGTTTCTTGGGAAGGCTGGCTCTGGAATGTTAGTCTGTGCTGACCACCATCCAGGGCTGAGTCTGTGAGTGCTGTGAGTATTTTCTGTTCTCTTTAACTTGATTGGGTGCCATCCCTGTGGCAATCTGTGAAGCCAATTAATAGGAAAAGTAAGTTATATTAATCTCTTTTCGGCTGTGCAAAAAGTCAAAATGTAATGGGCAAATTCTACTAAGTGTGAAAAATTACCCCACTTTGTCTATTTCATATTTCTCAACCTCTCAAATTAATGACTTTTGGGGGGAAATGTGTGCATCTCTGTAGACAGGGAGAGTTTATGAATGTCGTGGGGGGTTGAGGGGGGGAATGGACTTCAGGTAGGAGAAGAAAGATATTTAATCAATGAATTATACATTTGTCATGCTTTCACATGACTGGTTGTTTAGAAAGACTATTGTGGAGACTTTTTTTTTTTTAAAGAACTGCTTTATATAATTGATAATAAAATAGGTTTGATGGAGGAGTGGCTTAGATTTGAAGTCACTCCAATGATTTCGATGGGATTTTTGGCAGTTCTACTTGGAGCTGATATAACCACATTTTATAAGTTCTATACAACTGCTACAATACTAAAGTACCTAGGATCCAGATTTCCTCTTGGCCTCCCATGACAGTCCATGTGGCTGGGGATCTGGGCTTCTCATGGTCTCACACATTTATGTCTTGCTCCCACTGCTTATTCTGTGGGGCTTTCTGGGGTTTCCTGTCCAAGTTTCATAAATCAACCCTATTATTCTTTCCTCTGGGAAAGTCATTCTTGAGGTTCCATATTGAGTCGTGTTCTGATCTCTGGTCTAAAGGTGTTGTATGACTTCTCCCCTACAGAACTGTGATGGGGAGAATTGGACTAGAATTCTAGTAGGCTGTTCCTGGGTCCATCCCACAATTAGAGCATTAATTCTTCTAGGCAGAGCCTTATTTTCTTCTAGAAGAACTTTCAGGATATTCTAACATCCATCCAGAATGTTTTCTAAACTCAACTAAGATCACTATTAATATTCACTTAGGAAGGTCAATTTTCAGTCTGCTTACAAGGCATGGAAATAGAGGCGAGGGACTCTTCTTCCCATGCTAGAGTTACCTACTTTTATACAACAGAAGATCAGAGTTGTCATAACTTAACACATTTCTTCCAAACAATTGCTTCCATGTGCCAGAAATGGACACAACAAATAGTTTTATTATGCAGCCATTATATCTATGGCTTTTGATTTCATATATAATACCTTTCACACATTGGCTACATCATTTGATTTGAATGTGAATGACAGTGTTGAGAAACAAGGTTCCTTTTATTCAATTTTTGCTGGAGAGAAAACTGATCCTGGAATAATCCATTCATTCAACAGACATTTGAGTTTAAAGCAGGAGGTAGGCCCAGTGACACGGGGAAGGTCCACATGACAGATGTGGTCCGGGACTGCACTCTAATGGGAAAGAAAGATGTTAAAAAATGAATGCACAATTGTTCAATGGCTATCCTGATTGATGCTAGGAAGAAATAGGCATGCTGTTGTATACAGAAGACAGAGAACAGATGAAGAATTAGCAAAGATGACTCAAGCAAGCAATGCCTATGTTGGGAAGGAGGGGGGAATGCATGAATTATTTGGTGAAGTGGAACAAGGAATCAATGTATGGGAAGTAGCTTTGTGTCTTTGAGCTGCTGAAAGGAAGTGTGGAGGGAGCCCTGGGAAAATAGAGAAAGATAGAAAAAGTGTGTAGGGCATGCCCTTCTATGCTGGTGGGAGATGTGGCTAGATGCAACACCATCATCATCATCATCACCACCACCATACCACCAGGGTCATTACCACCATCATCATCATTATCATCATTACCACCATCACCATGATCACCATTGCTGCCTTTGTCTCATCATTGTTGTTGTTGTCGTCATCATCATCATCATCATCATCGGTTTTGGTAGGAAGCACATGCAGGCTGTTGGGTTTGTCTTTCCACACAGCTTTAGAGGAGTTATAATGGCCTTAAGACAAAATAAAGTAAAAAGGGGAGAAGTGAGTTGGCCAGAAAATGCAACCAAGAGCCTGGGATAATACAAGGCCTGGAAGCCCTAACCACACTGAGGGATGTTTGTTTACCTCCTTACTCCACAGCAGGGCAAGCTGCTCCCGGCCTCCAGCTGGGTCATCATCTCACTCTCTTTGTTTTTCCCCACTGAGATGCTTTGGGGGGTGCTTACTTCAAGTTCTCCCAGGTCTTGGAGCCAGCGGAAAGCTGTGAACATTTCCAGCTTCATTTTAACTAAATTAACTAGACTTCCAACCTCAGTGTCAGCGAACAATGAAAGCTTACCAGTGAACATATGAAACAGAAATGAAATTAGCCAGCAGTAGGAAACTACAAACAGCTGAAGTATTCAGTTGTTAGCCATTTGAAGGATTAACTTCTAAATCATGTAGAGCTCCCTTGGTAGTTTAACTAGTTGGGCACTCAAGGGTATATAAAAACACACTTTAAGGTAGAAATGTATTTCTTCACCTATAAAATAGAGATTTACTGGCAGGTTGTGATATTATTAATACTGGATTTCCTTGCCGTGGCCTGTGAACTTAATCATATTTTCTTTTGCTTTCCTTCGCTCACAGCCTTGCACTGGGTTTCAAAACAGCTATCATAGAAGTGACATTGTCCCAGGCCAGGCAGGATAAAAGTTTCTGGAATGGCTGCCCAGAATTATCTAAAAAACACCCTGCTTATGTCTCTAGAATTCCACTCTCGTCTTGGGCCATTGTTTAGGACACTCCAGATTTATACAGCTCATTGGATATTCAACTAGGCTGAAAGATTTTATTTGATGGTTATTTCAATAATAATTATAGAGGCTGCCAAACTCTTCTTACCCTGTTCACAAACAAAGAAAAAAATAAACCCACCATCATAACCATAAAAGCACACCAGTATGATGTTTGTGTTCTACCTTAAAACTCAGTTTGATGTTTCTTGAAATATTAGTAGAGCTGCCCAGAACTTAACAGCCAAAGAAATTCCACTAATGGTCATTACCATCAATTATTTTTATATGTTTCATCAGAATTTGTTAAGAATCCATGAGCTTCTCTAAAAAGAATGTTGGCAATTTGGGTTTTAATATTTCATTAAAACAAAACCACTAGTTCACCTATGTAAGTATTCAATTGGCAGCTAATTGAATCATTAAGATTGATGAATTTTATATGGAGGTTTTTTCCTCTAAAAATACAAGGTTAGAAAGCAGCTGGCAGAGACTGTTTTGTGACTTTCCTATCATGCAAGTCTCTGTTTTTATGTCTTTAATTTCCCTGTCCCCAAATCAATTTGAGGAGAGAGCCACAAACTGGCATGTCTCTTTTCTTTCTTTATTTAAAGAGGTCGAAGTGAAAGAAGAAGGGGAAAAAAAAGAGTAGAATCACCAAGAAAACCCTAAACAAATAAAGTACAAACACAGAGTGACAAGCCACTCAGACCCTGGATTGGTTATGGATGAGACGACAAGTATATGATGAAATTAATGACCCTCTGTCAACTTTTTAGATCTCACTTTTAAAGAGAATGGACCAAAAATCAATAGCCCCCAAACCACCAGTACTCCAGTGAACCAGTCTTTCATTTATCTTGCTGTTGGCACTCAGATAGAAATTCAACCAAGCAGAGCACAGAGCTTTCCCTGGGAGACATTGTCATAGGCAATGTGTGAGCACCCAGCTCAGGGTCAAAGGTGTGCACTAGGGCTTCTCTGAAAAGGACCCACTTCTCAACACCATTATCTGGCTCTTGCTTTCAGCTAGATGCCCACTTGGCCATCAGCATGTCAAGTGCTGGCATCTGTTTGGTTGCCTGTAAGCCCTGGGTGGCTGAGGAGTCTAATGCTTCCATGTTTGTACTTTTAATCATTAAATGTTGTCTTTGGCCGCAAATGTGGAACTCTACAGTCAAAGTACAGTAGACACGTTTTCAAGGCGCAGGTTTGGGTTTAGTTAGGGTGGGGTTCAGGAGGTAGATAGGTCTGCCTGGGACCGCAAGAGCAAGGCCTGGGGTTCAAGAACCACCTCTTTCCCCAAAGATGCATAGCTGTACAATATTACCAGGGCCCTCTGCCCTCCCCTTCTTTTCCTTCTCTCTTCTTTCAAAGCAGACAGAGAGAAAATATATTTGAAAGGGAAAAGGAAGCAATGAGAGACTCTTGATAGGGGCCCCAACATGACTCCTCTCAGAGGGCAGTTTTTACAGTTTGGAGCCCCGCCACTTCGTGCCCATTGCTTGCTGGCTTGCGCATGCTCCGTCCCCGCTCTTGTCATTGGTTGAGCAGACACCCCGGGGCAGTACGAGGAGGATTTATGTGGGAACCCAGGGCATTATGGGAAGGAGACTTTGCGCGGGGGAACCCAGGGCATTATGGGAAGGAGACTTTGCGCGGGAATCCAGGGCATGGTGGGAAGAAGGAGCGCCATGGTGGGACTCTTGCTCTCTGCCACATGTTATGGCTCGCTCCTTATCTCTAACAGTTCCCCCCTCTTCCCCTCACTCGTCCCTCTTTGATGGACACCCTAACTGCCATCGAAGAACAGGGGTGGCGACGTCTCCAGGCCACTTCTCCAGGGCAGAGTCGGGCCTGGCGTTTGGGGTTCCTCCGGGAAGGGTCTGCGCTGTTCGGGGATCACAGGTGAGATTCTGGAGGCAGCGGCTTGCGTGCAGCTCCCTTTGGAGAGCTGTTCACAGCCGCGCACCCTGGTTTCCGAGGAATGAGTTATTTTCCCGGCCTACTGGAAGATGAGAGGGGAGAGGTGGCCCATCTGCAGCACACGGCGGGCTGGAACCCCTACTCCAGAGAGTCAGTGATTGTGCAAAAGAAGGCAGCGTTCCAGACGCCAGGGTGGTTGCAATTGAGCTTGTAATTTTTGTGGGGACCCTTGGAAGCAACCACTTATCTCTCAAATTGAATTTTCTAAAAATCAAATGGGTTAGTCCATCAAGGGGGATTTTCCTACAGTGAGGGGGGGGGGAGAAACACATTAAAATTGTGAAAGATAAATTAATCCAAACCAAGTGTTCAATAGCACTGTTAACAGCGGAGGCCAAAGTGAAATGAAATGATGTCATTATGTGAAAATGGATGTCAGCACACAAAGGGGAAAAAAAATCAGTGGAAAATGAGGAGATCACATTTTGATGATAATCTTACGACAAGCCAAGAGTTGGCCATTTATCTGCCCTGGTCCATTTAATAGAATCTAATCAATGGATGTCTTTAAGGTTTTTATTTCATTTAATTTATACAATAAACACATGTAGGGAGCTTATTTAGTGCCAGCCATGATTCTGAGCCCTTTACACATAATGACCCATTTAATCTTCATCACAGTGCTAGGTAATAGATATTACGATTACAGTTTTACAAATGAAACTAAGGCACAGAGAGGCTTAGTAATTGGCCCAAGGGCACACAGTGAATTAATGGCAAAGCTGAGATTAAAACCCAGCAAGTTACTATGGCTCCAGAATTCATGCTCTTCATTTTTAAAAGAACACCATTTTAAGAGGGACCATAAATACAGTACAAATATATAGATGCAGTACAAATATATAGATGAGAAAAAAGGACAAAAACAAACCTGGGGAATTTGTTAGTAGTGTGTTTTTTTTCCTTCCTATTCTAATATTTGTTGTAAGAGTTTTAAATGACTACCTTGCTCATATTTATGAGGCACAGGTTGATGCTGTGATACATACATCTATTGAATGATGATCAAGTCAGGATACTTAGTTTATCCAACATCTTAGCATAGATCATTTCTAGTTCTCTTGAAATCTGTGAACAAATTATTGTTGGCTAGAAGTATCCCTTGGCATCACAATACACTGGAACTGATTCTTCCCATCTAGCTTCACATTCTCTACATAGAATGTATTTGACATTGATATTTGGAGCACTGAAACTAAGAAGTAATGAATGAGCACTTACAGAATGTAATTCCATGTTTAATTTAATGTTGTATTACAAGAAAGAGATCATGGATATTTGGGTTTCCATGTAGAGATTTGATGACAATGACCTTGATCAAGGGTGCAGCTGTTCTTTCACCTACCTAAGTCAGGATAGGTTGAAGAGGGGTGTGAATACACATCAAAATGGACATAGCAGTAAAGAGATCACTTATGGGGGATACAGCTAACCATGAAGCATAATAGGTTTAGGCAGTAACATGGTAATCTCTTGAGTTTCCTGGAGAATGTTCCCACTGTTTCCTATGTAATGCTTTTCCCAATGAAAAGAAGAATGGCAGCTGGTAACAGTGGTTCATTCTTGTAATTTTAGCTACTCTAGAGCCTGAAACCTGGTGGATAGAGGTGCAAAGACAGGATGGGCTTTTAGAAAAGTCTTTAGTACTCTATCATCAATTAACCAGCAAAACAGCAGGGCTGGAGGGGTGGTTTGGATGGTGGAATACCAGCTGTGAACCAGCAAATGAAGAAAACATGAGGGCTGAAGCCCCCGGGACTGGCAGTAATTCTTTTTTTGGGGTCAATTTTGGGGCTTGAACTCTGGGCCTGGGCATTGTCTCCACACTCCTCTTGCTCAAGGGCGGTACTGTACCAACTGAGCCACAGCACCACTTCTGGCTTTTTTCTGGTGGTTAGTTGGAGATAAAAGTTTCATGGCTTTTCTTGCCCAGGCTGGCTTTGAACTGTGATCTTCAGATCTCAGCCTCCTGAGTAGCTAGGATTACAGGCATAAGCTACCAGTACCTGGCTTGGCAATAATTTGTTTTAAAAAAATTTAAAAAGGAAGAATAAGGTTAGACTGAAGTAGGAAGCAATGAGCGAGTGGGTGCTTTCACATAGTAGCGTATGTCTTCCAGAAGGAAGCTGCACAGAGACTTCAGGAAGGATTTTTGGATGATGGTTAGAGATTATTTTTGGTTTCACATCCAGCAAAGTCTATTGCTGCTCTGAAGACTAATGTAGATTACTTTTTCTAGGGTACATGGTCAAGAAAAATGTATTTGTACATTCTAAGCTTTTTTAGAAAATTTTCTTTGGAATATTTTCAAAATAAAGATTTCTCAATGATCTGACTTGGATATATCACCAAAGCCCTGGTGAAAATATTAGTGAAAGTCCAAGTGGAATTCTTGGATAGGCACCCATGCAAGGATGCTTGCACACCACCTGTAGCATCTGACACGTGTTTGCTTTGGCATCACTGCCTTGATGTCCCAGCCCTGTGTCCATCAAGCTGTCTCCCTCCAGATGCCCTTGCTGAGAGGTGGGCATTGGCCTTTGCTCCTATCCCCTATTGCTCACAGAGCCTCTGTCAGCAAGCTGCATTCAAACTTGTGCTATGCCATGGTGGCTCACACCTATAATCCTAGCTACTCAGGATGCTGTGATCTGAGGATTGCAGTTTGAAGCCAGACTGGGGAAAACAAATCCTCCATATTTTTATCCCCAGTTAACTAGTAAAAAGGTAAAACTGGAGGTTTGGACTAAGAGCCAACTGAAGTAAACAGGGCAAAGCCCGGGTACCAGTAGCTTATGCCTGTAATCCTAGCTACTCAGGAGGCTGAGTCTGAAAAATCACAGTTCAAAGCCAGCCTGGGCAAAAAAAGCCATGAAACTTTTATCTCCAATTAGCCAGGTCTGCTAAGAAATAGGTTAATAAAAATTGTAATTTTAAAAACACCAATTTTCATTTAAGCAGAACTATTGTAGTCTTACAACTATCCCAATTTCAAGGACAATTGATGACTTTAAAAATTTAACCATATAATCTGGAATGTGAGAATATTTGAGGTTTTAGTATCAAAGTAGAGGAATTACAAATGAGAATTTTTGTTTTATTTTTTTAATGAGTACATATTAATGTTACCAGGAGCTTTCATTGAGATGTTTCTGTACATGCTTACAAGGTGCTTTGATCAAAGTCATCCCCTATTACCAGAGAATTTCCAATAGATTAAATTGTCTGTAAAAAAAGTTTATTTGGGAATGATCTTAGAGTTTAAAATCATTTCTTGTTTTAACTTCACCTCTACCTTTGCTGATAGAAACCAATTGATCTGGAGGTAGAAACAAGCTCATTGGTTCATTTCATCTTTTAACTAGAGAGACCGCTTATCTGCTTAAATATTGCTTAACACTTTTAGCAAAACCAGATGTCAAGTTCTATGCTGTACACTTTTTTCCTGTGGAAATAACTAACTTAGCCATATTAATCTTTAAAACCAACCATCTGAACACAAACTAAGTATGCCTAGGGAACAGATGGAGTTTTATGTTTTCACATGAGCATTCGAGTCCATATTTGCCAGACAAATGATACTGTTTGGGAATCTCTGCGTAATCCCTCCATTCCCCACTGGGGTGGTTGCTTTTTTTTTTTTTTTTTAATGTCCTGTGCCTGGGAAAAAGTGGATTTCCTTATATTTTAATTGCATTGTAAAATTACATGTATACCTTATGTTGTATGCTCACAGACATACAAATTTGTATGTTGCTCATGAAATATTGTGACCTTTGTGTGTCTCCACAGTGCTTCTTCAGCTAAAGTGATGAAAATGATTTTTTTTTTTTTTGTCCATCACGAGGCTTCAACTCTGGGCCTGGACGCTATCCCTTAGCTCTTCAGCTCAAGGCTAGTACTCTACCACTTGAGCCACAGCGTCGCTTCCAGTTTTCTGAGTGGTTTATTGGAGATAAGAGTCTCATGGCCTTTCCTGCCTGGGCTGGCTTTGAACTGCAATCCTCAGATCTCAGACTCCTGAATAGGATTACAGGCCTGAGCCACCAACACCTGACAAAAATGAATTTTGATGTCTATTAAGAGGAGACTTCAAGTCCTGGTGAAATCAGTTCCTTAGATCTCAGCTACAGATTTTGTTAAATAGAAAATGTGTTTTTTCTTTTTTCCCTAAAAACTATCTTCCAAGGGAAAAGCAAAGCCCTCCCACTCCCTGCTGTGTGGTAACTCTTGATCTAGAACCTTGGTGCCTTCCTCTGCCTCTCCTGGCTTCTGGTAGAGGCAGAGAAGGAGCTCTAAGTAAAAACATCTGGCTGTCTGACATCAAGCCCATCATTCAGCATGTGCACAATTTCCTCATCAACAGCTTAGCATTTTGGCATGAGAATGAAATGATATCTGTACGATGCTTGAAATCTGGCAATGTTGATCTGTTACCTGTTGATTGAGAAAGCAGGCTGTCATGAGCGCCACTGGCCACCTTCACTGGGGGGTATATTTGTTGATGGAGTGGGTGTCTCACTGGGTCTTCAGCTTCATGGCAAAGCCACTCAGAGGTGTTTAAGGTCTGCTCTCTGGGAGGCTATCGTGGCTTGGTGATTGAGGGCCCAATCACATGCTCTGAGAGGGAGTTTGGAGAGAAAAAAACAAAGAGCAAGCAGTCATTTTTTTGTGACTGTACGTGGGGTCAAAAGGCCTGGTATTTATTCAGCTCTCTGGGATTCCCACTGCTTCCATTGATCTGTAAGGTCTTTGGAATTAGCTTAAATCTGTGATTTCCCCTAAGATACTCTACATTTTACCTTCCTTTAAGAGTTCAAGAACTCCCTTGTTTTTAGCTTCTGTTCCAGTTGTAGTAACAGGCGGCTGTGATTATTTTTTAGAGAGTCATTTCCAAAAACATTTCTTTGGAAAACAAAGAGCAATATTTTCTTGTTTTGCTAGTGTATTTTTGGACCTGTGTGATCTGATCTAGAATTTGGAAATTGCTTTACAGTGGGAACCCAGAAATCTGGGCCTTTCATTGTTACTTAAGTTCAGGTAGCCAAATTTAGATTTAACTGTTTAGAGATTTGGCATAGATCATTTTAATCTTTGTTATCAAAGTTTCATTTTCAAAGTTTCTTAAATTATTTTTTAGTAGCTTATGTTACCTACACAAAGGGGTTTTCATTGTGGTAATTTGATCTTAAATCTAAACTTTCTTATTTCCCAGATAGGCAGAGCTACCAATTTCTTTTCTTTTTTCCCCTTTTTCCTTTTTTGTGTCAATACTGTTGTTTGAACTCAGGACCTCATGCTGTCACTTGGCTTTTCTGCTCAAGACTGGAAATCTACCATTGAGCCATACCTCCATTTCTAGCTTTTTTCTGGTTAATTGGAGATGAGAGCCTCATGGACTTTTCTCCCAGCGCTGGCTTTGAACCTTGAATAGCTAGGATTCCAGACATGAACTTCCAGCACCTGGCTCTTCACATTTCTTTTTTCTTTTGGTCGGTCTCGGGGCTTGAACTCTGGGCTTGGGCGCTGTCCCTGGGCTCTTCAGCTCAAGGCAAGTGCTCTACCGCTCGAGCCACAGTGCCACTTCCTCTACACATTTCTTTACGGTCTGAAAAACCTTTGATTTTTAAAATCTTAGCCATAGATGATAACTTTTTGGAGGCAATCACATTAAGCTTGTGGATTGCTTTTTCTCTTTCTGAAAAACTCTATTTGCATATCCATCCACATCATCATTTCTGTCCCAGCTGAATCAGATGCGACCATGGGTTAGTACACTTAGAAGCCACTCACATTTACAGTTTTTCAATCACTTGTGACCATGAACAGAATAAGAAAAGAAGGAGCTTGGGGTAGAGACAAGGAAGTTTCAATTTGAGCAGAATAGAACAGTTCTATAATGTGTAGCACCAAAATGCCATGTCCTTAGGAGAAGGTTTCTTGATAGTGGTATCAAGAACAACAGCTGTTTTCTCCAGGAGCTGGCTAAGGTTTATTGGCTGAAGAGGAACAGGAAGCCAAGGGGGGCATCTGAGAGAGGATAAGGATTATTTTCCATCAAGGTCTTGGCCAGCTGATATTTGAACCTGGAACATGATCTCTTGGATATCTCAGACTTTCCTGTAGGTTATCTGGTTCCTGTTCATAGATGTTCTTGACCTGTTCCTTGCATAATTCCTCTGTTGTATCACATTTTGCCATCACAGTAATCTTTTACGTTTCCTCTTTTAGCTATTGACAAGACCTAGAGACACAGGATCTGATTGGTAAGGGTTTGATTGTGAGAACTGACTGGTAGTTGTTCAGTTTCTTAAAATGAGACCGAACCCACCGTGAGTGAGATTTATGCTTGTTCTTTGAGAGTATAGAAGCCATGTTTTGTCACGTGAAATAATAAACATGCTTCATATAACAACACGTTCATGTACTATTTTCTAGTATAATTGGAACATTCATGCACATGGATTCTCTTGTAATTTATTTAATTGCCTCTGCTGTAAACTTCTAGTAAACAAGCAAATGCTAGTTTACTGATTATTCATTTGTAGAATGAGGATGTTGAATTCTATGATCTTCAAGGTCTTTTCCAACTTTAAAATTCTATGACCTGATGCATCCATTGTTTAGAAGAAAAATAGGTCTGTTCTGAAATGTTCAAGTTAGGCAGCCATCCAAATGGACTTTTTAAGAATTCACATGAAAAAAAAATTCTCACATAGAGTTCTATAGGATGAAGAGAGGGTCCATTCACCATTTGTTTGCTCTCTGTGGGAAAGCTATTCTTTTTTTCCTCTTTGAACAATATAAGGAAACAACTTATCTTTTACAATTTTTGGATTCAATTCATGGAGGGTGTCAGTATTGTCCAGTGTTCCCAAAGGAGATGTGGGACTCAGAGATCCCACGACTGGTTCCCAGCTTTTCTGCTCCTTAGGTGACCTTCAGTACCCACGCAATAACTCTTAAGACTCAGTTTATCTGCTTGAGAAGTTGGGATCCTATTTCTTTACCACAGAGAAACCTCTTCTTAAAAGCTTTTGGCAAAGGATTACAGAAGCATATACAGTTAAAATGAATAGTTTGCTTTTATAGAGCATACGCTATCCCATACTCAGATGCTGCTCTACTGCCCAGTTCCAGAACCTTCTGAACAAACAGTGTAGGTTACAGCATCCACAGACTAATTGAGAAACTATGAGGATATAAGGTGGGTGCCAGTGCCTCATCTGTGTAATCTTAGCTGAGGTTTGAGGATCCCAGTTCTAAGCCAGATTGGACAGACAAAGCTGAGAGTCTCTGATCTCCAGTTAACCCACAAAAAGCCAGAAGTGGAGTTGCGGTTCAAGTGGTAGATCACCAGCCTTGAGTGAAAAAAAAACCAAGTAAGAGCAAATTTCTATGTAATTATTACTATTTTTTTGTGTGTGCTAGTACCAGAACTTGAACTCAGAGCCTGGGATCTGTCTTTTGGCTTTTTTCTCTCTCAATGATGACACTCTATCACTTGAGCCATAGCTTCACTTGTGGCTTGTTGGCAATAACTTGGAAATAACAGTCTCACGGATGTTTCTACCCTTGCTGACTTTGAACTATGATTCTTAGATTTGAGACTCCTGAGTAGCTAGGATTACAGGTGTAAGCTATTGTTGCCTGGCTCTGTATACAATATTAATAAATAAAATCTCAAGGTAAGGGAATTCGAGAAAAGGTAGGGGTGGGGATAGAGAATGAAAAACCTTGAATTGATTAGAAGTATCCACTTTTTTTTTTTTTTTGGGTCCAGTCGTGGTGCCTGAATTCTGGGCCTGGGCGCTGTCCCTCAGCTCCTCAAGGCTAGCGCTCTACCACTTGAGCCACAGCACCACTTCCAGCTTTTTTTCTTTTTGCTTATGTGGTGCTGAGGAATCGAACTCAGGGCCTCATGCATGCAAGGCAAATGCTCTACCACTGAGCCACCTTCCCAGCCCCAAGTATCTACTTCTTTATGACAGTTACCAACTTAATTAAAGTGCATCTTAGCAACTCACTTTTGACAGTAATTAAAAACCCAGACTTTATATTTACCTGGTCAGCTTTTCAGATAAAAAGTTGAGTAAAGTACAAAGCATACGTGGCAAATCTAAAATGATTTTTACTGGTTTCTATAAATTAACATGAGCCAATGAAGTTTCACTCTTGTCTGAAACTTGAAACAACCCAGGAGTCCCTAAAAAATGTCACACATATTGGGTAAATAATATTGCTTTATAGATTCGTAGTGACACTACTTGATTCAGGCATAACCAGGCTGTCAGCTTCAAGTCAATCCCTAGAACCTCACTCTCCCAAATACAAGGTTGAGAAAATAATTATAGTTTGAAGAGGAATAGCTCAATTATGTTTTACGATGTAACTGTAACACTGAATGAACTCCTGTGAATAAGAGTCCTGTTTGGCTGGGATTACATCAGTAAACATAAAATGAGCAGTTGGATTTCCCAAGCAAATGTGGAGATGGGAAATTCTCTAAAACAACCTTCCCCATGCAGGTAGAAATGGCCATTTTGGATATGTACTCCTTTGGCTTTTGTGTAAGGGAGCCAAGCCATCATTCAGACATGTTTAAATGCTACACTTGAGCTGCCTTTTTTTTTTTTTTTTGCAAGGCGCAGACGTGCTGGGGCTATGCCACGATTCATCATATTAAACTTCATTTGGTGGAACATTACAAGGGAATAGGTTCTCCGTCTCCTAGGAAGTGCTTCAGCTCTCCATTACCTCCCCATCACCCTGCTCTCTGCTGCCCCTTTATTTCTTTGTCGCCTGTACCCTTAGTCTAGTGTGCAGCTACATTTGGACCAGAGGCCCCCATCCTGTGAAAAATTTAGATGGCTATAGCCAGTAATCAAAAATACCAATAAAGTGTCACCAGTCCTCGCTGGTGATGTGGATGGCGGGTGAGTGAGATATAAAAATGAATCATGAGGCGAGATATGATTGCTGTTCAGGCAACCATTTCCAAATGTGAGTGCACTCAGGTTGCATAAATGGTTCAGAATATTCTCTGTTAGGCCAAAAGGCTTGTAGATAACAGCATCAACTCATCAGGTTCCAAGACCCCGGGGGACCTGGGAAGCAGAAGAGTTGTTGCTCAAGTGGTTGAGCCAAAAAACATGCATCTCGGGCTACTGTTGGGTAAGTGACATCTGCTGGCAGGAAGTGCTTGAAGAAAAGTTGGTTTAAAAAAAAAAAGCATCATAGCTCTGTATGTTTAATGCAGAACTCTATAGCCCTATGTGTTTACTACAGGGCTCTGTCTGAGGTATAAAGAATGGTAAGTAAATGAGTGAGGTACCATTAATCTTGGTTTGTTTCAGCCGTACTTCTTTCACCATTAAAGGCAGAGGGAAAGGGAAAAAAAGACTTGTTCCTAGCCCATAACCTGGGTGTTAAAACTGATGTCCTTCCCATTAAGGCCTGTAAACTCATTAGCACATGGCAATTTATCCTCTTTTATTTCTTCTCAATTATCCCATCATCCATTGTATCTGGATCTGATTACCCTTTCCTAGAGTCCAACATTATCTTGTAAATCATTTGCTTGAAGTCTGAGCCCGCCATCCTATGGACAGGGATTTGCTTAGGCAGGTGATAAATCAATTAGTATTAAACTTTAGATGTCATCTTTGTTTTTGCCTTTTTCATCATGCTTAGGAAAAGGAGCACCTGAAAATGTACCTTTCTGTTCAGGATTTTGCATATTAGAGAGACATTTAGCCTTATACCAAGGGGGAGAAAAAGATAAGGGAAACAAAACATGAAGCCTCCAGGTTTTGATGTGTGTCTGGAAGGCTGATAGCATTGCAGGTATGTGTTCCTCGTATTTCAGAGGTGACATTTTTAGTAATGATTGGGAACATCTATTATTCAAACATGGACATCAGAGATTCTGTTTAAGGGGATATTCTCATTTTCATGTCCAAAACATAATGATGTAGCTGAAAATAATGCTCTGGCTCATTTTTCTTCTATTATTCCTTTATATATATTCTGTTTTGTAGCACATATACAGATGGGTCTGACATGATCAGACAAGAGGGACTGAATAGTTTTTAAATTGTCTTCTCCTCCCCTTTACATTCTCTTCTCTCTGTAAGTTCTGGGCTAATTTACTTAATTATTTTCTATTTGTGCCCCGAATGTAGTTCTTAATCCTCTGGCTGAGCTGCACAGAGAGTCCAATTGTCCAATTGTGACCAACAATTATGACATGGGAGTTCCTAAATTAAAGAAGAAGGAATCCTCTGTATTTGAACAGGAAGTAGCTTCTTCTAAGTGATACCTTGGGTCCTAGCTATAAATTCATGGAGGTTCTTGCCCTCCAGGTTAGGGATGAGGGCCTGGAAGAGACTCTCAGACATGTGGCAGTAGAAGAGCTAGCTCTGCCCATCAGGACTAGAGGGACTCAGTAAACAATGAATAATGATTTGGTCCCAGGTTCTGGTAACTGAGCCCATGGGCAGCCAGCCTGGATGTGTCTCTCTTTCTCAGACACCCTTATTCAACCTGCTTCATACCAAGTTCTTAGTCTGCCTCTAATGTTTTGTTTTTGTTTTAAATCTCATTCCTTAGCTTTTCCCACTGGAAAGACACCCCCCAGTGTGAACATGTATAGATCGCTTCTCCTATAGGTCCAGGGACATATTCTGACTAGGTGGTCCATTACAGATATTGGTTAAACATTCCATGCATTGATTGTGGTAAGTGTAGAGGACCTGTGTAGCCATGTGATTCCACCCTTGAAGAAGGACTGATGGGGGCCCTTTCTGGACTAGTGCAGAGTCCTTCTCCAGGCAGGGGGTCTGATTCCTAAGTGTGGTGGGGACTTGTTAAAATACAGACTGATTTGGTAGTTCTCCTGAGGACCTGATACTTTCTTTGTAAGTCCAACCAGTTCACAGGTGGTACTGGAAGTCTACTGGCACTTAATATTTTATTTTCTCATTCAGACATTTCCCTTATTCCAGCCATTCACAATTGCATCCTCTGCCCCCATCCAGCCACCCAAATTAGGCATCAAGCTCTTGGGAACAGGCTGTGACTGACTTCATGAATATGTATATGATTTGTGGCCTTGGCTTGACTCTTAGGAGATCTGAGATCTAAACCCATTTTTGCAGAGTTTATGTCACAAGTTTTGTGACATTGATCAATGAAGTCTCCCAGATATGGTTTTCGTGTAGTGAGGGATAATTTGACTGAATTTGGATATTGTTTAAAATCAAGAAGAAGAGCCAGATGAGAAAGTAAATGAGGAAAAAAAACTCACTTGGGGATCATGGAGACTCCAAGAATGCAAGGAATATCTTCAGAGCTCATGTGTACAGCAGAATTTACAAATCTTCAGGACCTGGGAGTCTGAGTTTTAAAACAGAATGACTAATAAATCCTCTCACTTTTAAGTGTTGACAAATACAATAATTTGCTTAGTAGGGAAAGAAGCACACTTATAATGAAGTAAAAGACTTCTGAAGGTCAAAGACTGTGTGTGGATCCCCAGTTGGTAGTTCCTGGCATGGACCAGGCTCAAAGGCTGGTTTCCAGAAAACCCCCAAAACTGCATCCACCAGTAGTTGCCAGGTCAGGCCAGTGGGAGTAGCAGCAGCTGTCATGGTGATGGAAGGAGCTGGGATCTCAAGAGACATAGGCATTCTTGGGTTTCTTGTACAGGATGGGTGGAAGGGACTGTCATGTGTGCTGAGTGTGGGCAGGCCTCTTGAGCTCTCCGGAGGCTCACAGCTGGATTTGTATGTTTACTGTTCTTGGAGATCTAGATATGCTTCCAGTTTTAGAGGTGGCCATGTCTATCTGAAAAAATACTCCAGAATGGAGAGGATTATTGTTAGAGCAACAGTTATGGCTTTTAGGATACATCAGTGACAGAGTAATTATCTTTTTGTTGTTGTTGTGGTTGTGGGACTTGAACTCTAGGCCTGGGTGCTGTCCCTGAGCTCTTCACCTCAAGGCTAGTGCTCTACCACTTGAGCCACAGTGCCACTTCAGGCCTTTTCTGTTTATGTGGTGCTGAGGAATGGAACCAAGGGCCTCATGCATGCAAGGCAAGCACTCTACTGCCGAGCCACCTTCCCAGCCCCCAGAGTAATTATCTTTACATTTTAACTCCAAAGATCCTTTTAACAGGAGCCACAAGTTGAATTGTCGAAGCTTTTATACTCACTCAAGTCTTGGGTATAAATTGGTGGTAGTGATGACAGTAGTAATGGTGATAGTGATGGTAATGCTATGGACCATGTCTTAGTACTAACGAGGAGATAAATTTCAATATGGATATATGAGTATCACTAACTTGGGTATGCAGTTTCTTTAGACTGTGGGATGGAGTCATAGCAGACAATATTTTAAGAACTGTATCTTGTTCATAATAGATCCATACCCTTTCCTTATTTCTGACAGTGGCATTTTCTGACTTGAGTTCTCTGAAGCTCTCTTTATAATGACATGTAACTCAGTAAAATTGTTTTCCCCTTCTTTCTTCAGTTGTGAAATGGTTCTCCTTGCATTATAGAGATATATCATGTCCTGAGTTTTGTGTCCTGGGAAGTCTGAATGAAGTCAAACTTGCCCAAACATGATGAAACCACCCAAACATGGCTTAGATGTGAGGGAAAATCGGGTTCCTGGCAAGGATTAAACATCTATAAAGCAGACAATGTTTGGTTCTCTTTGGAAGTGTTTCTTCATGAGCCACATCAGACTTCATAATTAGTTATGGGGCTTAATAATATTTATGTTTTGGCCATGGCACTTTCTGCCTATATTAGTTTCTGTAAGAAACTTTAAAACTTTAAATAATAATTGATGTTTTAGACTCAGTCTAGTAGGTTCTTCGAATTCTTTTTATATCATTACAATTAAGGATAATTTTATACTAGAATAAGGACTGTGAACTTTAGCATAAGATAGCAAAAATATTCTAGCATTTCTGTTAAATCTTTCCCCTTCATTATGAAAATCAAAACAAAAATGAGGACACAATAAAAATAAAAATAAAATGAAAATAAACATAAGATAAAACACAAAGAAATCATTTTCAAACCATTGTCCTTTTGCTTATTTTCAGAAGTGAACTTAGTTAAATATAATTAAGATCAGACTGCTTTATTTGAAAGGAAGTTGCAATGTTCCAACCATAAGTTTCTATGAAAGGAGAGGAAAAACAAAACAAAACAATAACAACAAAAACCCTCAACCCTTAATAGAAGTCCTCAGCAAAACCATTAGGGATTTCAGTGATGAAGCTGTTCTCAAGACTCTTGTAAAGGTTATTTGTTGAACAATTTCCCTCTCACAGTGTATGACAAATTACTTGCTTGGCACCATAAATGATGCACAAGCCCTTTAATTAGAATATAGCACTCAATATCTTTAAGACCTTCTAACATTTCTTAGCTAATTTGATTCCTCATGAGCCTTTGCAGGAAGATGAGGACTTGTTTGCAGAGTTGAAATGGGTGATGGCAGAAGGCAGACAGGGACCTTGCATTGGGTAGGGAGTGCCCAGAAGCCACACAAAGAAAGGAAGGCTCTGACCCCTCCAAGTTTTGATTGCAAAGGCGACTCTGATAACAGAGTTTTTTATTATCCATTGCTTTTAGCCACCAGGCTCTCTTGCCACAAGCATGCTTTTTAGTTCTGACAGCTCTGAATTATGGCCATTGTGGGATCCTATCTCATTAACTGAAATGGGAGAATAAAACATCAAACAATCATAAAAATAATTTGGCACTGTGAAACCACTTAGGAGCAGCTGTCAAACAGGTTGGGAGATAAACTTCTAAATAAAAAGAACAGAGAGAGCCTTGCAGTGTCCTGCTGTATGTTTCTTGGGCATTATATAGACTCCTTAATAATATGAAGTGCTGGTGTTTATGCAGAGTAGGCCAGACACTCCATATATGATATTGATTATGCCTTAACCCCAATTTAGTAAAGACCTACTCCTCCTTTCCCTAATCAGATATTGCAGAAGCAGTTTTCTGAAAGGAAAAAAAAAAGTCCCTAATGCCAAGCCGTATTTTATCTGCGAAGGCTGTGGCAGGAGATAGGGCTTTGTCTTGCCTGTCATTGTGGCTTGGAGCCCAGTTTTAGGACAGCAAGGCCCCTCTGGGGCTCTTCTCCAGCAGTTTCCATCCAGTGATTCAAAAACATACATCTTTATCAAGCCGTTGTTGTCAGACAACATTAGATAATTAATAGGCCATTTGTCAGCCTGCACAAAACATGTTAAAATCCCAAACACAATCAGGATAAATATAGTCGCTTGCTCTCAGAAGGCTTTTTGTTCTGTCATGCCGCCATTGCAGGCTGATATTTGCTATTAAACGAGACTCATTATTAATCACGTTTAATGTTAATTAATTAACGGCTTCTGTGTATTGAGGGCTCTCTGTGACTTTCAATTGTTTTAAGAAACTAATTGGTAACATAGCAGTGCATCTTAAGTTACTGCTTCTCATCCCATCCATGTCAGAGTTTTACTCAGTGAAATATATTTATTTGCATTGGATAAATTTCCCATGGAAAGCCAGCATTTTAGGGCTTGTGTAACTCTAAGAAATGATTAGAGCAATGAAAACCATGGAAAGATATTCACCTGCTTTTGCTTTTCTCAGGCCAAGATTATTGAAAATAATTCGATTTGTATCTTGTTTGTCAAACTTTTTAGAAAAATGGAAACATTTAAATCTAATTTCTAGTAGGAGATGAGGATGCAAATGCAGTTGGCAAATATATGACAAGAATATATGGTTAGTTAGGGGCCAGTTCATGGCCTGTTGGAATCTTGGTCCCTCTGAAGCTAGTGCAGAACCGAATTTTGGTCGATTCAAATGGTGAGACACAGGAGTTCAGGGACTGGAGATCCCAAATACATCCCCTGCTTGATGCCAATCACCATTCCCTGTGGTACATACCCAACTTATATTCTCAAAACTAAAGCAACAAATTCAGATAGAATGTAAATGTCTTCAAATTTCTAGTCTGCTGGTGAAAGAAGACAACTGATAATGGTTAGAGGGAAACAGTCATAATAGCAACTTCGATCTACCATAGGGTTTTGGAGGATGCATTTTGTCTACCAATAGCTTTTTCATACACTCACTTCTCCAGTATTTAAAATTGTAACATCATATCTGTTCTCTGTTCCTTTTCTTTCCTTTTTGGAATATATATTTTTTATTATTATCTTTAGTTGTAC
Organism: Dipodomys ordii; assembly: GCF_000151885.1. Taxonomy (NCBI): domain Eukaryota; kingdom Metazoa; phylum Chordata; class Mammalia; order Rodentia; family Heteromyidae; genus Dipodomys; species Dipodomys ordii. The sequence goes on along the minus strand of NW_012267246.1, from coordinate 9,667,777 downwards.
GAAGGGGGTTCAGTTTTCCAAATCAATGTGTTGGTTTATGAATACAGTGCATCTCGATCAAGGTTGTCACCCCTTCCATTGTTTCCCCCCTTCTCTCCCAAACTACCCAGATTCTGTTTTCTAATCCAACTGTAGCAACTGGCTTTCTGGAGGGAGCAGCTTAACTATGACACTCTGTCAGTCTGTAGGTAATGTGGTTGACCAAAGCATCTGACATTGATGGGTTCCCATCAAAAAGTCTGATCTATTCTAATATTTCATTATGTGCACACACACACACACATGAAAACATTACTAGAAACAGTTTTTTGAGAGGGGAATTATAAACAAGGAAAAGATATAAAGGAAAGATAAAGTCTCTATTTTTGTTAGTGATGGAGCTTTCTGCTTCCCCCCATCTCAGGTAACCTATGTCTAGTTTAAGCCTCCCTACAAGGATAGTATATTTCACATCTATTATGAAAGTATTTTAATGTCTTCCATAACTTGTCTCTGTATTTGATCATTAATGATTTGCTCAGTAATAAATTATTTGTGCCAATTATATGTAACACAAAAACCAAAATCACAGTAGTAATTCTGCCACACACTAAAGACATCTCTCTGGAGTGTAGCATATGAAATTTTAAGAGATGATAACACTGTTCTTTGAGACCTAGGACATTTTCCTTCACTATTGAGAACCTAGTAGAAACAAACAAGGAAGAACTATCAGTATGGATGGGTAATGGGAAAGTGAACATACATACAGTGTTAAAGAGATACAAACATATAGCAGACACACCTACTCACAGCAAAGATGGCTATAGTTTTATAAGGCATAGTCCCCTGTTCATTCTTATGAGTCCCTTTTGTGTGTCTATGATGGATGTTTCATTTCATTTTTGTTTTTGGATATGGGGTCTCCTATCTTAGCCAGGAGAGCCTCAAATTTGTAATCTTCCTGCCTTACCCTCATGAGCACTGGATTACAAACATGCATCACTATGCCCAAATGAAGATCAATATTGTAGGAGTACCTTTTAAGCCAGAGTTCAGATGCTGTGTGTTTGTGAATGCTAGATTCTGCATTGCCATTATCTCCCTACCTTCTCAATTCTGAGAGAGAGAGAGACAGACAGAGAGAGAGACAGACAGACAGAGACAGAGACACAGAGAGACAGACAGAGACAGAGACAGCTACAGATAGACAGACAGAACTGAAGAGTTTAAATTGTTTTATCCTTGTTGTATTGTCATTGAATTGTGTTGTGTATAGGGTGGTGAAAGATGACTTGATTAAAAAATGTCCCTTAGCTAACAGAGATCTAGATTGTATTTAACTTGAACCAGCCTGAATGATATTCCAGAAGTGTTTATTGCTGGAAATTCTATTGACTGGAAAACAGTTATGGTAAGTGGAAATATTTTATATCATAGATTGCCATATTCCAGATTGCAATTGTATGGCTTTTGCATTCAATTTCCCATTAATTCCTTGCAAAAGATCTTTTTCTTCTTACATAGTCTGGGCTTAGTATGTCATCACTGTGCCTAGGGGCAGAGCCTTTGTGGAAGTCCCAGCTTCCTCTTTTAAGGTAAACCCAGTGGTATGTGTGTGTGTGTGTGAGGAAGTAAAGAGGTCGACCACATGGCTGAAATCCATTATCAGGATCTGTGCCTTTGCCATGCTCTCAGAAGTAAAAAATGAAGACCCCTTTGAGAGAACACAACATGACTACTCCAACTGTCTTCTATGGACCATTTTTTTTGTCATCATTTTTTTTCTTGTTTTGTCCTGCAGATGTAAGCTGCTGTGACTAAAGAGAGGGAGGAAAAGGTTTTTCTTAGGGATGTTAATTTCAAGGCTGAGTGGTTTGCAGTCACCAGGCCTTGCTGAAAGTGTTCTCCAAGATTTGCCACCAGGCAGCAGAGGCTCATGTTTCACCTGCAAGGAACACGGGGAAAATGGCAGAACTTTTTTGGAAGGCTTTTTAAAATTAGTCTACCTTAGTGTCTTTGGCTTGTGATTGTTTATTTTTAAATTCTTGTAATGATTTTCTTTCTGTTGTATGTGTTTAAAGCATTGCATTATGAACTTCCCATATGTTCTTCAATGCTTTTTACTTGAGTAATTAAATAGGTTGTTATTAGTTTTTGGAGTATGATACATAGTTTAGGTTTATTTGTTCTGACGTTGCCTAATAACTATAAAATCAAGATTCAAACCAGAAAAAAATTTAAGACTGCCATGCTATTTTAGTGGGAAATATTCTTTATTCCCTTGATGTAGCAAGAAGCAACTCTTGTCCAAATTATGAGTTGTGAAACCCTGCTTCGGATATAAAAGAAAGCAAAATTGTTGAAATGTTATTGAGACATAACTTTTCTCCCTAGAGTGAGTTCTTTGCTGTGGAGAGAATAAGGAAAAATAAAGCAGCGGCAATCTTTCTACCATATTCTTACAGAAGAAATAAGAAAAATTGGAGAGAACAGGCTGCTCAAGTTTATACCTGCTCTGGTCTCCAGTTTATCTGATACCATTAAAGAAAATAAGGATTTCAAGCTATAATAGCTGGTGGCTTTGCTTTATGTCTGTCTCTCTTTCTGTGAGTTTCATTCCCTCTGTTTATTTGCATACAGTCTCAAATACACATGGATGTTGGCAAATACATATTCAACATGGCTTAAGCCCTCCCCCCCAATTATTAAGCTATTTCAAAACAAGAAATAATGCTGAGAGAAAATTTGTATTAGCTTGATTGATTATCTTATTTTAATCCATATTAAAGCTTTAAGTCTCTAGGCGTGGCTCTTTACTTTTAACACCTCATAAATTACAGCTATAATGAAGCAGTCATTTATCCTGAGCTGATGATAAATGGCTTGCCCTAGGAGGAACTAGAGAATAGGCAAGTAGATCATTTTCATATTTGGTGAAAACAATATTAAGTACCCAGACCTCAGTGATTGCCCTAATAAATGAATAATCTGAGGTGAGGGGCTTGGCAGTCAGTGTAAAAAATAACCTGAGCTTTCGCTGTCATTTGTCAGGCTTTGCTATGACAGCATGCATTATGGGTAAATGAGCAATCAGCAAGAACTATGTTATGGCTGGGATGTTTTTGAGAAATTTATCATATGCATTGCTTGGTACCTTAAGACCTTAAGGCTTAATGGCTATAGTGCATGACTGTGAGCGAGCACAGTTCCTATTTACCATGGTATGCTTCATTTGTGCTCCATCTCTCACCTTAAAGAAAGAAAAGACCTTTCCCGCACGAGCCACATTTGGCTTTGCTTTGAAAACTTCAAAGTCCATAGAGATGAAGCTCTGTCTCTCTGTTGACAGGCACTACTCCTGGTAGACTGGCTGAAGTAGATTTTGAAGATACGAATGCAAGTGAAAGCTTCAGGATCAGGAATGTAGCAGTAACTGAGTGTGGGGGTGCGGGGGTGGGGGTGGGGAGGGTATCAAGTCTTGGACTCCTATGTACCTGGGTTATGGAAAGTCTCATTGTCTCCTTATAATACTCTTGAATAGTTAATGATATTTAGGTGTTAAATGAGTTTTTCACCCTCTGCAAACCACCAAACAGTTGATCATCTTGACTTATTATTAAGTGGGAAATAAGCAGTAGTTGAGATGTGAAGGCCTCACTGGGATTATGCAACATGTTATGACAATATCTGACTCATTATGGTTTGCTGCCATATGTAGTAAAAAATGAAACCAGGATCCAAATGCCTCTTTCCAGGCCAGAGATCTCATCCACACTCTTGCCTCACTCTTATGAATTCTCTTCTGAAATATTTGAGGGTGGCTTTGCCAGTGACCTCTACTTCCATAGTTTCTGGAGACTGCTAAGTTATGTAAACATCAAACAGAAATTCTGACCTTACTGAATAAATTAGTTCATACTCTGAGCATAGTTTTCCTCTTATGTAAAATGAAAATGCTCTCTTAAAGGGTGATTGCATGATGTACATAAGATAATGTATAGAAGATTCTTAGATATGATAGACTATCTAGGTCTAGTCTAGGTCTTGTTAGCCCTGAGTAGTCATCCAATCATACTGTATTCATAATGTAGGTGTTTTTTTTAAAGATACAGTATGAAGGGCATATGATCAGTAGATCAAGTTACTAGAGAGATAATTCAATGAAATTAAAAGCACGTACCAAAAACCAACCATTCAGACAAACAACTCCCCCCACCATGTGTCAGAATGTCTGCAGTTGGGTCCACTTGCAAGGATACCTAATGATCATCTCATCATTGGTTACTATTACCATGGTAACAACTTCTGATCTCTCCTCCCCTGTAGTTTTCACACCTATCACTTGCCCATTGTCCTGATGGTATCATTTGTAGTTTCCTGACCATTTAACATTACACATAGAATTAGTTATAATATGGCCTAGACATCCCATTATAAGAAATTCTCTATTTATTGGGCTTTATGGACAGAGGGGTCAGAGATTGTGTGTGTGTATGTATGTGTGTGTGTGTGAGAGAGAGAGGGGGGGGCGGGAGAGAGAGAGATTAAGAAAGCTGAATTAGTTCTTTGGGGGTATTTGGACTATTTACTTTGCTCTCCTAGGAAAGAATTACTTTAAAAAAATACCAAATTGAGTCCAGATAGGTTTTCTGATTATCAAAGACATGCCATAGACCAAATAATGTCAGAGGTAAAAGTTTAATTTCTTCCTGAAGTGTATGGAGAGGAGATAAACTCAAGTGGAAGAATGGAGACTAGGCTGAATGAGAGCAGAGAACAGAGGCTGTTGGCAAAGAAGGGAAGGGGTTTTAGTGGGATGAGAAAATGGGGAATCACAGTTTGTGGGAGGCAGAGAAAGTGTTCTGGTGTTTTCATTTTTTCCTGGGCCTTAGCATTGTGGTTGGATCCTGGGAAAAGATATTGCAGTAAAATATGATTAGTTATTATACACTCATTGCTCAGGTGAATTTTTTTCTCAATTGCTTTGGCTATTTGTATTGATAGCTGTTTTCTTCACTGTGGTGAAATGAGTCATCTTTCTAGGGGTTCATGCACTTAAACTCAACACATTGTTTTGAAGCACCTGGTAAGTGTAATGCACTAAGTTCTAAAGCAGCATGGAAAAGAATACAAACCTCATTCAAATGACTCCAATACAAAGTGGTTTACAAAGGCTATGGTGACATTGTTCCATTTGGCCAATTCAGTATTCAAGGTCAAAACTGAAAACTGGAAAAAAAAAAACCATGAGAACCTCACTGATGGTGGATTTTTCAAGGTTGTGGGGCACCTTGAGGCCAGGAATGGAAGACCACTAAAATGGCTTCTATACATGTGCCTGAGATAATTTAAGGGATGTCTTGTTATTTGTTTTGACTCTTTGACTCTTTTGGCTTTTTATTGCTTTGGCCACACATCAATAATCATTGTCTCTCTAGGCCTTTACCACATGTATTCTTTCTGGGCTCACAAGGAATTAAGTTAGTACTCATACCCAATTGGAATGCTGTTGTCTGTAATCCTAGCTAGTTGGTAGGTTGAGAACCCCGAGGATGGTGCTCCAGGCTAGCTCAGGAAAGAAAAAAAAATGCAAGACTCTTTTTTTAACCTGTAGCTAGGTGCAGTGGCACACACACACACACCTGTTATCTAGGGCTCCGTGTGAAACTGACTTTGAAGGATCACAGTATCAGACAAGCCTATGCCAAAAAGTCAATGTTACTCTGTCTCCATGAAGGGAACCTGGATATGGTTGTGTACACCTGTGATCCTAGCTATGGCAGGAGGCCTCAGAGTAGACAGATCACAGTCCAGGCATGAGCCCAGGTGGGGAAGAGGCCTCATCCTAAAACTGACCAGTAAAAAACAGGGTTGAGGGCCTGGCTCAGAGGTGTTATTCTAGCCTAGCAAGCATGAGGCCTTGAGATCAAACCCTTAGCGCCACTGAAAAAAATACAACTGAGCTGGAATATCTTAAAAGTGTCTTTTATTTCTGATATCCCCATCTGCCAAAACACTTCCCTATATTTGATATAATTTCAGATAAACCCATTGAAACAATTAGTCTTAAGTAAAAGTATCTCTATATGGAAATAATACCATAGTGCCATCTGCACAATGAAATATCTCATACTTTGTTAAAATATATAAAAAATGAATGCTGTTCTTTCTATCCTATATGTCTTTCTATCTTTTGGTTTGGTGAAATGGACATATATTATGAATATACATCATGATAATAGACATGTATTAATTTAGATGATTGATTCATTGATTGATGTACTGGTCCAGGATCTTGATCTAAGTACCTGGAAGCTGTCCCTGAGCTTGTTTGCTCAAGGCTAGCACTCTTCTACTTGAGCCATAGATCCACTTCTGGATTTTTGATGGTTAATTGGAGAAAAGAGTCTCATGCACTTCCCTGCCAAGGCAGGCTTTGAGCTGTCTAAACAGGCTGAGAGAAGGGACTTCACATATTTAGTTTATCATCTCCCTCTCCCAACACCAAGTTAAAGGAAGTTCCTCTCAGAAAAGATGAGTAGCCATCACAGTGTCTTTACGAAAATAATCTAAATTTGGTCAGGTCTCCTAGTAGAACACATGTGGAGTGTTATTCGCCTTCATTCCCCACTTCCTAGCACAGTAGATGTTATCAGCCTCTAATCTCCGTTGTGTGTGTGTGTGTGTGAGTGTGTGTGTGTGTGTGTGTGTGTGTGTGTGTGTGTGTTGGGGTTTGAACTCAAGGCCTGAGCACTGTCCCTGAGATTTTTGCTTAAAGTTGGTGCTCTACCACCTGGCCACAGTTCCACTTCTGATAATTTGGTGATTAATTGGATATAAGAGTCTCATGGACTTCCCTGCCTACGCAAGCTTTGAATCTCAACTCTCAGATCTCATCCTCCTGAGTAGCTAGGATTACAGGCATGACCCACTAGCATCCATTTTTAGCTCACTCTATTTTTCCATTCTAGAGTGCTTTTCTTGACTTCCTTTGACAAACTATAATCATCTCTCAAGGTTTCTCCTAGGAAGCCCCCTTTTCCTTCAATGTGGACCCCACATTCTCTCGACTGTCACTCACCTGACTATTAACAGGTGTAATTTTTTTTGGGGGGGTCCGGTTGTGGGGCCTGAACTCTGGGCCTAGGCGCTGTCCCTCAGCTCTTCAGCTCAAGGCTAGCGCTCTACCACTTGAGCCAAGTGTCACTTCTGGCTTTTTTCTTTTTGCTTGTGTGGTGCTGAGGAATCGAACCCAGGGCCTCAGGCATGCAAGGCAAGCACTCTACCACTGAGCCACCTTCCCAGCCCCAGGTGTAATTTTTATCAAGATCACCTTCCAAAATTATGAACTGGATAAGAACAAAGATAATTTTAAAAATCATTATTCTTTATACTATTACTGCATGGTAATTAAAAAATAAAATAAAATGAAAGTGTTCTTTTAATATGCAATACTTGACATATTGAAAGGAATATATAATATACTTAATATAAGTATAATATTCTATATTTATAGTACATATATAGCTTTAACTTAAGTTGTATTTTATAACAAAGCATAAATAATGAACTCTCTGTCTAAGAAATGGAACATAACCAAATTATCGTATCTCCCATATGGATTTTTTTCATATCTGGTCCCAACTCTAGAGATAATTTCTCTCCTTTGTTTTTTTTGATTTTTTCATGCTTTAAAAATAGTTGTTCTGTTTACACATATTTTTTCTATAAACAGTGGTTAAGAGAACATTCTAAACTTGTCTTCTAGTATGTAGGTGTAAGAATTTCTCCAAAGTATATGTTTATAAGTGGAATTGCTATGTCAGGTACACAGTAGTACAATGCTGGGTTAAGGTAATTACCAATTAATACATACATTAGCAGGTGGAAAAAGCATTCTTTATAGATTTATATCACTTGATAGTCTACTTGCCAACCTAGAAGGTGGAAATTATAGCTTTGTGTTAGTCATTTTTACCATACTACAACTAAATACACAGGGCACTTAACATAGAAGGTGGAAAGGTTTATTTCTTGCATAGTGTAAAGGTTTCAAATCTAAGATCAGATGGCTGCATTGGTTGGTCTGATGGCAGTACCTGACAGCAATGGTGGAAAAACATGTCAGAGAAGTGATAATACCATGAACTAAGATAGAGAGAGGGAGGAGGTAGGAGGGAGGCAGTGGAGGAGGGAAAAAGAAAAGGGGAGGGGAGAGTGAGAGAATATGTTAGGCTCCCACACTCCACCCTTAGGGTTCTCCTCTTAATGAGGACATCTCATAAGGTCTACATCCTACAAGTCTTTTCACTTCCACATGGGCCTTTGGGAGAGTATTCATCCAAACCATAGCAGGCTTTACTATTTTCCCTCCTTGGTAGAAGAATTGAGGTTTCTTTCCTCACTCATTTAAGAGTCTTAGGTATGCCTTATTTAGTAAAATCGTGTTCATATCTATAGCCTATTCTTCCACGGGGTGTTTGTTAGGTCTGATTTATTTTAGGGGTTCTTTAGCTACAAATCCTTGTTTAATTGCATGTTTTTCTAATATATTTTTCTTTCTTACCTTATTCATTCTCATGAAGCTCTAACACTTGAGTCATGCCTCCAGTCCTGCTTTTGGCTGGTTAATGCACATATTTTTCTTCCAGGCTTCATACTGTGGTCCTTCAGATCTGAGCTTCCTGAGTAGCTAACATTTCAGGTGTGAGTCACTGGTGCCCAGCTGAGATGTTTTAAATTCATGTATAATCTCTGCTCCCAGAGCATAACCTAGGTCCATGATCATATGAATTTAAGTTTAAAGATGAATCAGTAAATAAAACAGAGAATGAATAAAATTATTTGCTGTTTGCCAAGTCCATGTGCTGTTTAAAGACTACAACCTGGGACAAAAAACCCAGATAGTCTCTAAACACATTTCTTCCCATGGAAGTGACCCAGCAGTACGGTAGACTAGTTCCTTATCCATATTCTGTGTAGACTAGCTGAGGTCCAAGTGCTTTTACTGAGCCTACCTGGCCTGAGCATGGGGCAGGTCAGCAGTATGAGAAGTCACAACCTCTGGGATTGGCTCTGGACAAATGACTGATGGGAATTGGTGGATAGAGCCCCTGAGTGCCTCATCTCAGCTGTGCTAGTCTACACTGTTTTCCAGAGCTCTCCAGTGGGAACTTGATTCATGGTACCCTCCTGTTCACTACTGGCCCTTCGGTGTCTCATTTTCTTCCTTATCGAGGTTTCCTGGGACCACTTTGGAAATAAAGTATTTGCTCTTGAATTGTTCTCGCAGGATCCACTGATTCATGTAACAGTATCTGAAGGTGTATTTAAACACAATTGTGCCAGTCCTGGGATTTGATCACAGGATGTGGGTGCTATCTCTGAGGGTTTTTGTTTGTTTGTTTGTTTTTTGTTTTTTGCTCAGCGGCTGCCACAGCTCCACTTGTGGTTAGGTGAATATAGTGTCTCATGGACTCTCCTGCCCTGGCTGTCTCTGGCCATGATTCTTAGATCTCAGCCTCCTGAGTAGCTAGGATTACAGTTGTGAGTCACCAGTGCCTGGCTTTTGAATGTCTATTTTTGATTCAGAAACTTGAATATTTGGATTTAGTGATTGGATAAACTCATCTTTAAAAAACCTAAATAACAAGAACTAAATGTTCTTGTGATACTTGTCTTAGGTAGCAATTCCCAGGTAATCAGTAGAGTGAGGAGGATATAGTTTTGGAGTTATGTGAGTGTGGTTTGGAACTAATCTGAGTGTAAAAGTCATGCTATTTAAAAAGCACTTATTAATGCATCTAGCATCTCTACCTGTAAAATTGGGGAGATAGTCACTCATAATTCATAGCTGCTTGAGCCTGGCTCATGATAAATGCTCAGTAAATGACTCATGGCATGCTCAGTGCCATGGACTATTCTGGAACCTTGGAATAACACATCCCTTGATACATTTTAGGAACATGTCACTCTGTATATGACTTTGTGGAAATCTTAGGAAATCCCGTCAATCATTCAAAAATCTTTATATTCCCAGTTTTTTTTTTTTTGAGAAAGTGCCAATCTTATGAATGTTGCTTTGTACCCTGAGGTTATAAAAATGGATCCCCTTTTAGTGCCTGGGGAGAAAGAAGAATGTCAAATGAAAACAGATTTCTTTGTAAATCTATACTTGTTATTTTCTTTTAACTCAAGAATACTTGTACCTTATTTGGTGGGGGCAAAGAAGAAGGACATATATAAAGGTTTTTATCCCTTTGAATAAGATCCCATATAGCTTGATTCTCTCCAATGGATCGAGTTGGAATTTGAATCTGTGTGATTACCAAAAAGGGATTTCCATCAACAATATGTTGGCTAATCTTTGATTCCCTAGAAATGGATTTGACATGTTTCCTAAAAAAGTCTACCCCCCCCATTATGAACCTTTAACAGAGTGGGTTTCTGTATAGAAACTAGATTTCCTCAGAGCTCATTGTATGTGGATAACTCGTATATTATCCTTTCATGTACAACCGTAAGAGAATACAGCCTAGTTTAAGAGCAAATAAAATGAATTTGAACACAGAATACTTGCTACTCTCTGTCCCTTAATTATACCCATGAGCATTACTTTCATATTATAAACTTTTTTCCCCTTGTCTGGGAGAGGGGCAATAATAGCTGCTTCACAGAGCTGTGTGTGTACACGGAAAGGTGGAGGACACTGTAATATATTCCTAGGAAGATTTTATTTCACTCATGGGATATCTCCTGGGGATTGAACCCAGGGCTCACACAAGCACGTCTCCAACTGAGCAGTGCACTCATAAGGGTTTTGAACTCAGGGCCTCGAGCTTTCATTTGGCTCTTTTCCTCAAGGCTTGGTAATCTATTACTTGAGCCACAACTCCACTTCTGGCATTTTTGCTAATTAGTTGGAGATAAGAGCATTATGGCTTTTTCTGCCAAGCTGATTTTGAACCAGAGTCCTCAGATCTCAGCTTCCTGAGTAGTGAGGATTACATGTGTGAGCCACCAGCACCTAGCTCACTCATCAGACTTTTAAAGTATTCTAAAATATTTTTATAATGAATACCAAGATTTCTTTAATCTTCTTTTAATGAATAGTAATAAAATTCCTTTTAGTTTATATATCTTTGAATAATTATATTTCTTTTTAAAATTTAATTTAATCATATTGTAAAGGGGTGATATACAGAGGAGTTATAGTTACTTAAGTAAGGTAATGAGTATATTTCTTAATAATAAACATCTTAATGTCCTTCAGACTTAAGTATTTCAGTTCAATCAGTTCAGACTTTTTTAGTGAAGACATGAAACTCATTTGAGAATGAAGAATTTGTGCAAATTCTTAATATTTTAAAGTCTATAGCAATATTTATTTTCCAATGTTATCTATTTATCCGAGTCAATCTGAGACATGGGTCATTGTACCCAACTGTGTGTGGGTTACAGTAATAGGAACTCAAGAATGGTTGAAAAGAGAATTTTTGTGTATGGCCACATAATGTCAGTATCAAAACAGAAAATGAAAGGAGTCATTTTCGGTAGTTTCAGCAATATACCAGTACTAGGTCTTGAACATAGAACCTTTAGTTCCTGCTTGCCTTTTTTTGCTCAAATCTGGTGCTCTACCACTTGAGTCATAACTCTGTTTATGGCTTCTTGCTCGTTAATTGGAGATAAGAGTCTTTTGGATTTGTTTGTCCTGGCTGATTTTGAACCATGGTCCTCAGATCTCAGACTCCTGAGTAGCTAGGTTTATGTCTTAACAATACTTTTGGCTAATCCAAGTCACATCAAATAAACTAACATGTAGAAAAGCCATTTTGCCGGAATTTGCTATTTTCTTTTATCATACAGGCAGAACCAATTGCAAAACATGAACACAATGCAATATTTCTTCCTTAGCTGCGTAAACAGACATGCGTACCAATAAAGATATATGGATCATCTTACCCTACTCGAAATAGCCAGTTGTCATCTGTTCCTTATGTCAACATATTGCAAAGATAATTGAAATTCCAGCAAGTGCCTGTGTTATTAACAGTGGAGTTAAGACCATAATAATCTTGTAAACATGCAGAGGAATACAGCCAAATAAATTGAAGAATGATTAAGTGTTATAAACCTACTGCAGTGCTTAATAATGCTACCATTTTGGTCCATTATTGGAATATTGTATCTGCTTGAATTAATGTTTATAATGGTGCTTTATTGCTATTATCTACTTATTTTTGTCTTGATTTATGTAGCTAGCAGACTGAATGCAGTTTATGTTCTAGTTTTTTTAAATTTTTTATTTTCAAGAAATGCAGTTGAACAGAAGCAACAGTCCTATGAATAAACCTTGAATTAGAAACTTAAGATACAAAAGACGATGGTTTGGGCTCTCTGTTTATTGATAGCAAGAAAATTATATGTTTGAAAAAGAAACGTAGGCTCCCAGGAAGATGAATAGACCCAAATGCAGAGGCCAGTTACTGGCAGAATTTCTTAGTTTGATGTGAGTCTCTCTTTGACAGTTCTCCTAAGGTAGGTTATTTTGGAGAAAACATATGTTTCCATTTTCTCTCCCTCTGCTTCCCTTTGAGTCCCCAGGCTCCACTGGGGTCACAGAAACATTAAGGCTTTTGTCACTGTGATTAATAGCTCTTAAGATCATCTTTAATTCACTCACTAATGACTGAGGGTCTTTCTGCTCTCCAAGTAATCGGGTGATGTATGAGCCCATAGTACACCTTGTGGCAGAGGTGAAAACCATTCAGGCAATGCAAATATTGTCACGGGAACAAATGTTTTCCCTGTTAATAAAAATTAATGAATTCTACCCAGGAGCTGGAGAAGGAAGCCGTGGCAAAAGAAATCCAAACACAAATAACTTCTTACTGTTAAAAAGCACTTCAGTGTTCTTTCTAGATATGGACAGAAAAGAAAAAAGACAAAAGACAACCATTCCTATATAATTGCTACATATCTGAAAAGAAATGTAACAATGGTAGATTCATTTAATTATGGAAATGAATTATGCTTTTTCTAAATTAACCTCTCAGGTTCTAAAGTGTGTTTAAAATTATGAACTTTGGCATCTTGTTTGTTTTAACCTTGCTTAAACTAAAGGCACTGTACTTGGCTAATGAATACATTGCTCTCTTCATAGCCCAGTTAAGAGGAAGAATTATAGTGGTCAGGGTTTATAACTATAAAATGATGTAATGAAGTTTAAATTTGAAAAACTCCTTGTAACACATCATAAAAGATAGATGAAGCAGACTGGAGATTTAAGAAGTGGTTTGAATAGTTTGGGTTAAAAAAAACAAGAAAAACACATTTCCTTTACTATGGTTCTATTTATTGAATTCTTTCAAAATAAAAACATCCTCGCTCTTAAAAATTTGCCTTATGCCATTAAAGGTTTTTTATGGCATGTCTATTTGAACACTTCGTTTATTTTGTAAGACAATAACTGCCCAATGTTCTAAGGTGATGTGATTGCTTGTTATGTGTACAAACTTGCTAGGAGCAAAATACATTGTCTTTTTGTTTTCATTTTGACAGTACAGGATTCTTTCTTCTTATGACCAGAATCCATTGTCTCAATGGAATAAATATTTCTGAAATAGCTCCTAGGCCTTCTATCATTCACATCTCAGAACAAGAAAATAGTAAACTTTTTAGAAGACATGACTTTACCTCTCCACAGAGCTTATCTACAAAGGAACATATTACGAAGACGGGGGAAAAAGCTCCACCGGTTCCTATAATTTCTGGTAGGCACCCAAGGAGAGTAGCTAATTTGTACTTCATCAATGCCAAGGACAAATTAAAACAAAATTATCTGGCTGCAGTGTGCATTTGTATTTGCTTGCTTCTACTCTGTGCTGATTCCTTCAGACTGTGCAAATGAAAACATCAAAAATCTGACATTTCATACGGTACATTATTTAAAGTATAAATTTTTAAGTATAAATTTTTGTATGATTTTCAGATATGTTGTTTCAAAAAAATTAAAGGACACATGATATCCAAAGAAACTCAACTTTGAAAATGTTAATCAAGCTTGATTATCAGTTTTACATTTTGACAATAGAGAAAGGTTATATTGAAGAGGTTTTCTTGCCATCCCCATTATTAAGATTCAATCCATTATTTACCCAAATGCATTCAGATAATAGCTCTCTTATGTTCAGTGAAGATGTAGGATTTTTCTCTACATTGGGGCATCGCTAAATGTGATCCTTGGACCTCCTGTGCTCACAGTACTCAGGTGTGTAGCTTGTGAGTGTGCCATGTAACCAGTGGCCATGGGAAACATGCATCTGCATTTTTACCAAGTATCTGAGATGATTCTTTAACAAAGATTAAGAGCTATTGCCTTCAACATTACTGGCAGAAATTTCAACATGACAACCTTGTTTGTGATACACAGACTAGTTTTTTCACTCACATAAAATGAGTTTTCCACAACTGACTTTCAATTTTCCATAAAGTTTTTATATTTCACTCTTGATTCCAAAAGAAAAATATTGAGTTTACACAGGTTGAGTACATATCTAGTTGGTAAAGGCTTTGGGCAAGTGCAGACAGCAAAGAAATCAAATATGAGCTTTTGTGTGTGTGTGTGTGCGCGCATGTGTGTGTGTGCCCATAGAAGTTCTAATCACATAGCAAACAGTTAGAATTTACATGGGTCTTTGTGTAATTAAGCCTGAGAACCACTATTTAGTTGCAGCTGGAGTAAAATTTTGGCACAGAATAGAACAATCCAGTATAACCTTTGACCTTTCCCCTTTTCACTGTGCTTAGGAGACTGTGCGCTTCTCAAAAAAGGTGTTGCATATCTCCCAAGTATTGTTTGTAGTTTTTGATATAAGGGTCACTTCACTATGCACACATTTTAAAATTCAAAAGGAGAGAAAATGAGTGAGATAAATGCATCACCTAACATACAAAATGGGAACAATTTATTGATAATATCTTTCACATTTTAAAGTTTTCTATACTTTGCTCTTCCTTTAGAGGACTATGTTTTATTTAAGTATTAACACATATTAATGGTACAGAACAATGAGTTCACTGTGACATATATATATATATATATATATATGTGTGTGTATACACACACACACACACACATATGTGCACTTTAGTTTCTCTACCATCCCTGCTAGACCTCCCTCCCTTTCTCTCCCTAATAGTTTTACATTGAAGAACATTTATTTATTTATTTACTTGTTTGTTTGCTGAATTTACCAGTCCTGGGGCTTAAACTCAGGGCATGGGCACTGTCCCTGAGCTTCTTTTGCTCAAGGCTAGCACTCTACCACTTGAGCCACAGCACCACTTCTGGCTTTTTCTGTTTATGTGGCACTGAGGAATCAAACCCAGGGCTTCATGCATGCTAGGCAAGCACTCTATTGCTAAGCTATATTCTCAGAACTTATATTTAAAAATTATTTTTAGCTTGCACAAATGAGAGAAACATTTACTTATCTTTCTGTGTCTAACTTTGTTTAACCCAGTAATCTCAAGTTCCATTCATTGTCCTGCAAATGTTATAATTTCAGTCATTTTTTGTGGCTGAATAATAAAAAGTCCATTGTGTACATAGGCCAGATTTTCTTTTTTATTGGTGTTTAGTAATAATGCTTACTAAGGTGGGTGATTTTGGCATTTATTGTTTCATAGGTGGTTCTTTGTTAATTCTTATGTAATTCTTATATCAACTGAAGCTAAGTAATGAAGGCAAAGACATGACAATTGTGCATTTTATCAACTTTACTCATGCAAAAGCAGCAAAACTAACAGGATCCATACAGGTTTCAAAATATTGGTTCTCTTACTCCTAGGCAGCTAGCAGATATAATAAAGTTAGACTTGCCAGGTGCCACTGGTTCATGCCTGTAATCCTAGCTACTCAGGAGGCTGAGATCGGAGGATCGCGGTTCAAAGCCAGCCTGAGCAGGAAAGTCCGTGAAACTCTTTTATCTCCAATAAGCGACCAGAAAACCGGAAGTGGTGCTCTAGCTCAAGTCGTAGAGCACTAGCCTTGAGCTGAAGAGCTGAGGGACAAGCCCAGAGTTCAAGCCCCACAACCAACAACAAAAAAAAAAAAAGTTAGATTAAGGTGATGTGTAAAAACATAATTAGAAAATCTCACTAAAATCTCACAAGTGGATTTCTCTTGAAGTATCAGATCATCTAAACCAGTTTTTCACTTGGTAACTATCAGCCACAGGTGACTCCCGTGCCCCTAGGACATGGTTCTCTC
Organism: Dipodomys ordii; assembly: GCF_000151885.1. Lineage (NCBI taxonomy): Eukaryota > Metazoa > Chordata > Mammalia > Rodentia > Heteromyidae > Dipodomys > Dipodomys ordii. The sequence continues at coordinate 9,651,519 of NW_012267246.1, read as the reverse complement.
TTCCCCGAGTCTCTACAGTTCATTCCCTGGAGGCTTGTACCTTGTCTATGTGGTCTGTGGGGGCTCTTAAAGTCATTTATACATGTGAGTATCAATATGCTGTGAACAGAAAACCTCATATAAGACACTCTGAAAATCTCAAACTCCTGTGTGTTGGAGTTCAGGATTCGTGGCAGACGTCTACCTAACTATATTTGCCTAGGTGAATATTGCAAATAGTGTTGTGAGTTGGGTGAGAAAATCAGGAAAACTATTAAGGACTCACAAATTAAGGAAGTCAATTTCAACTCAGATTTAGGAATTTGGCATTCTTTTTCATACTATCATTTGATTGGTAACAGGTAGAGAAACTGATTTCTTGTGTGTGGATCTTAAGAGTTTTATAGTTCTAGAAGATATTGGACTTGATAATATTCTACTAGCAACACCAAACCAATAAACAGTATCAGTCTTAGAAAACAATGATTAGACATCTATGCAAGATTTGTGTACTTTTAGTAATGACAGGAAGTTCCCAGCCTCTCTGCCTCAAGCCTGAGTTTCTAAGGCTGACAGGTCCCTGCTACTCCCTTCCTACCCCTCCCACTTAAAGTTCAGATTTCCCCTAGCTAATGACTTTGGGGTTGTCTGATTCTGCTGTTAACCCATTGGCATAGTCCAACTTTATTTCTTTCAGGACCCAACTCTTACTTACCTTTTTGTTAGCAAACAGGATGGCTTACATAGATCTTTATAGGATATTTTCTTGAGCACAATTTCATATGACTCATTTCCCTTTAGATGTAAAGACAGTGACTGAAACAGACAAGGGGGGAAAAAACAAGCCCAAATATGTTATTGGAAACTGGCACTTGAAAATGTGTAAAATGCTACTGGAGCCCAGGGATTTATTTAGAATGACTTGGCATTCTTTGCTTGGATGTGTAAATAGGCCTTGTGATACCATTTTTGGCCTTACTTTGAACCTGGTGTAATAAAGAAGGAAATGAAAGCAAAGGTAAACTTAAAGTATTGTTTTACTCTAAATGCTTTCAGTAAAGGGGCTTGTTATCTAATGATTGGTACTGGATGGCTGGTATAAATCGTACAGTCTGTTCTTTGCCCTCATGGCTAAAGGAAGAGAAGGCAAAGGAAATCAATTGGAACTAGCAGGTAACAAATGACCAGTCTTAGGCAAACAAAGCAGGTGGGGGAGAGAGACCTTGGACATAGAAACAGGGTATGGATGCTTTTATTTTCTTATTCAAAATCCCTTGCAATTATTCCAAATAACTAATTAGACAAATAAGAAACATAAGACTTTTATCTGTCTGAGAGCTAGTAGTTTTTCAAAGTCCTACAACAAATATACCATATGTGGAAAAATAGTACTGGCTTTGCTGGATAATGGTGGTTCATACCTATAATCCTAGCTCCCAGGAAGCTGGGATCTGAGGATCATGGTTCGAAGCCAACCTCACAGAAAAATCTGAGACTTTGTGTGTGTGTGTGTGTGTGTGTGTGTGTGTGTGTGTGTGTGTGTGTGTGCGCGTGCGCACGTGCGCCAAGTTCTGGGGCTTGAACTCAGGGCCTGTTTCTGAGATTTTTTTCTCAAGACTTGTGGTCTACCACTTGAACCACAGCTGCACTTCTGGCTTTTTGGTAGTTAATTGGAAATCAAGAATCTCATAGACTTCCTGTGCTGCCTTCCTTCCAATCATGATCCTTGGATTTTAGTCTCCTGACTAGCCAGAATTACAGGGTGAGCCATCAGCATCCAGCATTGTAGGAGACTCTTACCTCTAACTAACCAGCAGAAAGCCAGAAGTAGAAATGTGGCTAAAGTGGTTGAATGTAAAAGCCAAGCACGCGTATGCACACATAGGCACACACACACACACACACACACACACATGCACACTCACACACTCTGGACAATATGAATGAAATTTGGTAAAATCAAGATAGAACTATATCAGCTAGCCAGCTATAATTTAATTCACCTAGGCTTGTATTTGATTTTTTTGGGGGGGTCCGGTCGTGGGGCTTGAACTCTGGGCCTGGGCGCTGTCCCTCAGCTCTTCAGCTCAAGGCTAGTGCTCTACCACTTGAGCCACAATGCCACTTCTGGCTTTTTTCTTTTTGCTTATGTGGTGCTGAGGAATCGAACCCAGGGCCTCATGCATGCAAGGCAAGCGCTCTACCACTGAACCACCTTCCCAGCCTGTTGAATTAAAGATGTGAATACATTTTAATTTTTGATGTGTACAGATTCCCAAATTCAACAGCTAGAACAGGTAATACACTTAATATGGCCCTGATGAGGTCTTAACATTTTTTGATTCCTCTACATTTTTTATTGTTATTGCAAAAGTGATATACAGAGAGGTTACATTTTTTTATTGTTATTGGAAAAGTGATCTACAGAGAGGTTACAGTTAATAAGCCATGCAATGAGTTCATTTCTTTCCTTCTTTCTTTTTTTTTTTTTGTCGGTCGTGGGGCCTGACCTCTGGGCCTGGGTGCTTTTCCTCAGCTCTTCAGCTCAAGGCTAGCACTCTACCACTTGAGCCACAGCGCCACTTCTGGCTTTTTCTGCTTATGTGATGCTGAGGAATCAAACCCAGGGCCTCATGCATGCAAGGCAAGCACTCTACCACTGAGCCACCTTCCCAGCCCCGAGTTCATTTCTTTTTGAACAGTGTCATCCTTTCCCTCACTTTCTCCGTTTTCCTCTCTCCTTCCCTACTACAAGTTGTATATAGTTCATTTTCAGCATAGTGTCTAATATCACTGCTGCATTTGTTCACCATTTGAGGGATAACATTTTTAATTTTATGATATATTCTGCTAGACATTTCCAGACAGAAGATGGGAAATGAGGATTTATTGAATAAAATTACTCTGAGCCAGTTCTATGGAGTGACAGTTTAAAGTATGATTTGTATGGGGGCAGGTATTGACCCACTTTTGCTTCCAACTTCTCTAAACTCTTGGCTTTCTTATTGTTCAAAGTTTATTTTTCCTTTCATAGTTAAGGATGCTTCTGAAATTTCCAAAGTCCATGTCAAACTTTATCTTTGAACTTTGAGCAGTAAGACAGGCAGTGGGACCTAACCACATAGACACTCCCTACTTGTATGTTCATTCTATTCCTCTTGCTTTATGGTCAAAGAATTTTCATATGCAGAATCTTATTTGATCTTCATAAAAATCCAAGGATGCATGGAGGAAGTATAGGTGGACCTGACCCCATCTGACTTGTAATGACAGAGAATGACAGGAATTTATGCCACAATGGAAGTTATACAATTATCAAGCGTGGAAGGGCCTGGAATTTCAATCTTCTGTCAAATTCATTCACTCTGCTGCACGTAGCAACTGGACTTGTATGATTTAGGATATTTCTAAGAGTACAAGATGTTTCCCTTCCATACATTTTTATTGTGTCTGATTGGAGGTACAGTCATCTATTTTTGTGACATTCACACAACAAATATGTGTTGAATACGTACCTTGTGTAGGATACCATGAAAGCTGCTGGATTTGTGATGATACTTTTGCCCCACTTTGGAGCTTAGAGTTCAAGAACATTCACGTGATCTGGATTTGAACTCGGATGGCTTATTGTGTTTACAGCCAAATGATTGTAAGGAGAAAATGTGAATCTCCTTCATATCACCTCTAAGAGAGTCAGGTGGGCAGAGTCAGACAGTGAAGCCACACACAGTGGTTGTCAGGAAACATAATTAAATGCTAGTATAGCTGGAATAACAGGAAAATTGTATATAGCACCCATCAAAGTAAGCATTGGACTTCTCATTTGTTATTAACTGTCAAGTTGTTTTCTAGTGGAGGGGTGGGTTGTAATTCTGCCTGGACAGGGGTCTTTAGAGTTCACTACAGTCTCATTTTATAGATTGGGATGCCTCTTTGGTGTCCTTGAAATTAATTATTGTCTGTCTGTTGTTCCTATAACTCTTTGATATATTGAATGTTGATATTTTGAGCCTTATTTTACACTAAGTAAGGATTTGGCCCCTCTCTAGACTACAACCTACTTACGGGCAGGGTCTCTCTCTCTCTTTCTTTGTAACTTTCGTCTTATCCCCTCCCTGGTCTGGCACAGAAGTTTCTGGCAGAAAGAAGAATAATTCATGAGACAAAATATTTGGCAGGTATAAAAGCTATAATATGGCTATATTATATATTGACATCTTGCCAACAAAATTTTAAGACTTGTATGTTAGCTTGTTAGAGCCACATAAATATCAGAGATAATTGTGTGTGTGTGTGTGTGTGTGTGTGTGTGTGTGTGTGTGTGTGCGACAGTCCTGGGGCCTGAACTTAGGGCTATCCATGAGTGCTAAAGTCTATCTCTCTACTATTTGAGCTATAGCTCCTTTTGTGGTTCTTCGGAGGTTAATTGGAGATAAGAGTCTCATGGACTTTCCTGCCCAGGCTGGCTTTGAACTGTGTTCCTCAGATCTCAGTCTCCTGAGTAGCTAGGATTATAGGCATGAGCCACAGGTGCCTGGCAGGCTGATTTATTTTGTCATGAGTCTATAGACCATAATCCCAGGATCAAGGAATCAGTATGTTTGGTTTCTTTTGAGGCCTCTCTTCTTGATTTGCAGTGACACAGTACATTGACTGTCCTACTTCCTCCTCTTAGAAGGCCATTAGTCTGCAACATCCAATGCATAGGCCCACCTTAGTGATTCTAATGAGACTGTAATGGGGGTGGGGGTAAGCCTTCAGTACATGAATTTTAAACAGGCATGATTCACCTTTACAACATTTTAACATTGTAATTTAATTCATAACAATGTAACTCATCTCTCCATTGACTGCTTTCTGCTTTTAGTTGTCAATTCAGCTTAACACACATATTCATATTTTACCATGCAAAAGAGTTACAATGGTAGAAAAGAGAATATAATTCTACAATTCCTTTCTGGAGTGAGATGCTTTTTAATTTTAATAGATATTATATGCTGAATTGTTCCAGCTTCTGTACAACACATTGCTGCAAGTAACTTGAAACTAGTCATGCATCTGCAGAGATGTCTGTTAGCTTAACTCTGCTTTCAACAACACTCTGCTCAGCACAATGTCATCTAATTTCTAAATGGAAATGATTTAGATCCATTTTTAATATATATTTTTATTGCAAAGATACTGTACAGAGGGGTTACAGTTAGATGAGTAAGGTAATGAGTACATTTCCTCTCGAGCATTGTTACCCCCTCCTTTGTTTTTCCCCTACCATGCCTTCCCTCCCCACCTCCCCAACCCTCCCACCCCCCTGAAGTTGTAAAGTTCCTTTTTCAACATAGTGTCTTGTACATCTCATTGTTACAATGGGTTAACCTGTATCCCCATTTAAACATTTTGTTTTTTCCCTTCCCCTCCCCAATTTAGAAAAATGTATATATAAGATGCAGGGCACTGGAATCAAATACAGTGAAAACAGGGGGTTATACTGTGTGTGTGGGGGAAACATACCAAAGAAACAAAAAATAGTACATTATAAACACATTAAAAACAATAGCCAGAAAGAAAAAAATCACTTGTGTCCCTATATTGGGGTTCATTTCACTTAATATTATCTTATATGGTCATATGTACATAGCTTTTGACCTTTTCTGCTTGTCCCAGACATATACTAATTATTGCATCCATTATTGTTTATAACCAATAACAGTGAGCTTCTTTAGAAGAGCTGAAGAGTAGCCAAAGAGGTTTCTATTTATTTAATTTGTGTGTGTGTACACGTGTGTGTGTGCACACATGCTGAGGTGTGCACCATTACTTGGACTTGAATTTAGTGTCTGGGTGCTGTTAGCATTTTCTGTCAAGGCTAGCATTCTACCACTTGCGCCACACTTCTACCGGTTAATTGGAGATAAGAGCCTCAAGGACTTTCCTGCCCAGCTGACTTTGAGCCTTGATCCTCACCTCTCAGTCTCCCGAGCAACTGAGATTACAGGCAAGAGCCACTGGCACCCAACTAAATTATTCCTTTTATCTAGACCAAAAATTAATATGTGTGAAAATATTTATATATAGTGTACATGAAATCCCTTTCTTTGACATCATTAGCTATCCAGACTCACCTAAAAGAAGTGAAAAGCTTTTCCCTTGAAAAGCTATATAAGGCTTTTATATAATATTAACAATTAAAAAAATCGCACTTGCTAAAGAAAACAGGCTGGTGCAGCTCTGTGACTTTAAATGATTATGCGCATTTACAAATCATGGTCTATTAAAACAGGAGAAAAGTTTAAAAGTATAAATCAGTATTTCTGCAACATCTGTGGAAAAGTAAATACTGAGGAAAATTGACAACAAAGTGGCTTAGAAGAGGGACTCCCCCCTTGAGATGCTCCTCCTCTCTGTACGAGTGCTGACTGTGGAAGAAAAGTAGTCCACTGGGAAGACTATGGAGTGGCTTAGATTCTCAATGTCCTCATGTGTAAATTGAGAGTTGATTGATTTCTACATGACATGGTTGTCAGGAAGATTTAACTGACACACACAGTAGGCATTCACTAAACACAAACCTCTTTCTCCCACGTCCTCTGCCAGCCTCCGGTGTCAGAAACTGCATAGCTACATGATACCAGCATTTTTATTTGGAAGAGCAAGTCTCAGGCTATGGACCACCATCTTCTCTGTTCCCTTGTGCAGCTCAATTAATCTCATTTTAACTCTAATTACTGTTCTAGCCCGTTCTTCAGTAATTACTAAACTGTGACTGCTGTAAACTGCTGCATGTTTCATGCTATTAATGCAGAAAACCATTCATGGACTTCAAATCAGATGACTTTTGAAAAGTGAAAACACCTTTAGCATGAGGGAACTGAGAAGCATGGTGGGGGTGACATTTCTTTATCACCATGTTTAGATCTGTTTCAGGCATCTGGTGGGGCACAACTGATGTTCTCTACTCATTTCTCGGGGACACGCCTGAGTGCAGGGCCCCCTCCCGCTTTTTGCATGCCAGCCATCTTGAAGTTATGTTGTAACTTTTATATTGGGGAGTGCCTCAAAGCAGTGGACAAGTGACTTTCATAGCTAGCTACTTCCTGCATGCCCTCTAGATCTTCCCAGCGAACACCGCACACTTACTTGATAGGTTGTGGCAATCAGGGAAAATGCTGACAACTTTACTATATTATGAAACATTTTTTTAAGCTGAAAATTTCACAGCCTTTAGGAAAAATCCATCCTACAATGCCTGGAACAAACTCAGAATATTTTTGTGTTAGTATATTTAGGAGGATCTTTAAAAGATGACAATTTTATGTCACCTTATTAACAAATTTATGTATTTCCTTTTGGGGGGTACCAAGATTTGAATCCAAGGCAAGTACGCAACTACTGAGCCATACTCCAAACCTGTTTCTCACTGATTATTCCTGAGATAGGATTTTGCTTCCTGGGAGTATGTGTGGATGGTAATCTGCCTACTTGAAGCTTCCCTCAGTTGCTAGGAAAACAGGAGTACCCCAGAGTGCATAGACCCTTCACTGAGATGGAGTTTTTCAGCCTGGAATAGCGATCCTACCAATCTCAACAGATGTAAGCCACCAGCATCCAGCTTAACTAATTTCTTAAAGTAAAAAAGTAGGCCCCAAATATTGATTATATGATTTTTTAAATTTAAAAAAGTAGCGCAGAAAAATATCTTTACCTCTGAAGATAACTACATTTAATGTTTCAGAGGTACATTTTTTCCTTTTTCTTTCCTTTGTGCAGATCTTTTGTTACCAAAATGGCATTCCTCTGTATTGTCCATACAGAAAGCCTCCTTTTTTTTCTCTTTCTCTCATTATGCTTCAGCATTTTCTCATATTGTAGCCTACTGTTCTTCTTCAACATAGGGCCACATTGAATTCTATTGTGTTTATTTTCCCTGAGCTTCTATTGTGGGCCGTTTGATTGCTCAGATTTTTCATTATTATAAATAATGCTCTAACGCTCAGACACAGTACAGCAAAGCGGTTAAGAGTGTGTGCTTTAAATATGCTCTGTCACTTACTGTTTGACCAATCAATTTACCTTTTCTAACCCTCCATTTCCTCAGCTGTAAAGTGGATATAGTGTTATATTTCCTCATAGGGTTGGTCTAAAGACACTGACTATAAAGTCTTAAAATTGCCCATTTGTAAGAAACTTTCAGCAAATGTTACCAGTGTTATATAAATACACACACACACACACACACACATATATGTATGTACATATATATGTATGCATGTATATCTCATAGTCTTACTTCTGGAAGTAGAATTTCTGAATTAAAAGTGGCAAGTCTGGGCTATATCTGGACAGAGTTTGAGGTAATAACTACATGTTAACTACAGGCTGTGTCTATGGGCTATGTTAAGAATTCCAGCTCTGTTTTATTTTGGCTGGGGAAAACCCCATAGCAATGCACATTTCTGTTCTCTTAATTGTCAAGTTATCCTGTTGCCATTGAAGTCATCTGTGTACAACATAAAAAATTGAAAGTGCCATGAGGTCCTCCGAGACACAAGAATTAGTTTTTATTCTGTAAGCTTATAAATTTTCATTGATTCCAACTAGTTATCTGGGGTGCAGGCAAGTGGGGAGTTTCTGCAAATGAACACTAAATTTTAATTTTCCTTCTTTTCCTCTGTTTAGCTTGGGACATCTGGGTCTGGCTTTTCTTACCGTCGTTAAGCTGAGTAGATGATATTGGGTGTTTCTGCAGTATATAGCAGAGCCTTTCCTTCAACTGAATCTGAAACTCTTACAAAGTCAGAAAGACACACACACACACACACACACACACACACACACACACACACACACACACACACAACCTAATCCTCCTTCAACTGAATCTGAAACTCTTACAAAGTCAGAAAGACACACACACACACACACACACACACACACACACACACAACCTAATCCTGAAAGAAATCATTTGTTTGACTAATAATCTACAGAAACTGGTTAAAGCATTAAACAAAAAAATAAATGAATCAGATAGAACTAGTATGTCAAGAAAATAGAACATAAAATGCCTCTGGAATCTGTAGGATTTTTTCTGGTACAAGGGGCTTTCTGAGTCATGGTTCATTTACAATGTCTGTTTCCTCACTCAGGGAAGGCCTTCTAATAGATTCAAGGAGACTCTAAACCTTGCAAAGGTCTTGCTCAAATAAAGGCAGCTCTGTGAGGGAAGAGATTTGTTCTGTTTATGGAGAAAACTTGCCAGTCACGTTTCACATTGTGTACCTTTCAGAACAACTGTCTTCTTTCACACCGTGGTGAAGATGGAGGTTTGCTCAATCACATCTTCCAGGCCTCTGATCAGAGGGGTCATGAGCCGTGACTTTTTTTTTTTAAAGACTAGCTAGAGATTGACCACCAACTTGTTCCGGAAATTGTGGTAGACTTAGAGAAATGTACTGCTAGCTAGATCAGAAAGTTTGAAAGCCACCCTGAAGTTTTACTACCAGAAAATCAGATGGAGGTAAGGTTAAGTGTGCCACTGAAAGGATACTATTTTCAACTTTTCAACCAGAGTATCATGGTCTCTGCACAGTAGGAATTTGACTAAAACCTCAGCAGTCTTGAAGATGCTTGTCTTAGTTTTCAAGGTCAGACTAAGAAATTGAGCTCTTGAGCCAGTCCTGCAGGAGGTGGTCTCCCAGAACAGTGAGTACTTCTTTATTTCAATTGGAATAACTACAGGACTGTTAGGAGGATGATGAAATGTCATGGGCTTAAGGGAAGCTTGAAGCATTTGACTATAAATTCTGGCAGAAGGAGAAGGGTACATTTTTTGGCTTGTTTGCATCTTAGACTAAATCTCTGGGACCATTGGAAACTGAATAAATACCATCTGACTACGTCAAGGCACATCTGTCTTCCACTTAGATTTCAGCTTTGTTTTGGCTGATGATTAAATATTGCTTTTTTGATCATTAGTAATGGTTTAATTATTAAACATAATAAGGATTCCTGTCTGAAAAGAAAGTTTTTTTTCACACATATACATTGAAAGGGAATTAAGTAAATGGAGGGTAAGGGTGGGGTTGAGAGAGAGATGGAGAAGAACAAAGGAAAGAATGACATTGGTTAAGATAATTTTTTTAAATTTTTAGTAAAGTAAATAACTCAATTCCTTTTTAATTTTTTTTTGTTTCTTGAAGAAATTGTACAAAGGGGTTTCCACTCAACATGTCAGTCTGGGAATCCAAAGCAGCGTGATCAGTGTTTCCTTTCCATCCTTCTCCCCCAGGGAAAAAAAATTCAAAATGTAGGAGACTGCTTGAATAGGCCTTAGAAAGAATGAGTCTTTGTATTTGCCTGATAATACTAGTGAGCTTAGATGAGTCACAAGCCTCTTCTGGAACTGAACACCGGGATCTGTAGCATGATGGAGTTATATAAGTCTGCTGATACCCTCCACTTCCCTACTTAAGCAAGTATCTCACCGGGAACAACACACAACATTTCTCATTGCCAAAGATGAGTAGAAAGAATTCCTATCTACCAATAAATCCATGTGATTAGTGTCAGTTATCCTTAGTAGTTCCTTCATCTTCCCAAACAGGGTGAGGTTTATACTCTTGACTGCTGTTAAATGTCTGCCAGAGATCCTACATAGTTTCTTTCTTACAGGTGATGAGGAAGAATTTTAAAAATTTAAAAAACCCTCTACAGGGTCTATAGAAACAAAAATTTGGTTCCAATAGAAAAAATAGCTTTAGGCAAATCCTGCTTCCTTGAAGCCCCAAGAAATTAGTTGGCTGATGAGTCTTCATGATGTCCTCTTCCTGTAAGGGCCTCCAGGTCTTTTGTGAATTAATGATGTGTAGTGTCTAGATTCACAGTGTGCCCTGTTATTCAGAGTTTGCTCCATGTTTTAGCAGCATTAAAAATCGCTCAAGATCTCATGAGAAATGTAGGATCTCATGCCCTACCCAGATCTACTGATTCAGAATGTTTTCAGCGCTTGCATTTTAAGATCTCAGAAGGTGGGCATGGTAGCTCATGCCTATGATTGTAGCTACTCAGGAGCCTGAGATCTGAGTCTGAGTCTGAGCCAGCGTAGGCAGGAAAGTGTGTGAGACTTTTATCTTCAATTAAGCACCAAAAAGCTGGAAGTAGAACTGTGGTTCAAATGGTAAAGCACTAGCCTTGAGCACAAGAGTTCAGGATCAGCTCCCAGGCCCTGAGGTCAAGCCCCAGTACTAGCACATGTGCACGTGCCCGCGTGTGTGTGTGTGTGTGTGCGCGCACACACACACACACACACCAATCTCAGGTGATTTCTGTGCATATTGCAGTTTGAGAAGTGATGTTAGAGCATAGACTCATGATTCTAATTCCGTTTCCTTTGCTTACCAGAGCACACATTTAGCACTAATAATGACAATGGTAACAATTTACTGTGTACTTTCTGTACACTGTACACTGTGCCAATCCCATTATTTTGTAACTGTTTCAGGATTTTCTGACTATAAGGTCTGTGTGCTTCTCACCAAACCATTCACGTGCTCCAAGCTTTATTTAGTACACACAGATGTAGTCCACGACCTTGGTTGGTGATTCTATCAAAAAGTCTAATTTTTAGTGCAATGAATGTTTTGAAACTTAGTGTGTTAAATCTTCAAAAGGAGCACAATTGCCTTTTCATCTACATTATTACATTAGGTAAACTTCCCATTCAAATTTGGAATGTTAGGCAAACTCTTTTGACTTGTAAGTCAAGAGAAAAAAGAACCAAAATTTCAGTTTTGTATCTATGAAAAAGAACATAATTTATGGTTGTTTCACTTTTAGAATAATATTAATATGATCAGAATTAATTTAAAATAATATTCCTGGTGACTTTGATTATGTTATTCATCTTCTTTACATGTTTAATACTCAGTTTGGATTTTGATTAAGCAGGTGTATGAAATGTGAAGGAGTGAGGCATTTTATTTGTTTTTCAGAATGTATCAGTTTTTTCTTCATTATTTCACTAATTCTTGATAAATCCTAGTTTTACCCAGCAACTCAGACAAGAAATGAAATAACAAGGATAGGAATAAATTCCTAATTTTAACTCTGGTTTTCAAATAGAAAACTAGAAATATTTATTGGTACAAATAAACCTAGGAGAATGACTATCTTATAAAAATTATCACCAGTCTGAAGAGCAAAATAAAAGTTGGAACTTTTATTTGTTTGTACAATATAGATAATATTTTGAGTCACAAATTATATTCTTAAAATTATCTAGGTTCTTTGTAAAAACGTAATTCTCTAATTCTGTACTATGTATCTTGTCATCTTAGGAAGGCGGATTTCTTGCATGGATTACTGTAGATGATCTGTGTTAGGGATGAATAAAGTCTAATCCAGTCCACTATTTATTCTTTCCATCTCTTCCACTTTGGAGACCTCACTAACTTAGAAATAGGTGAAATTTTTGAGTCTGATTAGTCACGTCTAATATATGCCAAACAGAACAGTAAACACAAAGAAAACAGAAGTCCAGATTTTTGTTTTAAAGACATGCTGAAAGTTATTCATCTACCATCAGAAGCAAGCTGTATGATAGCTGGTTAGCCTAGGCTATGAAAACAGGGCAGGGCTGGTCAAATAGCAGGATGAAAGCATATTAGACAGCAAGGAGCAAACATGGTGTCATTTAAAAGATGTACCAAAAAGGTGACAAGAATGAGACCTGTTGACATTGGACCATTGACTGTTGACCACCGACAACTGCCTGGGGAGATTTAGAAGACTTGAGGGGAGAAAGCAGAAATGCCAGTTAGAATAGTCCTGCAATCTGGAAATACTTACCACAGCCGGAAACTCCACATTCCCTGACAGTTTCCCGAAGCAACTAAGCTTTAGCATGGTACAACTGCACTCACAAATATGAACCGAGCAGAAGATAACACCCTTTAAGAGGACTTTTTATAGTAAGCAATTAATAATTAGAAGGCACTATATGGTAAGGGTTAGCCTTCCAGCAATAGAAAGCTCACTGTGTTTCATGGCTGTGACATATAAGAGGACCCTTCCTGTTAGACCATGAGCCTATCTCTCAGGGAGTTTAATGAATCTCATTCCTACAGAGCTGGAGTCTGTTATGACTGCAGTGACTTCATAGGAGATGGAGTTACAAGGAAAACACTGTATTCTGTCATCATTGCCAAATCTGCCTGTTACATTATTCTACAGAATGCTAATGTCCTACATAGCAGCAGGAAACATACCTTCCATAAAATTATGTTCAATGAAACAAGTAAGGTACAGTCTTCATTTTATCTTGAAGGTTTATTTATATCTACTATTTTATTTCAAAATGCATATTCTTTCTAAATTGTTTTGTTTTGTTTTTGTCAGTCGTGGGACTTGAACTCTGGGCCTGGGCGCTGCCCCTCAGCTTTTCAGCTCAAGGCCAGCACTCTACTACTTGAGCTACAGTGCCACTGCCAGTTTTCTTGTGGTTTATTGGAGATAGGAGTCTCACGGTCTTTCCTGCCCAGGCTGGCTTTGAACCGCGATCCTCAGAGCTCAGCCTCCTGAGTAGCTAGGATTACAGGCGTGAGCCACCTGCACCTGGCCACCTGGCTAAATAGTGATCATCCTATCTTAAAAATGTCAGGTGCTTTGTGTACAAGGTGCGTGCAAAACTTGCATTTTGAGAGACATTGGAATTAGAAAAGGAATCATTCAACAAGTCTATTTCTTGAAAATGATTCATAGTTAGACCAAAGGGATGGAGATCTCTTTTCCCTTTTCACCATTTATAATTGCTTCCTTGGAGAAAAACATGCAATAGTTCTGTAGGGCAGTGTCCCAGAGGAAGTGTGTTCATTTCTCAGAGAGGAAGAAGCTTCTGCCATGTTTCCTCATAAGCTGAATTTTAGATTCCTGGGTTCTTCAGAAAACACCAGCCTGACTTACCGTCTGAGGTTAGAGACATGGCCAGGTTGTGGGGGCAGGGCCCAGACCAAGTCTCTGGCTCCCCTAGAGCTCTTTCTAAGACATGATTCTTGCTATGCCTGGGACAGCTGCTGAATTTGACCAATAGTAGTTGGCTAAGGGAGACAGTCATAAACAGGGGAGGTGGAAAGTCTTGATTTGATGACTGATGCTAGTGTAGCTAGTGTAGCTTTACTTATAAGAGGATGATTAGATCTGATGATTTTTTTGCACTGGGTTTTCTTTCCTTAATGATGTCTTGGGACTGAAAGAGATGAGACCAGGTCCCATGTGCCTTCAGGAATAAGAATTTGGTCTACCTGGGTGGTTCTGTTTCAGCATTTAATGGGGGGGGGCCTCCATTACTTATGTGGAGTTTCACTCACCCCTATTAAGTACTATGATGACATTTTGAGTTACTGACATGTAGATGGTAGTACTTCAAGTTTTAAATCAGAATCTGCACACTCAACTGCAAATAATGATACCAGAATAAAACCATGAGGATTGACAGTGTTCACTTGTGCCCTTTTGTTCCCCACTAAAAGCGCAATTTTTCTTTTGTTGGTTCTGGTGATTGGAATCAGGGCCTAATGCTTGCTAGACAATTACTTTTATCACTTGAGCCAAACTTACAGCTTCTTTTTTTTTTGTCAGTAGTGGGTCTTGAACAGTGCCCGGGCCTGGGCGCTGTCCCTCAGCAGTTCAGTCAAGGCTAGCACTCTACCACTTGAGCCGCAGTGCCACTTTTGGTTTTCTGAATGGTTTATTGGACATAAGAGTCTCATGGAATTTCTTGTCTGGGCTGCCTCCGAACCGTGATCCTCAGATCTTAGCCTCCTGAGTAGCTAGGATTACAGAAATGAGACACGGGTGCCTGGTTTACAGCTTCTTTTTGAATGGTTGTCTCTGAAGTGGGGTGGGGGGTGGGCTCTTACTTCCTTCTTGGTCTGCAGTCCTTCTGTTGAATCTCTGTGTTGTTGGGAACCACAGCTGCATGTTCCAACATCCAGCTGTTGATTTGGAGGGAATCCCAAAACCTCCTTTTTGCTCTGGATAGCCTCAAACCCTAATCCTTCACCTCTGCCTTCCAAGTAGCTCTGATTACAGGCTTATACCACCATTGCTGGCACAAATTGTAATTCTTTACTGAGAAAAGACATGGTTAGGACCTACATTCTGCTGACCATGGTGGGATTAAAACAAGTACCAAAAAGATGCTGGGAAATGTTTACAAATGAGTTAACTTCTTCTGTGGATATGTAAACCCTTGTTTACGAACACTTTTGTATCACATTCTCACTGATGAATTGTCACCGATGTTTTTTAAAGTTATTCTGCCATTGTCTCTTTTTTTTTTATCTGATTTAGAGAAGCTTGGTGGCTTGGCTACTAGAAGCATCGCCACCTTGCTTGAATTTGAGACTATCTTTGTATGTGCCTGTCACTCTGAGAAACATGGGGAGGTCTCAGTAGGAAGGTTGTAGCCCAGGGCCAACCAAAGAATAAAGTTGTCTCCAGACACCATTGGCTCTCTGGGATCATTGCTTTTGGCATATTTGCCATTGAGCTCAGAAGCAACTTTCCCAGCTCTGTCACTTACTTACTATGACTGGTCCTATCTCTTTGTTGCAACTCTACATTACTTAAGGCAAAACTGTTACTATTTTTTTTAATTAAAACAATTTAAATAAAGCATAGAGGTTTGTTAAAATCACTACTCTTTGTTGACCATGAAAGATATACAAAAGTAATTGTTCATTAGTAGAGCACATTTAGAGAACTGAAATTGAGTGGTTGTTGAACTGAACGATATAAACTTTTTACAGAGAATAATCTTTGACCCAGACCGAGAGGCTGTGCCAATCCTTTGAAAAGCCAGCGGTTGGTTTACAGTCAGCATTCCCACAGTTACATCACGCTGCTGAGGTCATACTGTTTCTAATGATCCTCACATTCTATTCAAACTTTTCCTTTTTTCCCCCTTTCTCTTAAAGTGAGACATTATCACAATTAAGATTTTAAAAGTTTTTTTTTTAAACTGGGAATCGATGAGACATTTTGGCATTTACTTTCATTTTCTTTGTAAGATGTTTATTTTTCTTGTCAGCAGCAAGAGAAGAAATACACTGTGATGTGAGCTGGGTGCCGGTGGCTCATGCCTGTAATTCTAACTACTCAGAAGGTTTAGATCTGAGGACTGAGGATCAAAGCCAGCCTAGGCAGGAAAGTCTTTGAGACTTTTATCTCTAATAAACTACCAAAATAAGCCAGAAGTGGAGCTGTGGTTCCAGTGATAGAGTGCTAGCCTTGAGCAAAAAATAGAGTGCTAGCCTTGAGCAAAAAGCTCAGACACAGCACCCAGGCACTGAATTCTAGCTCTAGGACTGGCATGAACACACACACACACACACACACACAAAACACAAATCCACTGTGAAAAACCATAGAGCCTAGCTTTCAGGAGTGTTTTTCTGGTAGTAGTTTCATGTCATACCCATGACATTGGTAGGAGTGTCACAGAGTCGAGAGATACATGGGGAGCCTCTTGTTTCTCTTTGTGGAAAGCAGTGAGGGCTTTTGAGAGTAAGGTGGTTGCCATGAACATAGCCTAGGGCATTTCATGAGCATAAATATTTATAGAAGGTGTACATGGCACATATGGCTATACAACTTTTGGTACTTTGGTACTTTAGCGCTTGAGGACACTGTTCTTGCATCAGAAACAGAAATGGAGGGACAAAGGGGTAAACAGATGCAGTAGAGGTTCTCACTAGACACCATGTTGAAAATGAACTATGCAACTTGTAGGGATGGGAGGGAAAAACTGAGAGAGCGTGAGGGAAAGAGTGACATTGTCCACACAGAGATGTATTCATTACCAGACTTACGTACCTGTAACCCCTCTGTATATCACCTGTATAATAACAATTTAAAAATAAAAACAAAAAAAGAAATGTCAGTTGCAGTATAGCAATATGCAGTTTGGTACAGCATCACATGCAGATGTCCAGATACCTAAACACCTCCTCTACAATTTCTTCTCGTAGTCAGGAAGGAGATTCAGAATACAGTTCTGTCTATGAGTTTTAACATGCAGGCTGAATCCATGATAATGTTCCTTACAAAGAGGTTTTCTGCAGCATGAAATGCCTAAATGGAGAGTTGAAGAAAGTCACTGTTAGACGCTTTCCTACTTGTGTTTATCCAGGTTTGGGACCTGGATTCTTTGGAGAGCAATATCTTTCTTTTGGGTTTTTATGACTGTTTTTTTTTGTTTAATGCTTAGAAAAAGAGCTTTGCCAAACTTTTTTTTTCTGGCAGTAGTGTCTTGTGGAAAATGCAAATGGAAATGACCCAATTTCTCTTACTAAACTCTTTAGATATTTATATGTAGCTTAATGGTTTCATCCTGAAATATAAAGCACTTTCACCATTTTTTGAAGTTAAAAATGAAAATTTACCAGGCAGAATAGATTATATATGTGTGTATATGTATGTACATGTATAAATATATACACAGTGAATATATATATGCATTATGTGAATACATATGTAACTATATGTATTTATATAACCACACCTACACATATATATTCACATAGAGATAAGCAAGTTGCTAAATGCAGTAGAGAATAATGGACAGAGACCACACTTACAACTCATTTCAGTCACTAATTTGCCCTAAATAGAGGAATAAGCATTTCATGTTTCTATGGATTACAGATAAATCCTTTAAATTTTTCTTAATTAGATAATTCTGAAGATAAGATAAAAATAGCATATTACCAGTTATTTTGTCCAGAAATATCTATTTTGTGAGTTCACTGAAGACATTTAAACAATTTGAAATAGCCCAATCACAATGAAAGAGAAAAGGTTTTGAGAGGGCGCATGTATGTGACTGGCTGACCCTTGGCTGGTGATGTGATATTTATTCATTCCTATGCAAAGGCCCTCACTGAAATTTTTAGATGTGTGAACCACCGGTGCTTTTTGTTTGGGTGCCAATCCTGAGGCTTGAATTTAGGGCCTGGGCACTGTCCCTGAGTTTTATTGCTCAAGGCTAGTGCTCTTAGCTCTCTTGAGACTCAGCTCAACTTACAGCTTTTTAAATAGTTAATTGGAGATAAGAGTCTCATGGACTTTCCTGCCTGGGCTAGTTTTGAACTGTGATCCTAAGATCTCAGCCTCTTGAGTAGCTAGGATTATAGGCATGGACCACCAATGGCTGGACTAACTTTTTTCTGTTTACATGAAATTTATTAAATTTTGTTTTAATGTTAAGGACATAAAATTCTATTTATGAGGCACTGTGATGTTTTGATACATTAGTACAATTAATACATTTTATATTGCTTAGATAAGATTAAACACACATACACATATCCTCAAACATTTGCCATTTCTTTATGGTGAAAACATTTTAAATCCTTCCAGCTTTTGGAATATAGTATATTGCCATTAATTATAGTTGGCCTGCTGTTCAATAGCACATCTTCTTACTCTGATTTTGACTGTATCTTAGTATCCATTGATCAATCTTTCCTCATTTTCTTCTTATTCCTCCCCAGATTCTGGTTACCACTCTTCTATTCTCAACTTCTGTGAAATCAACTTCTTTATATTCCACATGAGTGAGATCATACAGTACTTGTCTAGCAATGCCTGGCTTATTTCACTCACTTTAATGAGCTCCATTTCCATTCATGTTTTCACAAATGATAGGCTGAATAGTATTTCATTGTACATATGCACCACATTTTTAAATCCATTCTTCAATTGTCAGACACTTAGGTTATTTCTATTTCTTAGCTAGTATGAATAGAGCTGCAGTAAACACGGGTGTGCAGCTGTCTCTCTTCAATATATTGATTTCATTTTCTTTGGATGTATATTCAGCAGTGGGATTGTGGATCATGTGGCAGTTCTATTCTTAAATTTTTAGAATTCTCCATACTGTTTAGTGTAATGTCTGCACTGGTTTACATTACCACCAACAGTGTTCAAGTTTTTCCTTTCTTTCATATTCTTGCCAGTGTGTGCTACCTGTAGTCTTTTTAATAATAGATTTTCTTACAGGGGCAAAATGGTGCACACTGTAGTTTTGACTTACATTTCTCTGATGAGTAGTGATATGAATATTTTTCATGTACATGTTAGTCATCTGAATGTCTTCTTTTGAAATGTCTATTTATGTATATTGTACATTTGAAAAATTGAGCTATTGTGGTATTTTTGCCATTGATGTTTTTGGAGTTAATATTCACCTTTTGTGAACTTTAAACCCAGTTCAATATACCGTTTGCAGGCATATCAGGTCATCTCTTGATTTTGGTATTTCCTTTGATGTGTAGAAGGTTTTTAGTTTGATGCAATCCTATTTGTTAGCTTTTGCTTTTAAACAAAAGTATTTTGTTTTATATTTGTGAGTTTGGAGTCCTGGGTAGAAGATTCTGGCCCATTCCAGTATTCTAAAGCATTGCCTCTGTATTTTCACCCAGGATGTTAACCTCACAGTGAAGTCTTTAATCCAATTTGAATTTAATTTTATAACTGATAAAATGTCAGTTTCACTCTTTTGCATGTGTATATCCAATTTTTTTTCAACAAAAACTCATTAAACAGACTCTCTTTTCTCCACTTCATGTACTTTTAGCAAATTTGTCAGAAATTTATACCTTTCTGTATAGATGCGTGGGCTTACTCTAGAGTTTCTGTTCTGGATATTCATTTTCTTGTGATGTGTGTGTGTGTGTGTGTGTGTGTGTGTGTGTGTGTGTGTGTGTGTGT
Organism: Dipodomys ordii; assembly: GCF_000151885.1. Classification (NCBI taxonomy): domain Eukaryota; kingdom Metazoa; phylum Chordata; class Mammalia; order Rodentia; family Heteromyidae; genus Dipodomys; species Dipodomys ordii. The sequence goes on along the minus strand of NW_012267246.1, from coordinate 9,631,773 downwards.
GTGTGTGTGTGTTTTCCTCTGCCTCTTCATTTCCTTGTTCTATTTGTTAGTACATCTTTGTAGTATGTTTTGAAGGCAGAGAGTATAATGTCTTTTCTTTTGTTCTTTTTGCTCAAGATGAATTTGGCTATTTTTTTTCTGAATGTCAATATCCTCTTCCCCCATTTTTATTGAGAATGTCATTTAGGGGGGAAGTCTTTTTAAAACAAATGACTACTGAAAACCATTCTCACTACATAAAAAAGTCCTTCAGACTTGCTAAATGGTTTCCTTAAAGAATCATAGCAACCCTCCTTTGGCAAAATGGAAAACACAAAAATAAAAGACCATTCCAGAATTACTGAAGGGATCCAGATTTAGGAGTTGAAACTCTTTCTTCCTGGCTTTGTCCAGTTAGTGCATGCATTCAGCAACAGTTAATTTGTCAATATTGATCCAAGGCAGAAGGAGCTGTGAGGCGCCCTTCACCACCTGGACCTCAGGTGGGTGAGACATTATCCAGTTTTGCAAGGGAGTTGACTGTCTGGCAGAGTGGATAGATGACAGTATCACAGAGGCAGTATGAAGTGAGTGAACAGGCCTTTCAAATCTAGGCCTTCTTAGCCCACTTTCAGATCCATCTGAAACTATGTTATTCTGTTGGCCCGTGAGTTTATTATTTAATGTGGCGGTCATCTTAGCATTTTTGAGATGGCCATATGAGTCAAATCATCATGCTGGGTATAGGGAGGCTAGGATCGCTCATACTCAGCCTTTGCAGAAGACAGTTGTGTATCGATGTTGGTGTTTCTGTAGATTTTTATTTACACTATTTAAAGAAAAAAATCACAGATTCCCTTTTACCAAGTATTATTCTCTGGCTTTGATTATTTATTTGGTTGTAGTGGAGATTGAACTCTGGGTCTCATGCTTGCTAAGCAAACACTCTACCATTTGAGCCATGCCTCCAACCCTGTTCTCCTGTTTTTAAACACATGAATACAAACTTGAAGGCCAGCCTGATTAAATTGCCTGTCTGAGGTCAATGGTGAACACTCACTAGATTAAAAGCTAGTTCTTGTGGCTCTCAATCGTTTTATTATTTCTCAAGTCTACAGGGGAAGGGAGAATAATGAACAGGACTTTCTTTGATAATTTTGAGGTTTCCATTAGTTGACTGGAGAAAGATCTTAAGAACACATTGAAGGAAAAATAAAACATTCAGCGTCCCCCCACCCCCTGCCTCCCCAGTTTTGGGAATCCGGAGTTACTTCTTAGTGAAGACTCTCAGTTCTTGCTCTGTTGTTTTACTTGCTAAGGGTTTTCCTTTATTGCATATTAATTCCTGGTCCCTGTGGTATGAGAAATTTAAGCAGCAGGAAGAGCTGTCTGGCTCAGTGGCACTGGGTTGCTATTTAGTCTGGCTGTTTCCTACCTCGCATGTCGATTGATTATCCTGCCTATCACGTGCTGACATATTTTTGCTTGCTGTACTGATTATACATTGGGAGTGCTAATTCTTTTATTGGGTTAGAGTTCAAAGGTGCTCATCTGTCAGCAAAAAGTCTCTCATTTCATGGCCTGCTTGGCCTCCTCTCATATCTGTCATTTTTATACTTTTCTCAGAGATTTTCCTCTCATTTCTGGTGCTAGTTCAATAGCAAAGATCTTGCAGAGTTTTCCTTTGTAGTGGGCTATTTTGTACGGTTTTTGGAGGCAGATTCTGCTCTTTGAAGATATGCAGAATATTGGCATTTCACCGACTCTGACTGAAGCAATGGAAACCACACTATATTCTGTTCTTTGATTTTAACAGCTCTGTGGGTACAGATCTCCAAATCTTGGAATTTCCCCAAACACAGTCCATTTCTGAGACCCATTAATGGGTGGATCCAAACTTGAATTTGCATGTCAGAGTTGTAGATGTTTGGCTAGCTTATTAGAGATTGGAACCCTGATGCAGAGAGGTCTGGAGAATAGAGATTTAGATGCACTTCCACAAGTAAAGATCACTGTCCAAATGTCTTTGTCGGCATACATGTAGAGTATAGAAATAGCCTCAGAAGTCATTGTTTTGGGTTATATATGATGAAGCTTTTTGTAATTAGTTTGAATATTTTATAAATATTTATAAAATATTTTGAAATATTTTCTATGTAAGTAGCAATGTCTCTTCCTCCTCTTTATCCTTTTCCTCTCTTTCCTCTTCCTCCTCATTTTTTTTGTGGTACTGTAATTTGGACTCAGTCCTTTGCCTTTTTAAATTTGGTTTTCAGATAGGGTCTTGGGATGATTGCTCAGGCTCGTCTGAAACCATGATTCCCTTGTCTCTGATTCCTGAGTAGCTGGGATTACAGGTATCTGCCACTATGTCTTTCTTGAGAAGAGTGTCAACATGTCAAGAACACATGTTTTTATGTTAATTTCTATTTTTCCTATAGTTCACATTTAAGAAGTTGATCAAAATCATAAAAACAGATGTTATAACAACAGATTACAGAAGCCATTTTTGTGAACTGGCAAAATAATCATTGGTGACTACATTTTGCTCTAAAATTTCATGATGGTCTAACAAGTTGGCTTTAATTTTAATGTAAAGTATCTATACATTCTGATTCAGAGGAATAGCTGGACTTGGCTGGATCAAGAATCTTGTGGGGAATTAGGCAAAGCCAGAGTGGGGAAATTTACTATTGGAAAAGAAGGGAATATGAGAGTTATTGCCAAATTATAACAAATTTGTCTTTTGATAGTTTGGATCTTGTAAATGGAAGAAGGTGATGAAACTGTTAGACTAATCTTGAAACAGAAAACAGATTATTCCATGAACATTATGCCTGGCCTAAGCACAAGAGGTCTGCTCTTGTATAACATACCAACTGTCTGCCTTAGCTCTTCCTCCTCTTCTTTCTCTCTCTCCCTTTTCTCTTCCTTCCTCTCCCTCTCCTCCTCCCCCTCCTCTTTCTTCTTCCTTCTTCTTCTTTCCTCCTCCTCCTCCTTCTTCCATCTTCCTTCTCTTGCTCCTACTTTTTTCTCCTTTGCCTTTGCCATCTTTTAACCTGTCAATTGGGACTATTACCTAGTCCATGGGATAGTAAATAAGATAATGATGTCAGATGCACAGCATCTTGTCAGCTGAGCACGTAGTAGGTATTCATTCAGAGTTAAAGTTTTGCATGTTCCAATTGATTCTACCCAAACTGGTATCTGAAAAGTGTCCATTTCATCAATATTCAGTGGTTCTTCTTGAGTCTGTATGTACATACTATTACATTAATGTAATCACGTTTTCTAGGAACTTACTTCCACAATCACACACAGATAGGTGAACTCACAGAATGGATGTTGGGGGCTCTCTGAATTCAGAGTTTTACAGACAAAGCAATGGATTTTGGGACAGGTGCAAAGACTTGTTCTGAACTTCCCAGTTAATTAGTGGTGGTGCTAGGAAAAGGATCTGGTGTTAAGAGTTTAGAATACTAATCTGTTTTTTATTGATTTACCTTTCTGATTAGAAAATAAAAATTATAGGTACATATTCTAAGAGTTCTTGGTCAGGATGACTATTTCAATATTTTACATTCTGTAAAGAGAAAGAACAGATCAGGAAAAGCATTTTATGTACCCATAACAAGATTGCAGAATGGAAGTTTAGGGGGTACTAAATTATGGCCTGCAGAATTTTCTCAAGATAACCCATAATTTTCCGAGCTCTTCACATTCCTCTCCTAATTATTGGATAAATCCAGTTGACATTATTATCCCCATTCAATGTTTTCTGTAAGCACAATTTACCCTCATTCTTACTCATGTGAAATCCAATTTCATTTCCATAGGCTACTCTGATGTAGAAATTTTGGGTTCACTTTTGAGATGTATGGCCTTTTCCTGGTTTATGATTATGAGAGGTTTTGAAATTTCAGGACTTAATACATTGTGGGTGGAAGGCAAGAGGAGAGTTACATACCTAAACATTGGAAACAGGGGAACAGTGGGTAGTGTAAGGGACCTGAGGGCTGTGTTCTTTGCTGAAGGTACATAATCATGTTTCCAAATACAGCTAATATGTAGACTTACATCTATAGAACTACTCGTTCTGTCTGCATCGATCTGAAATATCCCACTAGGCCAACAGCAATTGTTGAACTCTTTTTTTTTTAATTGTGAAAATACTGTATAGAGGGGTTACAATTACATGGGCAAATTGTTGAACTCTTGTTCTACAGAATCTCAAATTTCTTTCTACTGCACAATCTATAAACTTACACAACAAAAACATTCTGAATAAGTCAGTCTTTCAACTCCGTTAAATAGTATGGTACCACTTTTATAGCTTCTGTTATTACAACATATAAAGTTCATTATGCATGTGATATTATTTATATGTTATGAACAAATTCTATAATTGTCCCTTTATCTTATACAGAGATCTTTTGTGGTTTGAGACAGACTCTGTGTGTGTGTGCGTGTGTGTGTGGTTTTGTGTGTGTGGTTTGTGTGTGTGTATGTGTGTGTGTTTGTATAGGAGAGAGACTGAGGGAGAGAGAGAGAGAAAAAGACTGAGAGACAGAGACAGAACTAGACAATAGAGAAGAAAACCTTTGACCGTAGTGTCTAGCAGAGCAGGAGAATGCTAGAAATCTGTGACCTGCAAGTGTTCATAAACTGCTCTCCTCCCCTGGGAGATGCCAGAGTGGCCGTTCCACTGTGATATAACTCTGAGTGTCCATTAAAAATTCATTCAAGGCTAAATCATATCGCTGAACAATAAGTATGAAGGCAAAGAAGGAGGCCCCATCAGGGCCCGAGTGCTTTCTTTAGTGGGGTCTGTGTCAAGCAGACAAGGGGAATGGGAGGTTTCCTTGGAGGCTTTTGTTGAAGTCCTGTGCTTCTTCTGGGGGCTTGATTAGAACAATCGGAAGCCTTGGGAAATTCACACGGTTTTGGTGGTACTGTGATTTATCATCATCCATCATACTTGTGCACTGGGTGACTGGGAAGCCAAATACCAGGTCGGCGGGGTGGCCAGAGCCCTTCTCTGCAAGGTGCTCTCTGGTGTGCAGGGCAGGGCTCCAGGAAGCCTGGCAGGGAGAGGAGCCACGGAGATTCCAAGGGGGAGGGGGCGTGCCCCACCCGGATCAGCCTGCACTTGGGGGGGGGGCGGAAGAAGGGGGGGCGGCGCTTCTTCCTCTAGCAGTCATGACAGGCAGCAAGCTGCCTGGGAAGAGGAAGGAACTATACTGTACTTTGAAAGATGGTTTCATGTTTTATTTTTTGATTATTTGATTTGGCTTTTTCTCAGCTTAGTTCACTCTTTGCTGAGTTTGCTTGCCATTGTTTTCTATTTTATTTTGAGCTTCTTTTTGTTTGGTGATAGGCCTTAACACATTTTTCAGCTTGTTGGATTGTTTGTTGTTTGTGTTCCTTTCCATTGTGAAAAGGACTGGCATTTCACTAAGGCAAGGTTTTTTTTTTGGAAGTCTATATAAGTATTATATATATTATGTACTTATATACTACTTATTATACATGTCACTATATACATCTTTTAGCAACTTTTTCTTGTGTTCAGTCGTGAAGAAATGTAGTGCTTTTTTTTTTTTAAGTTTCTCAAAATTCCTCCATTAGGAGACTATGATCTAGTTCTAAAGAAATGACCTTAGTTAGATGCAGTCTACCAGTCTTGTGTAAGACAGGAGCAATTTGGCTTCTCAGTCCCTAGGCAAAGACATTGGGCTGCCAAATACATGAACTTTTAGTATCTTTCATTTTGATTCTTTTTTTCTCCAGAAGCCAGGATAAGTGTCAAATACAAGTGTATGTACCCATTATAGCAAACTTGTCAACTTGAATTTTATGATATTTATCAGTTAAGTAAATGAAGTTAAAATTTGCTTTTCTAAGTTTTACAAGGTGAATAAATAGAATTATATTTCAAAAGCCAAAATATAAAATAGCTTTTTATTTGGTCTGTGTCTTAAATCACTCAGTCTTCTGTAAATTAATAGGACTCTTGGTATTTTATTTTTATTTTATTCAATATTATTTTATTTATTTATCTTTGTTGGCTAGCAAATGGGAAAATGAGAGTCTGACCTAAAAGGAGTTTACTATCATTCTCTTTTTAAATGGTACAAGTAAGTACATTGGGTGAATAATTGTCTTATATAATTCCTTCTTCTTCCTTTTATATTTCTTTCTTTCTTTCGTTTTTTCTTCCGTTCTTTTTTTTTTTTTTTGGTCGGTCATGGGGCTTGAACTCTGGGCCTGAACCCTGTCCCTCAATTCTTCAGCTCAAAGCTAGTGCTCCACCACTTGAGCCACTGCGCCACTTCTGGTTTTCTGAGATAAGTCTCACAGACTTTCCTGCCCAGGCTGGCTTTGAACTGCGATCCTCAGATCTCAGCCTCCTGAGTAGCTAGGAGCCTCCTGAGTAGCCACGGGTGCCTGCCTCCTTAAAGAGAACATCCAAACCAGAAAAACTAAGAATGCATGAAATTTGGTAAGATTAAAAAAATTTTTTTTGTAGTCATACTGGAGGTTGAACTCAGTATCTCAGTTCAGTCCCTTAGTTTTTTCACTCAAGGCTGACGCCCTACCACTTGAGCTACACCTCTACTTTCAGCTTTTTGGTGATTTAATGGAGATGAGCCTGATGGACTTTCCTGCACTGGCTAGCTTTTAATTGTGATCCTCAGACCTCAGACTCCTGAGTAGCTAGGATTACAGGCTTGAGCCTATAGTGCCCAGTAATAAGTTCTTTTAAAATACCTTATTTCATTACAGTTATTGCCATTAAAACATTTTCCCCCTCAAAGATCAAGAAAAAGCTTGCCTCATAAATTCCTCTTAGAACAATTGAGATGGAATGGTTTTGGAGTCTATTATAGCAGCATACAGCATACAAGGAAGAGAGTGTATTTCCCCAAGCAGTTTGTGTGAAGGAAGGTACCAGAGCTACCTTTGCCAAGTTATAACTGAACAATTGAAAAGGTAGGATCACAGGGTGGCCAGCACTGAAAAACAGTTAATGATTTGGAATAATGAGGTTTGTAAGGGATTGACATTTCTTAAGAGTGAGGCAGACCTAGGAAAGGTATCCTTGGATCCCGATAGCTCTTTTAGCTATGTACATTTGTTTTCCCTGTCCCCAATTAGGTCTTTATGGATTCTCCAAGCCCATTGTTTTTTGTAGCTCCATCATTCCGTAGAGGTCCCTATGGACCCCTGGTGGCTTTCCAGCTCTCCAAGGCTTCTACTTCAATTTTCACCTTTTCTGTAGATGAGGACCGTGCTTCCATTTGTATCCTGGTTCTTTACTTTGGGTAACTTTACTGATCACTGATGAATTATCTCCACTCTTCACTGCGAATTAGACAATACTGAGAAATGCTTAGTCTCAGACACATACTATTTCATACTTTTGTACACCTATCCATCTATCTACATATATATCTATAAATTAGCTCTTAATCTATCTCTTTATCTTTTATCTTTATCTATTTTGTCTTTCATCTATCTGTTGTGCTGGTACTGGGGCTTGACATAAGGGCTTCATATTTCAGATTGGCTTTTTTGCTTAAGGCTAGTACTCTGCTTTTGAGCCATGCATCTACTTTCTAACTTTTTGATAGTTAATTGGTGATGAGTCTTAAGGATTTTTTTTTTTCTGCGGGAACTGGCTTCAAATGGCATTTCTTAGACTTCGGCCTCCTGACTAACTAAGATTCCTAGCTTCCAGATTTTTTTAACTTTGAGTATGGTCTTTCTTTTTCTTGGCATGATCTTTCCATCCTTTCTTTACTCTGGGAATTCCCTCTGAATCCATTCCTATTCCCTACTTTATTCTGACATTCATCTTCTGAGCAGCTGTTCTTAACCTTCCCCATCCTTTAGGCAGAACTCCTTCTTTCCTCCTCTGTGCCCGATGTGTCACTTGTACTTTGTAGGCACTGTGTGTTCTTTCCTGTCTTCTTTCTCTGCTGGGATGTTGGTTTTAAAAGGCCAGGAGCAGGGCCAGGTTTCTGGCTTCTAGAGTCAACACTTGGCATCTGCATAGTCCCTCATAGTTTTTGAACATATTGAAAGGAATAGGTCAGAAATCTTGGAAATGGTTTTGCTTCTACCTAGGCTGAAGGTAATTTGGTGAGTTATAACCTTGGGTGGGCTAAAGGACTTAGCTAAAGGCTGGTCTCGATCTATCATGTGCAAGATGGCTGAGGGGAGGGAGTATGTGTGTATCACGTGGTGTCTGGGATTTGGCAGAGTGGAGACATCAGCTCTGATAGTGCCCAGATCCCGGCACTTAACAGCAGACCCCATAGGTTATTAAAGCTGAGAGCCTATCTAGGAAGATTAGCTGCAGGAAGTGCTTTAACCATGGAGCAAACAGCCAGTTGCTTGATTAGTGCTTCAGACACGGTATGGCCCTGTGGTGTTGGGTTTCCATCTGAACCATTACTTGGATATTTGAGATCTGGAGCTTTGGTTCTAGCCTGACCTTGCATTTGATTTCTGAATCTATACATCAACATGGGCCTTTGCTTGCTTCTCTCACACTGGATATTTCCAGCAGTGAGTTTTGTGTTCCCTGCTTCCGGACATTTAAAAGGGATGCTAAGAATTAGCCCATATGGTGTTTGTTTAGATGGGGAATCTTGAATGGCTTCTTGTACTGGGAGAATACGGTAGCAAAATATATCTTTACAGTAATGTGTTTTAAATCAAAAGGGCCCTGTATTTCCCCACTGAGTTTGACTGTGACATTCTTGATCATTCCAGACCCACCTGTCTGAGAATACAGGAATCAAAAACAGGAGTCACTCTCAAATTTCACCTCTATTTAATCTGTCACAGCAACACACTGGCTTTTCACTGTATATATATAAAAAACCACACCAGGACATTTAAACAAAGTGACACAGATCATCAGCAGATCAACTGGGAATGACGGCTCAATCAAACAAATGTATGTTGAGAATTTCCACAGGGCAGCCCTCACAGCAGCCAAGCCAAATTTGTTTACTATACATGAGTTAGCTGCTTAGGAACATTTACTATGTGGCACACCAGATGATGACTTTCCTAGGTAAACATCCATTTAGTAGTATATATCCATCCATGAAAGTGATGGCGTGATTTTGATCTATTCTTTGGGACTAAAATTATGACTTCATTCCATTGGAAGCCAAGTACCAAACCTGCACATGCCCCATTTAAGATTAAAAAAAAACAAAGGGTGGGGGAGGGGGAGGAAAGCTACACACTTATTTCAAAATGTAATATAACCATCCAAAAGGTAGGAGAAACTCCATAAAATCGACAGGCCATTTCACTTTTCTGACAAGCAATAAAGCAAGCATCATTAAAATGGATGTCAAATTATAGCAGCAGCAGCAAAAAAAAATACCTGCCTGTTCTTGGCATTTGAAATAGAATATAGAATATTTATCCTTACTTCAGTTTAAGCTTGGAAGTATTCTTTTTACATTTTTTTGGTAGGCAAATAAGGGTCGTATTATTAAATTGGAATTCAGAACCATAGCAGTCCTATCCCATGTCATTTTCCATTCTTCAGTAAAGGACATAACATTGTTTGTCTTATTAATTCTTCTGTTACTGATTAAAAGAATAAAGGGCTCTACTGAGCATCATCTTTAAGTCCAGAACCAAGCAGCATAATATTTCTTTAAAAACAAAAAAGTGAAAACTAAAACTTTCTGCTATGATTTTCAAAAATTCTGCTTCCTCTCACAGACAGTTATGAAATCACCTGTACAAGGTTTAGCTCAATACTGGTTCCTTCACCTGAACTTTCTTTTGCATATTTTTTTGTAACTAGGGCATCCTCAATGGGGATGGGGGTGGGGTGGTGGGCACATTTCCAAATGAAAAACTTGAAAATTCCCTTTTATTGAACCAAAGGATAATTACCTGAGGTTTGATGGATGAAATTACTATTTCTTAACTTCTTTCAGAGGAAAACTTGGCACATGATCCTTGCTTGGGCAAATTTCCTGAATGGTCAACAGTCTGGAAACCTCTTAGAAAGTACCTCTTCCAGGGGTGGCAATGACTTTTGATAATAACAGTGTACTTTGAAATCAGTTTAGGACTCAAAGCTAGGTGAAGTACAAAATACTGTTTTCAAATACAAAATGCCTCTTATTTTGCATTTCAGTTTCAACTTGATATTAAGCATTGATTTTATTCTCAGCACTGTAGGGAGGCTACGCTTGTAAGTGACAACCAGACCTTGCCCTCTCATAGCTGAAAATCGAAACAAGGAGACAGATATAAAAACAACTCACTAGATTAGCACCAGGGCATATGCTAGAAAGAAATGTTCTGGAGTTCGGTTTTGTAGCCTCTGTGGTCCATAAAGGAAGGAGCTCACTGTGGCTGGGGATGAATGATCATGGTGGGTGAAGAGTCTTCTACAGGCTGGCTCAGAAAGGTTTTGGATGTGTACATCATAAATGCTGCCTTCTCAGTGAGGCCTTCCATGTTTTACCTTAGCTTATCTTCTTGTGAACATCAAACACTATTCAAGTTCTCTGTTTTTTGCTTTACTCTTACCTTGTATCCACTAGGTAGTCAGGTTCAGGACAGATGGGCTTTCTTGGGCTTGCTCCATCTGTAGCCTTCAGAACAGTATTAGCCTCTCATTAGGAAGCAGTGGAATGGAGCACAAGAGGAGAATATTCTAGATGAGAACACTGACTATGAAAACAATGCCAAGAAATAACATTTGATAGGATGTTTATGGACATAGACTAGATTCTTGTGCCTGGATGATAAAATTCATTAAAGGCATAAGATGATCAGATTGGTTGATTCTCTTAAGACAATACTGTGAGATCCTCTGAAATCTCAGGTAAACTTTCGAAAAGAATTGCAACTCTCTGACAGTTTTCTAAAAATGAAAGTCAGTCTTGCTAACTGGACAAAGCCTTGGAGGAATGGCATGCCTTGAATAGCATACATTTGTTAATAAACATAGCAGCATGATATGTTCTTAACTTCCTTTATTCAAGCCTTTAAAATGAAATATAGGAAAAAGTACCTATTTTTATGATTAGTTGGGTGCCACCAAATGTGTGTAAATGCATGGTAATCTTGAAAACCATAGAGAAAGCATTAATGTTCATGCTAAAGAACTTGAGGGACTTGAGTCTTGGGCAGAGTAATCTATTTAAACAAAGGATTTGTTTAAATGTAAATAAAAAACAGGGACAATAGTCTGCCATGTTCCCACATGTATTGAACTACTCTCACAATGTAAATTTCACACAGTCCCAAGAATACTATTGATGAAAGCAGTTCCTAGGTATTGGGATGGAGCAGAAGCTTTCAAAGTGTTGATTGATAACTCTTTGCCAGCAGTTCACTGGGATTACACGGCCACTCCAAAATCAACAGCCTGGAAGAAAATGATATGAGGCTTAGAACAAAGGCTGGAATGTTAGGGTAGCAACTGCCTTACATTCAGTAAATAGATCCATTAATATTCAGAAAATGTCTAGAGGCATGGCCTGGTAAGAGAACAGAATGAACTGCAGATGACAATTCACTTGAAAAAAAGAAATCCTTGCAAATGGACACAAGCCATGCTTCACTTTCACATAATAGACATTTGCAAGAATAATGGGTGAGCCTTTCCTATCTCTGGGCCTCTGCTAAACCTCTTTAAACTCTTGGAAATGTTATCAGAGTAGTGTGGTAGACATACAGCCAGGGAGTATATCTGTCTTTGTTTTCATCCATCAGAGCAGATGTAGGAAATATTTTGGATGTTCATCAACTACATTATAGCATTGGGAAGAGCCATAAGAAACTTCTTGTTCTTGCCTGTCAGGTATTTCAAGGCCCATCTTGTATATGATGGGACATCTGTGGGAGGGCCTCAATTGCCATACGCAAAAGATTTCTCCCTCTGTACTTCCAGTTGAAATTACAGAATAGTCTTTCCTTGCCCATGATCCAATATTGCTCACTGTTCATTGGCCAATAATGCCCTTTCCCCAGCCATCTGTGGCCCAGACTTGTTCTTGCGTCATTGCAGTAAGGCTGGTGGGTAGTACTCTTGAATTAACTAATCTTTTGAGCCATGTCAAATGATCACAATGATCTTTCTTTAACATTTCATTTTGGTAAGTGTCTGTGGAGAATGGTGGTAGAGGTTGTATTTTTTTTTTTTAATTGGAAGGCAGGTAAAAAACCAAAAAATGTTTTCCTTAAATCTATCGCTTAAAACCTAAAGCCATGAAGGCCTTCAGTAGTCATAACATTAATAGTAATAGTAAGAATTAGCTCAGGCACCAGCAGTTCACACTTGTAACCATACCTACTCAAGAGGCTGAAATCTGGAGGACTGTGGTTCAAAGCCAGCCCAGGTAAAAAATCAGCTCAATAGAAAAATAGATAGAAGATCAGCCCAGTTAACCCAGCAAAATGCTGGGCTGGAGGCATTGCTCAAGAGGTATACTGCCAACAAAAAGCCAAGCAAATTTTAGGCCCAACCCAAATATTCAAGCCCCAGCAAAATAATAAGATTGAACTTTTGCCTTTGTATTTTCTTCTTTGTATACAAGTGATGTTCAAATGCAGTATTTATTCTTACTCTTGTGACAACTTTGCCTTATCAAAATATAGACAGGCCTGGGAAGGTGGCTCAATGGTAGAGCACTTGCCTTGCATGCCTGAGGCCCAGGGTTTGATTCCTCAGCACCGCATAAGCAAAAAGAAAAAAGCTGGAAGTGACACTGTGGCTCAAGTGGTAGAGCGCTTGAGCTGAAGAGCTGAGGGACAGCACCCGGGCCCAGAGTTCAGGCCCCACAACCGGACCCCCCCAAAAAAATTAATCAAAATATAGATAGTAACCACATGTTAACTTAAAATTTTCTAGTAGGGACATCAGAACAGATAAAAAAAGAAAACAGGTGAAATTAATTTTTCTAGTACATTTTATTTAACCCAATATATACAAAATTATATTATTTCAATGTATAATCAGTATAAAAATTATAGGCTAGATATTTTATTTTTTGTGTTGTTTAAAAATGTGTATAATTTAAACTTTTGGAGTTTATTATAATTTGGAGTGATTACATTTCAGTCAGTTGTCACATATGGTTGTTGGTTATCATGTTTGGTAAAATCATATGTTGATAAAACAGATATTCTGACAGATTATGTGACTATTTTGGGGTCACAAGACTACTCAGCATGAGCCTGATGTAGCCTCCTAGCTTTAGACAAAGTCTATGATTCATAGATTATCTTGGTTCTGTGTGTGAGTAGGTGAATGTATGTGATATTATATACAAAGTTGTAGATGTTAAGAATGAAGATTCTGTCGCAGAAGATTATTGCTAGTTTTAACATGTCATGTAATTTTATTTTTTAAAATAATACACTCCTTATGAAATTTGAATTTATAGCCTGGTTTGGTGAGATCTACTCCAGGCTCTGAATTTCTTATAGTTCATTTCTGCAATTTTCCTTATATGTATTCATTTATTTAACAGATATGTATTGAACATTTAGTATGAAGTGAGGAAAAAATAGTCCATTTCTTTAAAAAATAGTATTTCTTTGGCAGCAAATACATTTGAAGAGGTTGCAATATGAATACTACAAACTCTAAATAGATTACATTTAGTTAAGTCCATCTATTAGGACTCTGAAGTATGGGTGTAGATTGAGGATGAGTTTTCTCTTTCTTCAGTGTAGCATTTTGACTATATCCTTTAACAGACTAATGAGGAAATTTATGTTGAGACCTTTTGAACCTTTGTATTAGAGGTCTCCAGTTTGGGGAGGCAAATGAAGAGCCATGGAGTGGCTTGTTTGGGTTAATGTTATCAAGTTGTAAATTCATGATGAATGATTATCATGAGCTAGAACCTTGCTGGATTCTAGGGGTTCTACAGAGAGGTGGGTATCCATGCCTTCTGCCCTCATCACCTTGCAGTCTGGTGGAGTTTTGATGGAGGTATGTTTTCATAATCTCTCCTTATGGGCTTATTTGAATTGAGAGGGTATGGCAATTGTGTCACCTTTTTTGTTTTGACTCACTAAGGGTTTTTTTTTTTTTTTTGCTATTTCTGTTGTTTACTTTCTGCTTGTTTTATGTATATATTTTGATGTATGTTATGCCACTAATTGGAAGAATTTATAATGGAACTCCTTTTCCACTTACAAGAAAGAAAGTCTGTTCAGCTGGTTTTTCTTCAGGTGGGCATTTTTATCTGACCCTTTAAGCTATCAAAACTTTGAAGAAAACCGCAAATAGGCCCTCCTGTTTCAAAAGGTGTAGAGATTCAGGAGGATTAATTTAAAAATTCATAAATCCTTTGTACTATGCAAATTAATGACCTGTGAACTTTTTTCTTCCAGGTGACTTACTTTGACTTAACTATGTCCAAATAAATGTATTTATATAAGAGAGTTCAGGGCTATGAAAACCTGACATATTAAACATCTCCTATGGCTTGTAATATGTACTAGGGATGAGGACCACCCCCTGTTTTCTCATTATGCCAAATAATAGAAAGTGGAAATCACTCTAATCCTTTCTTCTGTGTCCGCTGTACCTCTGCAAATATGATAAACTCAATCCAATTAAAAGTCATTACTTCTCCAAGGCTCAGCCACAGTCCATAGCCCTTTGTTTCAAAGACCTCTGCGTTGTCTGGATTTATCACAAGCAGATTTTATTTTTTACTCATCATCTACTCTTCTATTAATGGAAAGGAGTGTCACTTTTAGTATCAAACATTGCAGTCCTCGCTTGCCATTCTGTGCACTTGACTGTATTCAGTGAACATCGACAAGTCGATTCTTTCTGGACATTTGTCTTATCTCTCTGACAATCACAATCACCAATTTCACTTTATTCTTCTTTATTCTTTATTCTTCTTTGTGAACCCCCTCCTACCATGGCACATAGAATTCGTGTTGACTGAATGGTTAATATTTTGTGGCATAATATTGGATTGCTGTTGGGTCATAGTTGCTAGGATTCACAGGGGTGATGAGTATTAAAACATTGGATGAAATTAACAGGATGCAACAGCACAACAGCAACAAAAGCCACAAGGAGACAAAGCCTGTTATGTTTTTGAGCAGGTATTCTAGACAGTTGGACTATATCTCCTGCTTTGAGTGTCTTTTCCTTAATACTATATACTCTGATAGAACCATAACATTTCCAGTTTTTCCTCTTAAGAAATTTTGGTTCACCTAGATTTATGTGAATTCATCTAACACACACACATGTGGGATTGTGGTCTGAATTCAGGGCCTATGTTCATTTAGCTTGCTTACTCTGTTGGTGCTTAACCACTTAAGCCATGACTCCAGCACTGCTTTTTTGGTGTGTTTGGGGATGGAATCTTAAGCAGTTTTTTGTCTGGGCTCTGCCTGAGCTGGCCTCCATCCTCTGGGTCTCCATCTCCTCAATAGCCAGGGATTATAGGTGAGCCATGGCACTTGGCTCATCACCATATATTTGAATTACAAGCCTCTTGGATGATTATCTAAATAAACTGACAATTTTCTGGCTTCTTTAGCACTGAGATTTTCAATGCTCTGAAAAATAACTATCTACTTTTCTATGTCTTTAATTCTTTCTTTATATTTTTGAGATGAGGTTTCATTGTGTTGACCAGCCTAGACTCAGACTCTTGGGCTCAAAAGATCCTTCTGCCTTAACCTCCTTAGTGCTGAGACTATAGACGTGTGCTATTATTGTTCCTGTTAAAAATATACATGTATGAAAAAAATATACATGTATGTATTTAAAATATCACCCAATTATCTTGAGGTTTAAGTAATGTGCCGCCAGCAAATATAATTTAACTTAATTAGCATAACTATAATAAGACATCAGAGTAAATCTCTGAAATGGTCTTTTTATTACCACATTCAAATTATTATTATTATTATTCTACTTGGAGTTTGGTTAAGTTGCTTAGACTACTGTAGGCATCTGTGGATTTTATTTGAGAGAAAACCCATCATCTGGTGGATAGCATGGGAGCCAGCTAGCAAAAGGCCAGCTATTTCTCTGCTGTCCTTCTCTAAATTTTACAGGTCTGGAGAACCCAGGCCCATGGGCCAGCTAGTCTTTCCTTTGAGTCCATCACCATTTGTAGGTCAACCAGAACTATCTCTGGTCTGGTGTGCTATAACTTCTAAATCCTCTGGGAGATGGATGTTACGGTTTGGGTCATTTCTCAGCTGGTAGAAGTTACAATGACATCACAGAGGTTATGTGATTCATGATAAAACTTAGAGATTTAATGAAGTGTAGATCAAGCAAAAATGCATGTTTTTTTTTGTTTTGTTATTTAGTGGCAACACAAAAACCATGTCTGCTCCATACAGGTTTCTTTTTGGCTTGTTCAGGAGTAGAAATGTGGGCATGTTATCTCAGAACCTGTTGGTTCCATCATTTTATGAGCCAACAGAGGAAATATTCTGCCTGCTCCTCACATTGCTGTAAAGAACTTGGTGAGATTCTGAAATAAATGAGAACAAAACCCATGCTTCCATCACTGATTGAAATAAGTGGGTTATTGTTCAAAAAGTTAGTATATGCGTAGCCCCTTGGTTTTCTTATGGGGGTGAGGTGAATGGAGGACTGTGGAAGATAACAAAAACCATGAGTGCTCACAAGTGCTCATCTGTGATAACTTGTAATACCTAATGCGGTATAAATGTTATGCAAATAGTTGTTGTTATATAAAATAACAAAAAACCAAAATAAATAAAATAAAAAAGTATACAGCTTCAGTAGATGCCCACTTTTTTTCCTGAAAGTTTTCCATCTGTAGTTGCTTGAATCTGTGAATACAAAGGGTCCAATTGTGTTCTGTTTTAGCCAGCAGTGGGTTAGAGATTCCATGTGTTTGGCATACTCAGTGTCAGAATCATCTTCTATGTAATACCTTTGGCCTTCATCACTTCCTAATCTCATTGTAGGTCTATTTTATTATATTACCACTTGCTTGCCACTAGCACTGCCTTCACAAATGCAAACTGTATTCTAAGCTATCCGAAGGCAGAAATTTTACCTTATTCAACTTGTTATCAATCTTTTGCAATCCACACAGTTCCAGTTACAATGTAATACTGAATAAATATTTTGGGATGAGTAAATGAATAAGTCCAAGTGGTAACATCTTTGGCAAAAGTAATCTCCCCTTTTAATCCTAGAAAAAGCTTTAAATCTGGGCACTTTTATATTCTGTTCACAAAATTTCAACTGGAATGTTCAGTGGAAGCATTCACACACCAAACTGGTAATGTCTGAAACATCTGTTTAATTTTCCACTTTTCAGAGTGTGGAGGCCACCAAAGGTTTTGAAAGTCAAATGTATATTTATTCCACGGAGGAAACTTTATCAACCAGTGCAAAAGTTTACTGGCACTAGCTCGTAATATAATGGGTAGTTTAAATCCTGCTAACTGCAAATAATTTTTCAACAGTGTTTATGATCGTGGTTGAGTTTAGTGAGGCAGAAGTGCAGATAACATAAATATTTCGACAAAAGCCTATTGTACTGGAGTCATAAATAAATTAGACCCAGTTTGTAAATAAATTCAGTTTTTGCCAGCAAACATTTATAATCTCTTGCTGCAAACTACAGTAATTTATATAGAAGAGGTCCAGAATGCCTTTTGTAAGAACTCAGTTGTCGTTAGCAGGCAGTGCCTGGTGCCCGTCAAGTGTCTCAGATTATGTGACTCAATTAGACATGAAGGATACTGTACAGACCACCTAACGCTACGAGTTATTGTACATGTTGATAATGACAGTTTCCAGAGACCATAAATAGTTTTGTAGTCTATGAAGTTGTCATATTATAGCATTCCCTTAAATACCTAGCTTGTATTACCACTTAACAATGTTGAAATTACCCTCTCTCAAATCAAGTGCTATTGCTTTATGTATACACATCTACACAACACATCTGTTCATATTTTTCTGAAAACATTTTTATCAAGGTGTATAATATTTCCTCAAAAAAAACACCCCACCCTTTCCTTTATGTTTTTCAATGACGTGGCTTTGAATGATCTTGTGTTTAACATGGTGTGGTATTGGGAAACTGAATCTGGAGGTCTTTAAAGCTTAGAATGGGGCTGCAAATTATACATCTTGGTAATATCTAAACTTATTTACATGGAAGATATTGTAATGTGGCAGAGTCTCCATTTTCCCATAGAATTGCTTTAAGATCTGAAGTCATTGTGGTCTTTTAGTTAAGAAACCTCAGAACAATAAGGGCCATTGCTCCTTTAAACAAACACACCAAAAAATGAACTATCCTACTTTGCAGACTAACAAAATTTCATTCTTTTGGGCACTCTCTGCTTCCTATCAAACCAAGAGTATGGTTAGGTTAGTGTTTAATTGCTTGTCCACATTCCTTTTTATCAGCCATTGCTACAACTACCTCTTCTGCCAGACATGCACAATTATTTTCTTTTATTCATGTAGGACTTCTGGCTCTAAGAAAGCTCTTGTGTTTTGTTGTAGTAGGAAGGGTCTGCATCAAGTCTGCTATGACAACAAATCTGAACGGAGATTTACAATGTTTATTCAGTTCTTTGGCAAACCTAATCTTTGTGAAGCATATGGTAGATCTTAGTCTCCTTTCCTTTTTGATCCTCATCTTTTGGGGATTGGTTTTGAATATTTCCATCCAGTCTATATGAGAATTGAGTTTCTTCACTAGAGAATGCTCTCTTCTACTTCCTTCTTTTATGCTCTTGCTCCGGAGTTTTGGTCTGTCCTTTGGCAGCAAGAAGGATCTCTGCCAAAAGCCACCAAGCCACACTTAGGTAATTATAATAAACAAGTTGAGGCTTTCATTTCACATGCGGAGCTGAATGAAGCAGGGCTGTGGTCACAGGGATTCCAGTTGCTCCTCCATTAGCAATGGTGCATTAATGCTCCCTCATGTCTCTGCCGACCTTTAAACACTCTTTTAAAGGAAGCAAATCGGGCTACTCTTTAGCCTGAGAAGGGGTATTGCTTTCTTCTGAAACCACCATCAACAACATAAACAAATTAGAGGTAGTAAACCACACGTTCTGCCCACACTTAAACCACAGTCCTCACCAGAGGGCAGTGTACTTAATGTGAGAATAACAGCCCAGTTTTACAAGCCTCTACTGGGAATAAATTCCAGTTTCACTGGTTAGAGAGGAAGGTTAAGCAGCCAGAGTACAGTCTCTCCTAGGTTACATGTTGGTAGAAACCCAACTAACTCTCAAAGTGTCTTTCCAGGAAATAGAATTTATAAGCTTTTGGTACTCCAACATTTGACCATCCTTTGGTTTTCACTATGCCGAACTGGTATTCCTGGTGCAGAATGGACTGGTCCAGCAGGCTTATTTTATGGAAGGGGAAAGAGGGAACCCCAGCAGCTGTAGCTCTTAGGATCTGCCTCTCAAGGTCAGTCCAGGGTTCAAGTGACATTGACAAATTCAGACTTTCCCACCAGGGTTTTCCCGCTCCTGCTTTCCTAAGTGCAAATGTGGCCTACAGTCCTCCATCTTGACTCATATGGGAGTTGTAAAATATCATCTATACCTTCCTGATGCTGATACACTTCCTCTCCTGACAATGGGTAGTCCTCAGTGAATGTGTCCAGCCCTAAACTAATGTGTTCCGTCATCAGTAAATTCCTGCCTGTGATAGTCTTTTCTTAAATACCTGTTTAAACAGTAATTTAGATAAGAGTGTCCCATTTGTGTGCAACAGGAAATGCCTGCCTTCTTTTAGATACGCTGGCAAATAATTACTGTAGATATGGCTTGAATACCAAAAGGCTGTACTCTGGTCATTTCAGATGCCTGAGGAGTAACCTCCCAGTCTGCTGCGACACAAATACAAAGCATTTCTTCTTTCCTTTCAATGAATCTGATGGAGAATCAGGTTGGGGATATAAAAAGCTTATGAAAAACAAGCTATCAGATCAGAAGCTGGCAGAATTCTCTGAAAATGTTTGAGTGCCAGAAGGAAGTTAAGGAACATGCTTGTAAATGTAAAGGGAACACTATCTGTATATGATAAGTCGGTTCTTACCTGGTCATTCCAGTGGACACCGGTGGCTATGATTCCCTAACAACAGAAAAAGGTAAACATTAACCAGGCCGTGCTTTTGCTTGGAATAGTCCTCACAAACTGTAATGACTCAATTTTAGCTTTCTTAGATTGTGTAACAAAATACCAAAGACCATTACTTGTACACAAGTCTGAATTTTCTAGCAATGTCTTTCCATAACTGCTTTTTTTTTCTTTTTGTCAAGAAGCTTAATTCCAATCCTGATGAGAAACTTATGGAAGTGTTCAAGTCCACTTCATAAGCTTAGTAGCTACTAGTTTAATTCCCAGACCATACTTGTTTAGTAAAATTCCTAGGACAGTGGAAAACTTTTAACCAGATTTAAAAGCCACAGGAATGGTAAGAGGTATGCTATGATACTGTGAGGAAAAAAAAATTGCTCACTGATTTTGTCGTCTTATTTTCAATTGTTATGGTTTTCTTTGCTATCTCCTTTGCTTCTCACCTCCAACTCCCTTCCATTCTGGTTCTTTATGACAGCACATAAATGAGATAATTTTTAGGAAAATTTTTAGGAAGTATAGGCAGGGTGGGAAGAAAGGCCTGTAAGGAAGAGATGGACGATAGCATGATCCAAGGAAGGAGAAAATACTAAAAGTTCAAGGAAGCTTAGATGATCGTGAAAAATTTCCATGTACCAAGCCAGGCTGATAGATTATTTCATACAGTCAATGATCTCTTAGAGACTTGGATTCTACCAATAGAGTCTAAACTCTCCACTGAAGTTTATTTTCTTCTTAGCCTCTCTGGAGGTCACCACAATCCCTCCCCTTTCTACTGGGTAGCAGCTCTGTTTCCTAGGCTTGTCTCTGGACCCTTCCTATAATCCTTCTCAGCTTACTTAAATCGGTTTTCTAAAAATTCATTTGCATTACTTTTATGGTCTCTTTTCTTCATTTGGTTGGGATCTTAAATTTCATTATCTTGGGGCTATTCTCACAGAATATTTTGCTGGCCAGTTAGCTCATAGCCTTCTTTGTTCTGTTTTGTGCGTCTGGCATTACTTCGGCTCCACCCTCTTCCCCAAGCCCAGTGCACATTTATTGGCTCTGTGACGGGTGCTGGCCCCATGATCCTCTGCTTTCTCACAAACATGCCACGGTCACCACTTGGGAATGGTCCCACGGAGGGAAGAAGGGCATGTCCGGTTTTAATTGTGGGAGGAAATGATGTCTTCCCCCACCCTCCCCTGCCCACTGTCAAGCAGGCATCATGGACTCAGGGACTCCCACTCGCGTGCTCACATCCCACCCGGAGGTCCCTGGTGGGGCTCTGAGGTTTAGCGAGTCTCCTCTCCAGCTAAGGCCAGGCAAACATCTTCGGCTCTCAGCCACGTGTAATCCTTCCTGTCTGCTTGCAAGTTGGGCACAAAGTACTGGCGCTTGGGCCCACGCTCTCCTTTAGTAGCAATTAACCTTTACTACAGAGCTTCCTTTGATGTTCGCTCATGTTTTTATTACAAAACTGCAATGAGGAGCATAATGGGGGAAAATGTCTAAATTTCTGAGTTACCTAATCTGTTCAATTCCCTAGCTGGGATCCTCTTGGCAGTTGTTTTAATGTAGTTATGATCTTAACCAGTCTGCCTGAGATCTCAAATCATGTTTCTGTCTCAGCCTATTTTGAGATTAGGAGCTGTTAAACACCACATGCGGATGTATGCACACACACCCCTGTACTGCAAATGCACATAGATGTGTGTGTTGCATGCATATGTGAGTATGGCTGATAATACCTAACTGATTTCTTCTTCTTTAATGACTGTTGAACCTTAACAGAGTCAAGGTATATGTTTTAGTAGTAATATTAAGTTAGTTAACTGCTAACTGATTTTCTATGGGTGAACTAATGGAAAATTAGTTGTTATTATCATTAATGAATGCTCAATCATATAATGGGTATTAAGTATTATTAATGGTTTAACAGGACTTTGCATGATATCTGTCCAGAAGATCTGAAGTCAAATTAAGCAGATAGAACAATAGAAACAAATGGTGAGCTACAATTAAAAATTATTCCAAAAGAAAAGGCATTTTAGATCAGCTTTGCAAATAAGCGAAGAACTATGATTGATATGGCATTGTTTTCTAGGCTGCTGTTCACAGGAGCTCAAAAAAAATGAAATCATTTTTCTTTGCTCTTCATTCAGTAGTAAATCATTGGTATCCAATGCTTGTAGCAAAGCAACTATGAAATTCAAGGGAAATACAGTGAATCTTTCCCTCCCTCAAATAGGACTTTCTAAGAAAAATGTAAAAATTACAAAGGAAAAATAGACCTAGTTCCACAAAAGTTAAAAAAATCCAATGAAATAATAAATGGCAAATTATCTACTGGGATAATTAATAGAACTGTATCACGCAGCTAGTATATTTATCAATAATAAGATAAGAAAGGCCAATTAAAACAGGAAAAAACAACAATTTACAAAAGAAGAAATATAAATGACCAAATATTTACTCTCATAATTGCTGAAAATTTTAATGTAACAGATAATATATAAATTGTACTATTATGTTGAAAAAAATTAAAAGCAAAGGGTAAATGTCAGTACAGTTGGTAGGAGAGGAAGTTACTAGAAACGTTTGGAAAAGCAGTCTGTTAATAATTACTAGATATTAAAAATAAGAATCTAACCTAAGGAAGTTGACACTGGCAAATATAAATATTTTAAAGAATGCTTTTGTGTCAATACTGTGCAAATAGTTTATTGTGTATTCATATAATGGGATATTATGCAAAATTCAATGTAGTTCAGAAAATAGTAAAATATGTATTGATTGAAAAGGTCAAAGACAAATTATTCACATATCCTGGCCCCATATTTGTGTGTGTATGTGTGTGTGTGTGTGTGTGTGTGTGTGTGTGTGTGTGTGTTGGTACTGGGTCTTGAGCTCAGGGCTTGAGAGCTGTCCCTTAGCTTTGTGTTAAAGACTGGTGTTCTACTACTTGAGCCACAACCCCACTTTGGCTTTTTTTGGTGGTTCATTGGAGATAAGAATTTCATTAATGTTTCTGCCCAGGCTGGCTTTGAACAGCAGTCTTTAGCTCTCAGCCTTCTTAGTAGCATGAGCCACCTGCTCCTGGATGATGGCTACAATTTTGATGAAATGAACTTTGAAATGTTTCTTTAAAGTAAATAAAAACAAATAGCCAGAGTAAAGGACAAGATTAGATCTGGACCCAGGGTTGATCTCAGCTGACTGTGGAGATATAGATCTAAATATAGATATGAAATTTAGGATTATTAGTATTATTACTGCAATTTTCCCCTTGCAGATGATGATGTTTTCCAAATTAAACTTCTTTCAGGTGGAAACCTGTGTTAGTTATTCAAGGAGTCATAGGAATAAATAGTGTCTAAATTGAAGTGTGTGGGATTTTGCTTGATCTCCAGAGATGTTACAACACTTAAAATTTGAATTGAAGAAGTTGAATTCCAAGAGCATTTCCTACTACATTTGCCTCAAATCCAACAATAAGCTTGTCTTTCTGTCCTCACTTGGTTAATGACAATAGCAGACAGCTCAGCTACAAGAAGCTAGGCATGTTATTTATCTTTATGGGACTACTGATATATGTGTAGCGCTTCTTACCTGATAGTTACTATTGTAAATGTGCCCAAGCTGACGGAGCACTGTCTGAGAAATTAACTCTAGCTAATCCTAGAAGATCTACCAATTTTCCCCCAATAACAATGATCATATCCCCACTAAATTAAATCCCCAGCAATTGGGATTTGATGGGGATATGATAATTGAGGTTGTTTTCCATTTAGATGGAATGTTGCAGCAGCTTTTTGAAGAGTTAGTGAGTAATATGCAGGAAGATAGTAGTTTTTTAGTTTATGCAAATATTCAGTGTGGTATGATAAATTATTTGTTGTGGAAATGTTTATAATACTAGATAACCCTGAAATATGGCTGTATATTTTTTATTGGTAAAATTTAATTTTGTGGGCTTTTTGACACCAATTGGCTAACTGTACAAGGGGTAAACTCAGCAGTTTTCTATTTCCATTGTTGCCATCCAAATCTGTTTTATATTTAATTCTGACACTAGATGACTAGATGACTGGTAGCTTAAAACAGTTGCCAAGGTTTACATAAGCATTTCATATTGGCATGAGAACTGATAGGAAAGTGACATTGGCCTGGCTCTGCTTGTCTTTTTTTTTTTTGTCGGTCGTGGGGCTTGAACTCTGGGCTTGGGCACTATCCCTCAGCTCTTCAGTTCACGGTGAGCGCTCTACTGCTTGAGCCACAATGCCATTTCTGGTTTTCTAGTGGTTTATTGGAAATAAGAGTCTCACGGACTTTCCTGCCCGGGCTGGCTTTGAACTGTGATTCTCAGAACTCAGCCTCCTGAGTAGCTAGGATTAGAGGTGTGAGCCACTGGGGCCTGGCTCTGCTTGTCTTATATGTTGTTCTGTAGGCTTAATTAGCAATTTTGTTGTTGTTGTAATTATTATAACAGAATTGCATTTAAGCTTTTAATTCAAATTCTTCTGGGTAGAATCCTGAGTACTCATGTGCACCTTGTCTCTTGGGGAACTGGAATCTAAATCTAATTTGGTTCATGCACTGGGGGAGTTTGTGGGTATGTGAGAGGTCATGATTGGCTATGCTGGTGGGACCTCCCAGGTGTGTATGAATCTCTAACCTTTTTAAAAAGTTGAGGTCACTTTGCTGATTCTATAATGGATTTAACTCTTTGAGGAAATGGGAAATCTTTATTAACTTTGAATAGATAATGATTGGAAAATATATTTTTATTTATATAGAGTTGTTTGGGTTTTTTTTTGATGCTGGTATTAGGGCTTGAACTAAGGTCCTCATGCTTTTGCTCTGCTTTTTTACTCAGGTGGTGCTCTACCACTTGAGCCATACCTGTATTTGTGCCTTTTTGCTAGTTAGTTGAAGATAAGGGTCTTGTGAATTTGTCTTCCCTAGCCACCTTGGAACCTTGATCCTCAGGTCTCAGCCTCCTGAGTAGCTAGGATGATAGTTGGAAGCCACAGGTGCCATTTCTTTTTGTTTTCTACTGCTTAGAAAAATTTGTAAGTTACAAGATATGTTCCAACTTGTAGTATTATTCAAGAGAAACAAATTCTCACAATGAGCAATAAATTACTTTGAGAATTTATAATGTAATGTTGAATTTGCAGTAATTGAATGTTGTGATTCTATAGTGCTATCTTTATTTCATTTCCTGTTTTCCCCCTCTCTCTATCTCTTCTTTTCTTTATTTCTCTGCTGGTACAAGGGCTTAAACTCACAGCTGATGCTTGACCACTTGACCTACATCTCCAGTTCCTAACTACACTTCCTAACTACATTGCATAGCTGATCTCAAACTCCTAGGCTTACATGAACCTCCTTTCTCAGCTTCCCAAATATCTAGTACACAAAGGTATACTACTACATCACTTGAGAGAATTTTTAAAATATTTAAATATTTAAAGTAGCAAGATTGATGATGAACTTTTCAATATTAAATTAAGTACCAAATCAACTTAAAGGATACAGTCTGATGGATTTGATCAAGTATATTTGTATCCTGAAGTGAATTTTTCTGATAAGATTCCTTTGGGACATTACTTACAGAGTTACTTTTGATGTTGGGTTTAGAGAGAAGTTTTTAATGTGTTGTGGTCTTTTTCTGTGCTTTAAATATACTTTTCAGGATCAAATCGTTTCCTATGTTTGCTAGGAAAATATTGATTTGGTATAATTGATCAATAAAATTATATGTAAGGTTAATTATCTATGTAACAAGTATTCATTAAACACCTATGTGCGGATCATTTGGCGAATTCCTAAAAGGTGAGAATTCTGACACCTCTTTCCAAGGGCCTGTTTCCTAGTTGGGAATAAAACAAACACACATTAAACTACAAGCAGGAGTGCATATTTGATTGCCAACCTGAGGGATGAAAGAATCCAAGGCAAGGAGTTACTTGTGTTAAATGGAAAGGTGATAGGATGTTGGAATTTGAATTGGTAGGATCACTAGACCATGGTTGTTGAGGAGATCAGAGATAAGCCGTTCAGGCAGGTAGAACTGAGAAAGAAATGCTCACTGAGTTTAGAAGCCAGGGATTAGATTATACTAGTCAAGGAGCTCCTGGTGAGAAGTATGAGAGTGAGATAAAATGGGAATCTGGTAGTTCCAGGAATGATGGTAGTATGCATCTATAAATCCAACTACTCAAGAGCTGGAGGTTGAGAAGATTGAAATCTGAAGCTTCCCAGGGAAAAGTGAGAGATTACCTGATAAATTCAAGCCAAAAGAGATGGAAGCATGGCTCCATTGGTAAAGCATTTGCCTACTCATGACAAAGCCTTGACTTCAATATTTCCAAAAAGAGAGATCATTCCCAAGCCAACAAGTTTATATATTAACTGAAGTCTCTGAGAGTTATTGGAATTTGTTGTAGGATAGGAAAGTAGATATGCCAGGAACATATGTTTAGTCATATTGAACAGACTCAATGTTGAGGCACAGTAGAAAAAGACAGGTGGTATGAAGAACATTTTAAAATACCAAACAGTCAAATGTGAAAATGTGGCTTGAAGAAATTCGAGTAAGATAGTAATCTTATAAAAAGAATGTAGAGCATTTAGTGGCTGAATAAATTGGAGAGTAAAGGAGACAAAATTTCTGTATTTTTTTTATGGTCTAGTATTCTTAATGGAAATAGGGAAATGGACAAGATAATCGATCTGAGGGCAAATAATAATGTTCAAGGTTTTTACACACCCAATTTGGAATATAATGGACATCTGTGTTGAGAACCCATATACCTTAAGTGTAGGGTTGGGTGATGGAGTTCTGTTATGTTCTTGGGGTTAAATGGCATTATCTCAGTGTCTGAATAAAAATCTATTTCATTGGAAGACACTTTTGCGTGTTTTATTATTTTCACTTTGTAAACTTTTAAGAGGTACTTCAATTACTTAAAGATAATAATAAGAGACCAAAATGAAAAAAAAAAGCACTTTGAAACAATGAAAACCTCTTTGAATTGGTGGGAAATTCAAGCTCAGCCATTATTCCTTTCATGCCTCCTGCTTTCCAGTCTCTACATAAATTTCATAAAGGCCTTGAGGTCTCACATGGACACTCATGGACTCTATTTAGATGTAGGCTCAGCTGCTTTGAAAGTCCTCAGAGCCCTTATGTGCAGTGTCCAGGCTTCTAGTCACTGCTCTGAGCTCCCTTCCTTCCAATGCATTTTTACTTTCCCAGGACACTCAGGGCTCCCTGTAGCTCTCTGATCTGTAGTACTTCTTAGTCAAGAGGAGTATTTCTTTTTCAGTATACTCCAAGATACCCCTACTTTCTCATTTCCTTAAATGATCTTAGCTTTTACAAATGTTCCATGGAATCATTAGATTTGAGTAACTTGGACTTTCTGCTCAGCATAAGTTACTGAGGCAAAGAAATACCATGAGATTGGTGATATGTTTGAAATGTGAAAGGAAAACTAAAGAAATAGCAAACATAATTTCCAATAAATAATTGCCACACAAATTTAAGCCTTGTTCTACATGGCTGCCTTGGGAATCTTTGAACACTCACCCACAGGTATTCCAAGATGCCATCTATTGGTGCAGCCTAGAATCTGGTCAGCTCCTGATTTGGAATGGTTTAGAGGTCATAGTTACATACATGTTTCCTTCTTGTCTTTTATTATTTCCCAGATGGAGATCAGATTGAGCCAGTGCATTTGAGTATTGGTAGTTGAGGGATTAACTAATTTGATTTATGAATTCACCATAGATAAACCAGAGGCACGATCCCCTCCCTATCCCCATTTCTGAACAATAGAGACTTTATTGAGACTCATTTTCATGATGGTCTGCTTGATTTCGTTTAAAAGAAGAACCAAAATAAGGTAACTAGTGGAATTTTGCCTGTCTGTACCAGTAGGAATTCATGTAGTTCTTGTTTATTCACAGGTCATGAATGCGTATATGACAACTACCTTGAAATACCTTTGGAAGACATGCCAGATGCAGATAGGGTAGCTGGCACTCCCTCCCTGATTCAAGAACCATGTTCTCCAGCCACGTCCAGTGAAGCATTCACTCCCAAAGAGGGCTCTCCTTACCAAGCTCCCATCTACATCCCTGATGACATCCCCATCCCTGCTGAGTTTGAACTTCGAGAGTCAACTATGCCTGGTGTGGGCCTAGGAATATGGACCAAAAGGAAGATTGAAGTAGGTGAAAAGTTTGGGCCTTATGTGGGAGAACAGACATCAAAACTGAAAGACCCAAGTTATGGATGGGAGGTAAGAGCAAACTTTTGAGGTTTTAGTACACACGTATTCAGATCTGTACTGAAGAGATTTAAGTGGTCTTAATATAAGCAAATTCCATTTGATGGAAATCAATCTTTAAGAATGAATTCCTTATGGTTACACTTCTTTTTTCACTGATTAAAGTAATAACAACAATAAACAACTTTTTAAAGGTAATAATAACAATGTGACTTCTGATTTTCTAAAATTTTGTTATTATCATCTTTAAGGAGTTGTACAAAGGAGTTGCCATTTAACAAAGCAGTTTGTGAATATAATACATCTTGATCAATGTTAGTTCTTTTAACATTCTCGCTCATCCCTCCCTTCCCCATTCCTTCTCTCACTCTTCTTAATTTTGTAGGATATACATTGGATTCTTGTCTGCATTTTCCTTCTCTTCTCTTCATCTACTCCTAACCCCTTCAATCTACTCTGTCACTCTTAAGTATCTGCTTCCTGGTGTTTTATTTTGATGAATTTTGATTTTGGCTTTCTATGGAATTACCATTACTTGAGAGTATGCAAATATATACAAATGATCTCACTTCTTGATTGGAACACTGTAGTGTTTAATTACTATTATAGCAGAATAGTAGGGAACTCAACCTAAAGAATAGTCAGTGAATCACAATGAATCATCAACTTAAACCTGGAGAAAGGAAACATTGTTGTGTTTTTGTTAACATTTAGAAATGTTGGACACAATCAATAACATGTAACATTAGCAAACAAACTATATTTTAGGGCATGCTTCTTGTGTTATCATTTATGGGGAAGAAAAGATTGAGATGATTGGAAAAAAATACTTGTTTGCTCCACTTTTGTGATGGTCAGTTAATTGGGTCTTACTTTCAGTCTACATTTTCATTTTGTAGTATCTATTTTTATGTTTTGTCTCTTCTTTAAATAAAATAAACTTTTTTTCAGTTTTATATGCTTCTAGAATATGCTTCTAGAACATCTGCATCAAGAATGTACACATATAGAATGTGTGTTTCTAGAATGTGCTTCTAGAATGTATTCCCTTTACTTATCACTAAGGTCCGTGGTGATCCTAGGTTTAATTGAATGAATAATTCATGCATAAACATAATAGCACAAGATGGTTATAAAAATTAATCACTGGCTTCAGCCATACTTTTCAAAGTGCCCATCTGGCTATATCTAAGAATTCATGATATGATTACAAACTCTAAATTAATTTTATTTTAATAAGGACAAATGACATCTTATTCTTCTGAGTTCATAATTTCTGTACATATTTAGTTCATATGTATACATATACTTCACATTTATTTTGACTACTTGATAAATTTTGTTGCTAAATTATACCATTATAGTCTGGAAAATCTTGTCTAGAGCAGAAAAATTTGTAGGCACCTCTTCCTGAGTTAAAAAGTATTTTTGGATGAGATTGGCTTTTGGTTTCCTAGTATTTCAGTGAGACAGAAATCAGATAAAGTAGATTTATTTTGTTATGTTCTCTTAATATTTATGACCATTAATAGAATATTTGGTGAGTTTTAAAATAGAAATAAATATGCACTACCTTCAGGACTTAATTTCAACTTTTGTCTCCTGTCTTATATATGTTCCCTTGTGAATCTGTTCAAAATACCATAATAAAAACAATTCTTGTTCAAATTCTGAAATGCTAATAGTTAAGATGCCAATAGTTAAGTGAGAAATCTTTCCTTACTTTTGATTTTGGTCTCAGTCCCAGTAACATTGTGGCTTATCTACATTGACTTTTATACATGTATTGATAAGAGATTTTTAAAACTCACCGTAGCATTAACTGATATGTGAGTGGAATACATTTTAAGCCAAATGTGTCCCAACTTTATGTCATTATTATTCACCTCAAAATAATGGCTATAAACATTCTAATAATAAGTAACTCATTAAATTTTTATTATGAAATTGCTAAACAACAAGTGCAGTATTGGGCAAAATTATCCTGAAGGCTTGGAAGAAACCAAGCTTAATAATAAAAATCATTTTGCAAATACAGGGTAGGTAAAGGCAGTACTGCTGCTCTCTAATCCAAAAGCCTCTGGATTGGTTGACGAGTCTGAGGGTAAGGAATCTACATTTAGAGGGAATTTAAAAGTAGTAATTTTTTTCTCCTTGGAATAAAATGTCTTCAACAAATGCATGAGCAATATATGTCTTGAGAAACAGAAAAATTATTTCTTTTATTATGTTAAAGGCGAGTTATTTTCCTTACTTGGAGTTCAAGATGCTTTTGTATAAGCTCTCTCTCTTTCTCTTTCTCCTTCTAGAATTCAGCTAATGGTTAATTCATTAGAGTTCATTAGCATTTTAATGCTATCCTTTTAATTTTTTAATTTAATTTAATTTTGTTGTAAGGGTGCTGTACAGAGGGGTTACAGTTACATAAGTAATGTGTACATTTCTTGTCAAACAGTGTTACCCACTCCTTCATTTTTCTCCCTATCCTTCTACTCCACTCCTCCTCCCCACTGCCCACCTGAAGTTGTACAGTTCATTTCCAACATAGTGTTTTATGAGTATTGCTGTTGCATTGATTCACCCTTTGTCCGTGTTTAACCATTTGTTATTCCCCTTCGGTTCCCCAAATCAGATAAATGTATCTACAAGTCACAGGGTACCAGAATCAAAAACAGTGACTACTGGGGATAAACCAAAGGGAACAAGATAAAAAATAAAAAGAAAGATTTTTAAAAATCTTTTTATAGTAATCTCACTTTTGACAATGTAGGTTGCTTGGTCTGGAGGTAGTGAACAATCTAGAGAAAGGCTTTTCTTGATTTTGATAAAGGTTAACTGTGGACGAGCAGATGGATTCTTGACTCTATTTAGTTTTCCTTTTCTTTTTTCTTTTAAAAACACTGAAAACCACAACCTTAGTTAATATAAAATCCAATCATGAGAAGGGAACAGAAACAACAAAATGATGAGACAAAAGACAAAGGGGGAACCAATGCAACAGCGATACTCACAAGACACTATGTTGGAAATGATATGTACAACTTGGTGGGGTGGGGATAGAGGGAAGAAAAGAGAGAAAAATGAGGGAAGGGGTAACAAGTTAGACAGGAAATGTGATCACTACCTTCCTTATGTAACTGTCACCTCTCTGTACATCACCTTGACAGTAAAATTAAAAATAATCCAATCATGATCAAAGGCTCTTTCACAAGATGTCTTACCACACTTCTGCATGCTCACTTTTAACTGTCCTCAAGCCATAATTTGCTTGAACTATATCTCACTTGTCTACATAAATCATTTTGATCTAATGCCAGTGACTTCTCTTTTAATATTTATTTATTAATTTATTATTTATTTATTGGTATCAATACTAGGGCTTTAACTCAGGGCCTGGCACTGTTCTTTAGCTTCCCAAGGCTGGTTCTTTACCATTTGAGCCACAGCTCCACGTTTGGCTCTTTGGTAGTTAATTGGAGATAAGAGTCTCCTGGACTTTTCTGCCTTTGGATCATGACCTTCAGAGCTTAGGCTCCTGAGTAGCTAGGTCTACAGGTGTGAGTCACCAGCATCCAGGTCTACTTTACTTTTTAAAATGATAAATTGAAAGAGAGAATAAACACCCTCTGAAAGAGGGTCAAGGTGTGAGAGTTCAAGTAGGTCCAGAGAAAAATCAAGACTAACCTTAGCCACTAATCATGTGGCATTACCCAAATTTGATTGGGCTCAGCTTTTTTACTCCACCAATAGGTCAACAATAATTTCTCCACATCATCAGTTATAAAACAGAAGTAAGTAAAGGATTATGATAATCTCTCAAACATAGTATTTCAAGAGTAATACTGAAGGTGACTTTATAGTTATGGGCTCTTTTCTAAACCTATTCAAGTATTTTTAACAGGTTTACTAATTTTTTCAAATAAAGTACTTTGAAAATTCTTGGTTTGTATTTTAGAGAAGTAGGAATTTTTCAAAGATATGATTTATCAGCTAAAATATAGTTAGGTAAAATAAGACATCGATGTTTTAAGCACTAGTATCCATTTGATAAAGAGGAACCTTAAACATAATATTAGATAGTGATTATCACTTTAGAATGTGTTTCACTTTATCATGTACTTTGGATAAAATTCTACATTGTGTGTTAAGAACTTAGCACATAGCTGCCAAAAGAACTCAATATTAACTACAAAAACATAACTTGGCTAAGATATAGATCTAGCAGTGGGTCATTGCACTAGACAAAGGCTAATTATAATTAAATTTGCAGATTGATTTTTCTAAATTACTCCTCTTTCCCTCACTTCTTGTTTCCTCCAAGTTCAATTGTCTCTGGAATGGTCTAAGTGATCTTATTTGAAAAGGAAGCAGCAAATCTTTCCTAATTAACATTGAAAACAGAGATTCAGGAGAGATTCATAAACTGCTTTTTAAGTCAAAGAGCAATCTGTATGGAGTAGTTTGTAATAGTCTGAGATAAGTCATTGGAAAAATTGTATTAAGTTTTGTTAAAATATTTTCATGAGTGTTATTTATTTACCTCTCTTTATCATTGGTTATCATAAACACTTGCAGGTCAGACGTTCATGGCAGTTGATGATAATCTAGCTACTGTGTTCCAACTCCTTTGTTATGGATATCCCATTCAGAATTGCTCCAAATTATTTCGATCATTTAAAAATATCAACTATGAACCAGGGACCAGGTAGTTCATGCCTGTAATCCTAGCTACTCAGGAGGCTGGGATTTGAGGATTGTAGTTTGAAGCCAGCTCAGGCAGAAAAGTCTCTGTGAGACTCTTATCTCCAATTAAAAAAAAAAAACTACTCCAAAAATTTGGAAGTGGTGCTGTGGCTCAACTGGTAGTATGCTAGCTTTGAGCACAAAAGATGCTCAGGGGCAGTGCCCAGGACCTGCGTTCAAGTCACAGGACCGGCAAAAAAACCAAGAAGAACCCAACCAAGTAAGAACTTAGTGTGTTTCTTCTCCCCCAAAGCAAACAAATATTTATACATACAAAAATGACATTTTGTTAAGTAGGAAGGAATAGTGTTACTGGAGTCAGAAATTTAGTAAATAATTTTAATGCAGTACTTTTGAAAGCATTACATTCAAGCAAGATAATCCTGTAATGCAGTGTTACAATATTTGCCATGTCACTTAAAAATAAACAGTTCTCACATTTGTAAGTTTGATTTTAAGTCCCACAGAGGTTTCTAAGATAATGAGGCATGCAACCTGTATTTTAACTAAAACAAGAATATTCATTAACGCCAGCAACAATCCCACACTTTCAGGAGGCCTAGAAATGGTGACGGAGTCAGGAAACTGGCAAGTGCTACATGTTTAATAATGAAAACTAGGCTAATTTGGGATTTTAGAGCTCTGTACTATATACTTTTTTAGTTTTAAAACAATATTTTCAGCTTTCTTGGGGGTATAATTGGCAAATTTAAATTTTATTAGTGTGGCTCAAGTGATAGTGTACCAGCTCTGAGTGAAAAAGCCAAGCAAGAGCATGAGGCCCTAACTTTAACCCCCAGAACAACATATACTCTCTCTTTTACTCTCTCTCTCTTTCTCTCCCCGTCTTTTTCTCTCTTCTCTCTCTCTCACTCAAATGGTAGAGTACTTGCCTAACAGATGTGAGGCCCTGAGTTAAATCCCCGGTACTGCCATCTATCAGTTAACCAGCCAAAATATTTTTAGAAACATTGAAAGGGGATTCCTTGTATAGTGTCAGGACAGCATAGGCATGCACGCCTATCATTTGTTCTCTTATTCCGTATCTCACACATTTAGCAGTTCTACTGTCAAAGATTCTCTCCTCTCCAAATTCCCTCCTAATGTAGGAATCTGCCTTTCTAGCTTAATGTATGCAGAATGGTATCCAGTATGGTCTTTTTTCAATTCTCTGGTTTACCTAATACTTGGAAGATAGTTAAAATACAAACAAGGACCCCCATGGTGGGTTCCAAAAATGAGACTTCTTTCTTCTTGGGGTCAGAGTAAGCCGAGGATGGTATTTGCAGACACCTCTGCTCTGAAACCTCATATTCCAGAAACACCTATACTTAGGGCTCTCCATATATTTCCCAGGCTCGTCTGCAGTCAGCTCTTGTTACAGAACCATGGGAAGTGGTCAGCTCTCTGCTTCCTTCTTAAGGCTGACAGTGCTGTTTTCCCTCTGACGCTGGGGGTTCACCCCCTGCCAGCGTTCCCCCCCCCCATGCCCCAGGTGTGCATGGTGTATCACTGAAACCTCGGCTGCTTGTCAGCCACAGGTGTGCACGATTAGTTTTTGCTGTTTTCATTGCTTAAATTCTTGTGGTAGTAATTCAGCAGGTGTGTGATGCCCGCATAGAATCTCCACCCTGGCACAGAAGCCAGCTGTTCTGTTTTGTTTTATTTTTTAAATGTGATTCTTGTTGGTCTGGGAACATTACCAGCCTGAAACCTTGTTTTCTTGTTTTTGCTGGCAGCCTCGGGATAAGGCTGAGTTGGAATGAAATCATTTCTGATAATCATGGAGCATCTTTTTAGATGAGCAGGTTATGGGAACCTAGTCTATAGGTGGGAGCAGGTAACCTGACTTGGCTCTTGTGGGATTGTTTTTTTTCCCCTCCCAACTTGAGCTGGTATCATTACAATTACAGAAATATAGGAAGTCTTGGACTTAGCTTCCAATGGGATGTAAGTCATCCTAGAATGCTGTGGTTGACACATACATTTTTCCTCATGTGACTGAAACTAAGCAGTAGGAGCAGATATGGAGAGAGAGCCTACTCAGATTCTTCCATCTTTCTGGGATCTCCCAAGGAAGTCACTAATGCCAGGACTCACCCAAATCTACAGGAGGCAAGGTAAACCTGGAGATCATTCCAGACCTTGTCTAGCTTTCATGGAAGGTCAAAGGAAGTTAGCTCTAATGACAGTGAGGGAACCAGAGAGCTAGAGAAGGAGCGTAATCTCCATCAGTCTCAGTCAGCACCATGGGGCCAAGGGCAACTAACCTTTCCTTGTCCTCCCTTTGCTAACCTCATCAAGCACTTGTGCCGTGCTTCTCATGGCTAGCTCATGATATCTCCTCAGATTAGTCTATTTTCCTTTTGTCGACCCTTCCCCAGTTTCCTCCTTATAATCATACTTGGAGTTTGGTTTGTTTTTACTTGCGTGCACATTTACTAGCATGGGTGGAGTTTGGAGGACAGGGAGGCCCTTCCTTCTGGGGCCTCCTCTCTCTGAGGTGCACTGGCAAGAGGGTAGTTCTGGTTACTGTCCCAGACACACACACACACACACACACACACACACACACACACACACACACACTCCATGAAAATCAAGTTAGATAAACAAAAGCTTGGCACAATTTTTCCTGCATATCCCAAAGTTGCTTATTCTTAAGTATATGAATACCAGAATTCATGTAGCACATGTCACAGGAGTCCTGGTTTCATGGCATCAGGTAGGAGCTGTAAATTATTCTTCAGATAAAGGGGGTGTCACTTGTAAGGATCTAGCTTCTACCTGTGTCTTCATCTTTCACAGCACAAATATTTTTACATGCATTTGATCTAAAGGCACCATGTTAAAGAATATTGAGATGTAAAGATTATACGTTGTATAAGCCATTAAAATCAGTTTTATAGCCAATATCTTCTTAGATTTCATGTGTTCATCTTTAGCAGTTGCAAATATAGTATCTATTAAGGGCTCCTTTGTAATTTGAACAAACAATTGAAGTAAACCTTTACATTGATCTCCAGGATTGAGAATGGTCAATCCTAAGTTTATTGTTTGCTCAGAGTTTACTTTATGTCCAACTTACCCTCACTCTTCAGACAGGAGGACAAAAAATAGCTTAAAAAGAGAGATACTCACAAAGGAAAAGAATTATCATTGTGTTTAATAAGAGAAATGACAAGCAATCATAATTCTTTCCATTAAGTAAATATGTTCACAAAATTTATTATGAAATGACACATTATGCGAGCCAGGAATCAAAGATGACATCCTTGCATTAAATCCGGTAGATGCCATTAAGGAAAACAGTCAATATGTCACTAAGCCACGGCCTGTAAAAATTAAATTGATTTGGTAAATGTAAGTAAGATAGATCTGTTTGCTTTCATCATCAATTTTGAGTGGGTGAACAGGTGATGTCACCAGCCTGGGAGCGATAAAGATGCAGCACCATCTGGAAACACAGGTGATGAATGGGCAACTGCTTTTGGATGGTGACAGTGCTGTAGTATGTTGTCACTTGGGATGCAGTACTTAATAACTTTTCAATACCATCATAATAAATTTCACTGCCTTATTAATATAGAAATGGTGAGTTATTACCAAGATGGCGAGTGTAAATAACAAGAGATGCAGCCGTCAAAAGCTGATTGTTTGGGCATGTTTCTTTAAGCAACACAGTTGACTCGTGATAATCAACCTATGTCTGTCCCAGTAGAGTTTATTGCACTTGTCAAAGGAAAAAGTAGTATTCAAAATTATATGAAATTGTAATAAACAAGTTTAATATATTATCAGACTTTTCCTGTAAGTTTCCAAACATGAGGCAGTCAATCATTTTTAATAATGTCTTTTCATGTAAAATAATGTCTTTATGCAGGACTAATGTCCTTTCTTAACTATTCACAAAACAGTCGACTTCTTTGTGTGTGTGTGTGTGTGTGTGTGTGTGTGTGTATTTTAAAGGGTATTTTTATTTGTCTTTTTCAGTCATTGGAACTATTGTGGCACGAAATCCTTTTGCAAATAAAGAGCTAAGGCAGAAACCTTAGAACATTTCATTAACAAGCTTGAAAGTTGCTGAGCACAGGCCATGCACACGTTTCAATTTTAATTGAACAGATGTACTTAAAGAGTAAACCACAGCAAACGAAATACAGACAAAATTATAAACACGTGTTCCTAAGAAGCAGGCAGGAAAGAGCCTCTGATGAGCATGTGTGTGTATTTTATGAAGCCAAAGACTACCACTTCATAAGTTTGTCACTGATGTCCCCAGTTTAATGAGGAGAAACAAAATATGTAGATAGGTGTAAGTTGAAGATGAATTACAAGATCAATCACTTAGCACCATTCAGGGTGTCTGCCATTGTTGAGTGGGAAAATAATTAGAGCTGGGATGCCATTCTTATTTCTCTTTTTCACTTCGTTCTTGGTTGGATGGGGATGGAATATGGAAAATTTCCTCTTTCATACTACTGGGATCTTTATATTATTTCAACAAGGCTGACTTTTAATTCTGACATTGTCTTTCAGGCTACAGTCTGCCAGCCTCTTAAATGAAATGCCTCTCCACCATTTCTATTACTGCTGAAAAGAGAGCCAGCAGTCTATTAACAGGCAATAAAGTTCAGGAAGCCCAGGACTCATTTCTTGGGTCAGAGGTGAAAATTGCATACTAAATGAAACAAAGGTGTGCCTTGATCGCTCAAGAAGCAGCAGCAGAAAGCACACGTGTTCTGAGCCAGTCTCCCCCTTAAAGGAGAAGGAATAATCGTAATAACGTTGGCCGATGGAGTTAAGTACTCAGTGGAGAGAAATTACATCAATCTGACAAATACAGTCTTCACAGGAGATAAAGCCTCTAATGACCTTAAATGCATATATTTATCATTTAATTCAACAAGCCTATTCCTTAGGGCTTTGGTGCAACTACATTTCCCCCAAAGTTTAGAATTTTTTCTTTTTCGCTAGCTCAGAGAATAATGACCATTTGTCAGAGGGTTGCGAAGTGAAACACAGTTGGAAGCAAAGGATAGGAGAAGGAAAGGCTCTTACAATCTTTCCACTGCAGACAATATTAATAACCAAGTTTTATTGATGCACAGGCTGTGGTATTTTGTGGCTGGACAGTAGGTGGCACAGTGTGATGAAAAAAATGGAGAAATTTTCATCTAAATGATTTCCATGTGATTACATAACTTCCAAACATGTCATCAGTGTACACAGCACAATTTGCAAACAAAAACAAAAAGAAAACCCAGCACTAAATAGTTACAATACGCGCTATTTGGTTGAGGAAAAGAATGAAAAGGATCACCCAGAAATGGAAGCAAAGGTCTAACGTTTCATCAGGTAAAGTGCGTGTGAAGCAGGAAAGCCCCAAGAATAAAGGGGCCCTTGTGTACGGTGGGCTTTTCCTCCCTGCTGTTCTTGGTCTCCACTTGATGAAGTGTATTAGTGGTACACACGGAGCACTGTGACTCTTGTGTCGCCCTTTGTGAGACTGTCTGTGTCTTTGTTCCTGCTGTCACTCACTTGTTCT
The DNA here is from genome assembly GCF_000151885.1 of Dipodomys ordii. Classification (NCBI taxonomy): domain Eukaryota; kingdom Metazoa; phylum Chordata; class Mammalia; order Rodentia; family Heteromyidae; genus Dipodomys; species Dipodomys ordii. The sequence goes on along the minus strand of NW_012267246.1, from coordinate 9,593,072 downwards.
TTCTTTAGCACAGACACATTGGTAACCACAGTATCTACTTGCAAATAGATTTCTATAAAACCATATTATCCTTTAGCCTCTACCTCCCTAACCCCATCCCCCTTCCTCAACAATCTAGCCATTCATGTGGTGTAGCTCCCTTGCCTGTTCTTTGCCATATGTCTAGTGTTTCAGAGTCTGTTATATAGTGGAATGAACACTGGGATGGAGGCCAGCAACCTGGAGTCCTTGTACCAAGTCACACTTGGGACCTTGGAAAAGTCATTTGACTTTCTCCTCTCCTCCCCTCTAGCCCTTGCTTTCTAAGTCTTCACATTCTGTTTCTTATACATCTTCATTTCTAATTTTTATCTTTCCAAGTACATTCTGTATTGTGATAGCTTTAGAGATTTTATTTAGAGTGGAACTATGTTTTGTGGTACTCTGGGAAAGATACAAATTAATTTTAAATGAAGTAGAAAGTACATGCCTATTTCACAATTTCTTTTGTATAAAACAAGTGTAGTATTGGATTTTATAAACCTGAAATGAAAGTACTTTTGATATGTGTGTTTTCTTTTCGGATTTAATGTTATAGCAGGGAAGGCAGTGTAAGACCTTAGCTTTGTTTTGAGAAGAAACAATCTGGCTAGAGAGCAGATTCTATTCCTAGTCATCTTTGAAAAGTTGCAGGTATGAATTCCATTCTGTTCCTGAAGCCTGACAAGTTCAGAACCAATACGGCATTGTATACTTACACAATAGTCAAAATTACCATTTGTGCTCTCTTAAAACTTGGGTATAATGTAATTTTTTTGAGAGAGAGACACACACAGAGAGACCCAGAGAGAGAGAGAGAGAGAGAGAGAGAGAGAGAGAAGAGGAAGTAAAAGATAGTAGACTCAAGACAATAATTCCTTCATTCAAATTCTATACCATGGAAGAGCTTTGTGATCTTAAATAAATGCTTAGCCATTTTTTCTTAATTTCCTCACCTGTAACAATAGGAGGCTATAACAGCTGGATTGACTTCATAGACTTTTGTGAATAAGACATAGGAAGATTACCTTGTAATCTTTAATTTTACATTGTAAAATCCTATATAGGATTTAGATCAGGGCTTGTTGTGCTACATTTAACAGTTCACAACAAACTGATTTGTATTCTTCCAAAATTGGGGTGTGTTCCATATTCAATCCTATTTTTTTTAAATTAGTAACTAGTTGGTGAGTGGGTCTTAAGACTCTCTAGGCAGTGATTTGAAATTCATATATTCAGGCCCTACAGAAGATCCATTGTGACTTCTAACACGTTAAACTTTGCTGTTTATCATTATCTTTGAACATTTTGAATACAGGAAGTATCAAAAGTAACATTTTTTTCCTCACAAAGGAATTCTAAAATGATACTAGAACTGAGGGTAAGTTCTTCAACTAGCAGGATATTGAAAGGAGGAGATTGAATTTTACACTTGATGATTTATAGCTGAAAGAGAACAGTAGCTCAAAGTTGTTTGCCTGAGTGTGGTTAGCAGCTTCCTAAAGGAAGAGTTAGTTAGAAGGGTGGGACTTAGTTACAGGAGGCCCCTGCTTTCCTGGAACTTAGGTATCTTCCTCCATTAAGACCATGTGCTAATGTCCTTAACCATCTGCAAGACCAAACTGCTGAAAAGCTGGCACATACTGAGACTCTTCAGTTACACAAACTGCTATATTCTATGATGTCCTAGAATCCTCTCTTCAGGTGGTGGCTTTTGTTAGAAACAACCTGGATTTGGTGATATACTTAATTGAGATATTTAATAAGAAATAAGAGCTTCTCTTTTAAACTTAGAAAAAGCATTACTCCTGGGAAAGCTAGGCATGAATATGAATGATTGTGATGAGAGAATTTTAGTTTCCAAAGCATGGACACTCACCTTTGGAGATGTTAATTCCATAATGGTATTACCAGCAATATAAAAGTTAAAGAATTATCAAGTTTGGCTATAGATGAGCCAGGTAAAAAGATCATGAAAGTACTTGATGAAGTTATGAATTATTGTGATCCAATGTACCTGCTCCTATATGGATCCTTGACTGCTGATTTAGAGGAAAATCACAAGGGGATTGTGGTGAGGAGGTAGAAGATGTCAAGTGGTGAGTTGATGGAAGATTCACCATTCTTTATGAACCCTCTATCTTGATGAGACATGGATCGCCAATTGGTGTCAGTTCGGGCTCAGCAAATCTTCCATGAATCTCATTCAGAGTGTACGGTACAATTGTACCATGAGTTTTGTTGGGTTCTATGTCTGCCCCACAGATCCCCTATTGCATTCCTCCAAGTAGTTCCAAGGAGAGTATTTTCTTTACAGTATCAGTTTCTTGGAATCGGAAGAGAGGGGTTCTATTAGGTAATGTGACATGTGCTATATAAATAGGCGAACATGACTTTTTATTTCATTATTTATTTTGCTTGCTTAATTCTGGTAGACAAGAATGAGTATGAGTGGAATGGGCTGTAGGATCAGCTGGCTTCACTGAACAAACAGAGATGAAAAAGCATGATCATAGTAGGATGATAGAAGTCATTGGACAAACTGCTGGAGCTGGAAATGTAGCATGACACAGGAAGGACTTCCAGTGTCTGCTGCCCTTCACCAAGATTCTGTTAATGAGGATTTGTCTTTCATCACTTTGACCTTTATTTCCATCCTTGTTATAACTTCTATAGATTGATTCTATTTTTATGGAAAACCTTATATTTACTCATTCATGAATTAAATAGTATCTACTTAATTAAATGAATTAAATAGTATCTACCCTAAATTACTCTTTCTGGAGAGGCTCCTGGACTTAGACATTTAGGATGCAAAAAGAGTTTGGCTTTGTCAATCTCTTGTTTACTTGGTTTAGGGCTGAAAGCTCTTCTCCTCAACCATAGCTTTCTGTGGATCTAGACAAGCATATGGCAATTATTTCTTGTAGTAATGCAGTTTCTCCTCATATACCATATAAAACAGAATCACTGAGATGGATTACAAAACTGTAAAAAGTATGTTCTAATAAAAACTAGTTTATGTTTGTAAACATGAATGTGTATTTTTTTAGGAAGCATGAGAACTTCTATTTCGTTCAAGTCCTTTGGTCATTGAGATGTGTCAGAAACCCAGCCCTTTATTACAAAATGTCATTGTGTTAGCTCTGAAGTGGAAAAAATAATAATCAGCTGCCATTTCAGGCACAGACTAAGCAGCAAACAAATGACAATGCATCCAAAACTTTGAGAGAGTTATAAGATGAGAAGATGCCAAAAAAAGAAAATGCAAAATAGTTCCCAAATCTTCTACTTATAGTAACAGATTTGCTAGTGTAAACACATTTTCCCAGTTCTTACTTTAGGGAGTTTTTGTTTGCATGGAAAATTGGTCTTCAGTTTGGATTTAGATGCAGCACTGATAAAGTGCTGAGGGTAATATGTGGTTTCAGAATTCCTACTTTTGTCCATGACCAATTAATTAATTTATGAACTCTACAAATGAGTATTATCTGTCGACCAGTTCTCATGAACTACCCAGCATTGAATGACAGCATTGAATAGTGAAGCCTGTTATTCCTCCCAGTTCCTTTCTCTTTCTCTTTCCTTTTAGTTATCTTTTCTTTTCTTTAGCAAAATGTCAATATCTGTTTATATGATACTTTAACATAAATTGAATGTCCACCATATATGTATGTGTTTGTGTGTATGTACAGACATACATAGTCACATTTGCCTATCTTGAAATTATTTACAGGTATTAAGTATGCACTTATGGAAAAGGGAATTGATATTTGAGGTCCGTAAGAAAATAATGCCTCTTAATTTAAAAGTACTTTTCTCTCTTCTCTATCTCTTGGATACTAGGAGAACAAAGCATACCTTTGTATCTTAATGTCATGAATGACTACATGCAGGAGATAGAGATGTAGTTTAGCTCTTTCATGTGGTTCCTATAAGTATTCTCTCTGGCTCCAAAGATCCATTAATATTTGGGCTTCATAGCAAAAATGTTATAAAGTTTTCTACTTTTGAAGACAAAATTGCTCATGAAAATCTGTTGACATATAGTCTTAATGAATGTAAGCCACATCATAAGGCTCATGTTCTATAGTTATTAGTATTTCTAGTGTTAATAAAGAGAAAAAATTATCTAAACTACTTACTGAGCTACTAGTGGCTATTGGTCAACTTTCTAATGTGCTTTTACAAAAGCATAATCACCATATGTCATGATCCATGGCATAAAGAATAGAAAGAAATGCAGCCCCCAGGATCCCAACACTATGCTGACATCAAATTTGGCAGATTTTGAGAATTCTGTGATCATTTTTTTCTCCTTATGTGACATTACTCTTGTTCATTCTTCAAAACCATTTGCCTTAGCATGGGGAATTATAGATAATTTGATTCAACAGGTTTAAGTTACCATTTTTATCATGAAAAGAATAGCTTAGCATGATCCCGATTTTCCTTGGTTTCCTCCCATTCTCGAAAGAAGCAGAGGTATTCACATTTCTTTGTCTAACAGTTTTATAATGTCTTAAGAGATTAACAGTGAGCATGAATGAGGGCCTACGGATTAGACAACAAAAAGCCTGGGACGTCCACTACCTTCCTTGCAGATTTTACATTTTCCAGCATTACTGAGCGAGTATAGAAACTAAGAAAAGATAATAAGTACCAGAGTCTCAAAAGTGTTTAGTGATTCAAAAAATTCAGATGTCATGTCAGAACTGACAGACTGATGGAGCCGTCTGTGGCAGGACCTACTTTTTTTTTTTTTTGTCTTATATTCAGCTCTTATACTGAGTGAATGCAGATGTTAGCGCCGTGCCCCAGACAGACAGTCAGTGAAATATGACAAGCTGTCAACAAAGTTACACTACGTTGATTTGGCTAAAATATCCACAAGCTTTACGGTTTCTCTTTGTATATGCATGCATATATATATATATATATATATATATATCCCTCTTACCTCATTTAGTAAAGAGATTGAGAACTACTGAGGAGACCTGTGTGTATGTGTCATCCTGAGAATACCTTAAGTCTTTTCCTCTAGGGAAATTAGACATAGCAAATGAGTTCTAATGCACTCCAAGTGTCACAGTATTTTTTTTTTTTTGCTTACTCTATACTTTTTTTTTTCAGTTCTCATTTTACCTCAATGCTTTGGCAAGGACATTTTCTTTATTAAAATTAGGACCCAAGATGAGAAGTTGAAAGTCTCAAGGTAAACCAAAAACAAACAAACAAACAAACAAAAAACAAAGTATAACCATGGAAATAGAAAATGTGAGTTTTGAGTAATCAAGAACTAAGATCTCCTGTTTTTATTCTTTTTATTGAAGTCAATGAACATAACACTAGCAAGAGAAAAACTCCCACTGAAAACAAAGCTTCTAGCAGCTTATGAAAATCCATCCTGTTTTCCCAATAGTTCTGACGTGTAGATTTTTTTGTCATAAAATTAGAAAATCTTTTTAAAAAAGGTAAAGTGGACAATGTGACAATGTACTTATATTGGGGGGATGAGGCTTTCTTATTAAGTGTGTTTTTATATCAATTATAGATTCACTTTTAACTCTGGAATTTAGAAGCTAGAGCAAGCAAAAATGGTAATATAAACTAATCAAAATTAAATGATGAGCATAGTTTTGAAAATATGCTACTGGTGGGGTATTAATGGTTTTAAAGCAACGAAGACATCAGTGATGACATTTAGCACTATTTTGTAGTCTCTTAGCACTATTTTGTAGTCTCAGGGTACAATAATTGTTTGCCTTTTACCCATATTGAAGTGGTTCTGTTGTAGATAATCTATTTGATTTTGAATTACAAATCGTTTAGTGGAAGATTACTTTGCAATCCTAGTTTGCACAAATTAACTTTGGTTTGTGCATTCACTTTTGGAAATTAAAGGTGAAAGGAAAACACGAGCCACCCTAGTTTGTTCATTTATATCGTCACTGAGGACATTACCATACAATGAGAAACTGTTCTATAATTTTTGAAAAATGAAAAGTCAAGACATTTTGAAGATAGCATCTATCCAAGTGGTTTTTTGGTAACCCCTCCACCCCCGAACTAAACAATCAAACGAAATTATGCATATGGAGGAAATGATTTAGAATATGTTTCGCTGCTAATCGCACTCATGCTGAAGTTTTAAATTTCATCTGTCTGCTCAGATCTATTGTGAGCCATTAAGTGGCTTCCTTTTTTCCCCGACAAATTGAATGGTGCAACTGCAAGGAGCTCTTTTGTTCTTTTAATTCAGTCAGCATGGAAATGATTTTCTCATTTCTTCATTGTGTCAATAAAATAGAGTTGTACAGAGCTGCCCTAATCAGCTTAGAGTGCTAATTCATTGCGCTGGGACGCTATCTGTGTTTGGCTACAGGTGGGCACTCTAAGGGGTCAGTCTCCAGGGGAGTGTAATTGTGTGTCTCCCGGGGCTTGTTTGCAGAATGACCTGAAGCTGAAGTCCCAGCTCAGGAAGGGGGGCGGGCAGAACTGAACAAACATATGCCCAGGCAAACATATACAGCTGGATTTTCATGGAGTCCATTCACTTGGTCTGGCATTCTAAGGCTTTAGCAACATTCCTTGCATTTTATCTATTCTCAGTTTCTATGATTAGCCATAAAGCAGGAATTCTTTCAAATTTTGCATCTATTTTCTTCCTAAGGGAGCAAACTGTTTAATATTTTTAAGCTACAAGTTCAAGATTCTGCTAGGATTTAATATGGGGTAAATGATCTACCCAAACTAAAAAAAGATTAACAGGAGAAGTGCCAATATTGGAAAGTATGTTCTTTTGTGTCCTGTGAAAGTAGCTGAATACATAAATATGGAAATGTTATGAACTAGTAAATTAAGCTTTATGAGCATTGAGGAATTTCTGGCAACTTTGGGGGAGAAATACTGATCAGTTGTTCGGAATAAGGACAGAAATCATGCCTGGCATTAGGTTTTGAGGAATTAATGTGTCCTTGGATTGTCCAGGGTATGGCAAATCTTTCTGGAATTATTATCATTGTGTCAAAACATGCTGTGAATATAAATGTATTTACTGGGTTTGACATGTTTTGTGTTAGGATTAAAAAAATGCCATCACATCTTTTTATTTGTTCCTAATACTGTTTTTGACTTTTTGATTTTGGTTTACACTGAGATTAATTCCACTCTCAGTGGAAAATCTTCAGGACTTTATACCGAAGTCATTATATTACAGCTTTAAGCAGATTTTTGCAATAGAAAGAAGTAATAAAAGGTTTCAGTGATGTGAATTTTGTGCTTAGTTATGAAGGAATGAGCCAATACTTTTTACACCTTTCTTACTAACAAAATATTTAGGGAGAAACGACATTTCCCCTGCTTAATTTGAGAGGGATTTTTGTAGATATATTGCGATAAATTCGGGGGAGCTCGATGACATGTCAGTTTTCAGAATTTGTATTGTGTGACAGGCTCAGTGGAAAAACAATTGGTTTATAGAACCAGTGCAAAAAAAAAAAAAAAAGGTTATCGTTCTCACATTCAAAATACATTCTTAGTTCTTTTTTTAGTTCTTTTATTCTCCAACTAATGTTTCACCTAAATACCATCACTGATTTGGTTGATTGTCTAACTGCAGTTTCCTGAAAAACATTCAGAATTACACTGAATTATTGACTTTGCTTTATTTAGGATTGATTTGGAATCACATCAGGCATTGAAAGAGAGAATATGACAGTGTGTGAAAATGATCCTTTTTTTCCCCCATTTAGAAAAATTTCTGAGTGGATACACTCCAAAATAATCACAACATAAATTCCTTAACTAGAGTGAATTCTCCATTTTAATTATTGTTAATAATTAATGATTTGTCTGATATAAACAATTACAGGTTTCATGGCAACAGTAATTTGAGGTTATTTTTTCTGAAATTGACAAAGTATTTTACTTACTGAATTTTGTGTTTTGAATTTTCTTTGTCCTTATTCCTAGTCTCGTTATTCTATTCATTTTTCCTTTCTAGACAACTGAACTGAGATGGTTTTAGCATTAGCTGTCGCTACTAAATAGCCAAGTCCTTTGGGAAAGTTAAGATTTATGAAGCATGAGGAGGGAAAAGCAGATATTTCTGCACCTTGTTTTGGTAATTTTTTATCTTTATAAGTAACCTACATTCTAGCTTCTTGTGGTAAATTAAAATAATCAGGAGCGTTTTCCATTTAGGAAGAGGGTCTAAATGAGATCAGTCTAGGCAGCAAAGATCTAAGCCTTCATCTGTTTCTGTAGCTCAGCCAGAAAAGTAGACAGTGATGAAGCCATTGACTGAAAAGACATTTTTTTGACAATTTTTTAAAACAAACAACTTACTTCCTTTCCTCTTCTTTAGTAGTCTATTTCACTATTGGGTAGATTTATTGATTGGAAGAAAAATGTTGGTGGAATGATTTTTCTGGATGTCCTGATTGCGAATGTCCTGAGCAACAGTGCTCATCGGAGAAAATAATACTGGCTTGCAGTACTTTTCAGTATTATTGTCACTTCCAAGATTTATACAGAAGCTCATGATCATTTCATCCTTTGAATAAATGAATAAATAGTTCACGAAATTAGACACTAAATGTTTGAATTGGGTGTTGGAATAAAATTGTCTGTATGATCTTTCTTCTGCCATCAACTTTCAAGACTATTCAATGACTTCCAGAAAAAAAAGAGAAAAAGAAATGTTTTCATGTATGTGTTTTGATTTGTTAGAATACTCCACAGTTCTTATATTAGCTATCTTTATTCATATATTACTTAATGTCCCAGGAAATTTATCTAATTACCCATGGAGTCATCTTAGAATTTAATTCCCACTTGGACCCTTGAGTATAGACATCTAGCCCCATGTGTGCCATTTCTAGTGTAACAAATTGCTTCCTATTGCTAGACACAACTAGATTAAGGAATTGTTAATTTAACCCTCTGTGATATAGCTTTTTAAATTCTGCCCAGTGATCTTCTAATAGAACTGCTTTTTTTGCCCTCTATAGGAAAAATCAACCAGTTTTAAGTATAAGTTACTTCTACGTAAAATGAAATATAAAATAAATACTAAAAAGGTATCAAATTTCAATGCTTAGCTTCTCATTTTAGTTAAAAAATAAAAAGATAAACATCATTTTTGTTTAGTTCTGTGGTTAGAAAAATATATTTTGTGGATATGGTTAGCCTTCACAAGACAGTTTCTACAGTAAATGTTCATCATCCTTAAATAAGAGATTATCAATGCAATTTTCTGTGGTTCCGAGATGAATAGGATTCGTCCATTATCAATTCCTCCATCAGGGAAGAAAGGAAATTAAGTTCCTAATTAGGTGAATTTGGACTGAAGAGGTGGGGCCTTGAAGGGATAAGGAAAATTGAGAGGTAGTTTGTGCCATTTCAGACTAATGATAGGACAGGAAATGAAGATGGGAGTGGAGCCCGAAAGGTCAGTGACCTTATTAGGTCAAGAGTAGGAGCAGATCTTCAAAGGTTTTACCTGTGATAGGTTGACAAGGTGTCAATTCTGGGGACAGTCAAAGGTGCAAGTACTCAAAGCACAGGATGATAAAAATAAGATTATATACTTTCATAAGGAGAACATTTGTATATCATGAAAGGGAAAAATCACAGTTCCTAGTTTTATAATAATAATAGTTTTTGTTGAGTAACTTTCCTATGTGCTATAAAATGTTTTATATAATAGCTAGATTACTTCAGTGTGGAATGGACAATATTTGTTTTAAGGGTAAGGGTTCATGATTGATATAATGAATATTCTGTCTCTATTCCTACCAGAAAGGCATATTTTATAAATGTACTGTAGCATAGATGTAATCATTTCAGACATAAGATGTAGTTGTGTGCTATAATGTCTATCATACAGATGTGCACTTCTTTTCTGTAGATGAGATTTTAATTTTTCCTTAATAATTGAAGGAAAAATAATCAAAATATTTAAAAACATGTAAGAATTTGGCTTTTAGATACTATCCTTCAGAGATTCTGATAAGAAATTCTCAGGATGGATGGATGTGTGTTAAGCAACAAAAGATAATTTATATGAAAATCTTTTGATAATGACCTCTAATGTTCTTTTGCTAATGTGCTGGATGTGCTTAGTGCATTTTTGGTACTAATATAATACTGAGCATAAGTTCAGGTATTGGAATGCAAGCCAAAGAAATAGTTGAGAAAATTGTAAATTCAAGGCTACCAATAGCTATTTTTATTATCTCTTTATTAGTAGTACTGTAATTTTATGAAATATATATGTGTATATATATATATAACTAGCAGAATATATTGCCCTCTATATGTTTATGTACACACACACACATACACACACACACACACACACACACACACACACACACACACACA
>NW_012267246.1:9570959-9582187 GCF_000151885.1 Dipodomys ordii | reverse complement strand
CCGCACTGACATTGTAAAGCTCGTTTTGGACATGACAACTTGTACTTCTCATTGCTGCAACAGGTCCACCTGTATCCTTAAACAACTGGTTTTTCATTTAATTCTTTTCTGAGCATTCAATACATGCAACATTGATATCCAGAGAACGATTGCTTTTTTATTATTATCAAACTCAGTAAATCAAATATTGTAGATTCTTCCTATTTTAATCCAGTGGATAGAGTCAGTCTACAGTCACATATCTTACTTTACTGTTGATAGTGAGCCACAAAAGTAATTCAGAATTCTCACAGAGCTACATTTAGCAGAAAAGACAAAACAGTTTTAAACAGTAGTTTTAAAACAACATATGCATCTAAATATTATAATTACTAACTGTAACATCAAATACAAACTATTGCTGAAATACTATACCTTCTTTTCTGGTGCTAAAATCTTTGAAAACTAGTGTGTATTTAAGACAACTCATCTTTAATTTTATTTTTTTTTTTTGGCGTCGCTCATGGGGCCTGAACTCTGGGCCTGGGTGCTGTCCCTCAGCTCTTCAGCTCAAGGCTAGCGCTCTACCACTTGAGTCACAGTGCCACTTCTGGCTTTTTCTGCTTATGTGGTACTGAGGAATCGAACCCAGAGCCTCATGCATACAAGGCAAGCACTTTACTACTGAGCCACCTTCCCAGCCCCACCCCCGATCTTTAAATTTGGATTAGCCATATTTCAAGTGCTAAGTAGCCACTTGGCTACTAGCTATGTTAGTTAACAAAATCTTAGAAAAGCTTGAAAGCTCAATATTTTACAGTGGGATTCAGGCCAGTTAGTTACCACAGTGGCACTAGATACTACCAGGAGGGCCCTTAAGCTCAGCCTACTTATTTGTGTTAAGGACACAGCACTGGAATCAGTTATTTACCCAAGGTCTCATAACTACTTTGGTTTTAGAGCTTAGACCAGATTCTGAGTGTCTTCCTTAATCTTAGATAATTTTGAATTCTATTACCATACAATGCTTAAGTTTAGACTGTCAAAAGTGTCAATATGCAATGAAGTATAAGTGAACAAAAAGCAAAAAGTCAACCAGCCAACCAACCAACAAAAATTGAGAATTGTTAAGATAGTCTTGAAACTTTGAATATTGAAATACCATTATTTCAGTAAAGGAGTTGGCATGAACTATATCTCATTTTGTATCTATATCCATATCTGTATTGTGTGTGTGTGTGTGTGTGTGTGCTGGTACTGGGTCTTGAACACTGGGCCTGGGCACTGCCCCTTAGCTAAAGTCTAGCACTCTATCACTTGAGCCATACCTGTATTTCTGGCTTTTTACTGGTTGGTTGGAGATGAGTCTTAAGGACTTCTTTACTCAGGCTGACTTTGAACTATGATGTTCAGGTCTCACCCTTCTGAGATTACAGGCATGAGCCACCAGCATATGGTTTAGAATCCATAATGTTCTTATAAATACCTATTAATATTGCAAGTAGGTGTATTAATTTTATCCATATGGATAATTTATTTCAGTATCTCTCCTTCTTAAGGAGGGAATAAAAGGCTGTTGTTTAATCTGACATTGATTTAGTGGAAATTTTACTTTGATTGTTGAGATTGCAAATCTGATAGAAAAATGACTGAGTCCCAGTCAGTCTCACAATTGTTGGCCCACAGACTGCCCCTCCCCCCCCAAGACAACTTGATTGTTCATACTGCTGCATTTTTCTGTCCTTAGACAATATCTGAAATTAAGCCCCACCTGACAGTGTCAATAAAATGCTACTGATCACGATTTATCTGGAAAGCCCAAGGGAGAAAGATATGAGTCTTCTTTTACAGAACTGGCAGCTGATGCTATTGGACCTGAGCTTAGCATTCCCAAATGAAATGAAGTGAGGTAGTTTGAGTCATATGATAACAATGTTGTCATCCTAGGGAAACAGTCTCGGTATGAATCAACACAGTTCTGTGAAAATTAAACCTGCAAGCACGAAGCCCAGTGTCACAGAACCTTCCTCAGTTACAGCCCTGCACAGGGGGCCCATGCAAGGCCCCCCACCAGAGCAGGAAGTGGCTGACTGTTCCCAGAGATGGAGTTTGTAATAGTATCGTCCTGTTTTCACTCTCCACAGTAGAAAATTTCTACTAGGCTAACAAGGCAGAGGGTAATGAGAAACACGCCAAGCTAAAAAAAAAAAAAAAAGAAGAAGAAAAAAAAAGAAAAGAAAAAAAAAACTAGAGCGAGTGAGGGATCTAACCTAAGAACAGGAAACAAATGTGATCAATTACCCCAAGCGTGGAGCTCACAGATACCTTATCTTAGGGCTCCTTAAAATAAAAGCCTGATTGTTACCAAATGCGTCTAAGAAGTGGGGGGGGGGAAGGAGAAAGGGGGGAAGGAGAGCTTGGGGGGGGAATGACTATATTGATGTAAAAACAAAACAAAACACTTTTCTGCTAAGTTTCTCTCTCTCCTAAAGTATTTAACACACGATCCTAACCTTAACTGGGAAAACAGTAAGCTGGCTCAATGTTTGAAAAAAAAAGTGTCATAAGACATGGAGTGGGGGGCGGGGGAGGTAGGCCCACACTGTCCCATGCCACGCTGCTAGTTTCACAGTTAATTGGAGCTGTTTCTTCTGTTCTACATAATTATTTGATGAAAATACTCTTTTAAAACATATGATTGCAAAAGAAAAAGGCTTGTCATTATAAGTGCATAAAAGATATTAACCTTTAACTCTGAATTGAGACACTTGAAGTTTTTTATTCGGTGACTGCAAAGGAGTTGATGTATAGAAGAGTTACTTATTCTGTGCAATAAGAATTGCAATTACAGTGTTAATGTTTCCCCTTCTGAGGACAGCTTTGTGCTACTGTTAGTCCCCAAAGATAAGAGCAAACTGTCATAAAAAGGTAGAGCATATTCTCTTCATCATGAAACTGGGAAGGATATATTAGGGTTAAAGTTATGAGCAAGGGCCTAAGGGCTGGAGGATCTTGGCTGTGTATTCTCCAAATTTCCCATAAGCGCAATAGAATTAACACTGCTCCTTTCTTGCAGACCTGGGTCAGTAGGTGTTACAGGATTATGATATGAAGTGTGACTATAAAATAGTAAGACTATTTTTCACACTCCACACCCAGAAATGGCCTCTTTTGACTTCAGTGGTTAAAGGATAATGTTTTTCTCCTCAATGCATGCATCCTGTCTGATCCTGATACACACGTGTGTGTGTGTGTGCGCGCGCGTGCATGTGTGTGCGTGGATGTGCAGACTGCTCTATACCCATCTTTTCTTCTCTCTTGTAGCTATCTCTGCTTCCTCAAGGAATCTTGACAAAGAGTCTCTGAAATTGAGTTCTTTCACTTGCTATAAACAAATTTTTTTTTTTAAAGTTCAGCGTCTTACCAGGAAGATGGCCTGTAGATAAGCAGAGAAATAATCATTCATTTTTGAAGGACTTTTCTAGAATGGTCTTGTCATCCTGTCCTTCCCATATTTTTCCAATTAAATTCTAGCCTGTTGGAATCACATGTCTTCATGAGATGGCAGGCTGCTTAGGAGGCTATTTTGCACATGGTCTGTAGCATGCTTGGCAATTGGGCTTGTCAGTCAGTCAGCACACATTTATTGAGCGTTTATGTGGCAAACTGGACAAATCCATGCCCTGAGCTCTTGCTCTTGTGTTTTTAGGGGGCCTGTCCATATAGAATTTTGAATGGACACTTTCCTTGTCAAAATGGTTCATCAACATTTGAACGAAAGAAGAGATAGGACTTTAGAAGTAATAGAATTTTATTATTACGCAACATTTGAATTCACATAAGAGTAGACATCTTGTCAATAGATATCGTTTTGGCTAATTCTACTCCCTATTGTTTTGAATTTGTGGTTTATATGATTATGAAATAAGCACAGGCATACAGAAAAATTCAAGCAGTGAATAAGTCAGTCTCCTTTTTCCTGTAGATACTCTTAAGAATTTAGTTTCATCAATTTCTTGCATGTCATTTCAAAAAACTGATGTGAAAACATGTATGCATGTGTGCACGCGTGCGCGCGCACACACACACACTTTTTTATTATGAAGATACTCTACAGAGGTGTTTCAGTTACAAGAGTAAGGTAATGAGTCCATTTCCTATATAGCATTGTTACCCCTTCCTTTGTTTTTCCCCTGCTATCCCTTTCCTCCCCACCTGCCCAACTCCTCCCCGCCCCCAAGTTGTAAAGTTTGTTTTCAACATAGATACATACACGTATTTTTCATCAAATGTTTGTAGACAAAAATCTTCCTTTTGCAAATAATGTACCTGTGTATTCACTTACCTGCTTTATTTACTGTAATATTTCAGAGATCTATTTATTTATTCTTTTAAAGTTTGTTTTATTAACTAGCCACATCTATCCCATTCATTGTCTCTCCCCTCCCCAGAGGTACAACTAATTTTTATGATGTATCATATGTGGAATATATAGAAGAAAATTCATATGTTTTATTTTTCACTTTTATTTATTTATCAGGAAGTACTGCAGTTTGAACTTAGCCCATGTCTCTGGTCATTTGTTCTGTACTGATGATTTTTGAGATAGGTTCAAACTTCCTACCTGGATATACACATCAACTGTGACCTGTCTATTTTATGCTTCTCGTGGTAGTTAGAATAAGTAGTACACACAATCTTTCTAATCTTGGCCTGTCAAGTAGCTAGGATTACAAGTGAGAGCCACTGGGACTTTGCTTTCTTTTATACAAGTAGCATTCAGTGAGCATACACTTTTGATGCTTGCTTTCTTTACTTAATCATTTTTCTTGGTGCTCATCACAAGTTAATATGCAACAAACACCCTTTTCTTTTTATTTATTGTCTAAAATTCCATTAGATGTGCTTTAATTTAACAATGTCCCTATTGTTAAATATTTGGACCATTTTAATCCTAACTTCTGCTTTTCCATTTGCATATAACACCAAGTGAATGCTTTCAACATGGAGTCAAAGAGTGTGTACATTTGTACTTTTTCAAGATTTTCCAGTTTTCTGCAGCAGTATTAACAAAGCCAAAGAAACATATGAAAGTGCCTGTTTCTCCTCTTACACACCTGCAAGAAATATAACCATGCTATTTGGGTTTTGGCAATTGTAGGTAAAAGGTAGTGTTTCAGTGTATTTTAAACTTACATCTCTCTTATTACAACACGAAGCTTTATTCTTTTTTCTTTTATTTCATGTAGTTATGAGCCACCAGTATTTTCTTATTCCTTCCCTGTGGCCTTTTGACCTAAAATGGCATCCTTAGATTCATACCTAGTTAGTAACAGAGACACTGGTTATCAACTTGATAATTTAATTAATGTAGCATTTTTTTCTGTAGTATATTAGAGTGATATCTTCTGTCATTTGAATCCAACCACTTAAAGTTATGTCAGGATCCTATGAAATGCGTAAGAATGTAAAAGCATTTCCAGAAGGAAGAAGAGCCCACGAAATGAAAGATAATGGTACATTTAACTTTATAAAGAAACCACCACATTTATCACTTCTGAAAATATGCAGTTCATAATGAAAATAGACTAGGAGTGGTTTGACCCCGCTGCAGTCTGAGAGAAGTAAAGCAATTAGGTTGTTATGAGCCTCTGGACAAGCAGAGTCCTGATTTTACTAGCTTCGTGCTGACATGTATGCCTTGTTTTTTCCCTCCCACAAAGAATGGAAAACATTGTACCTTCACAGAGTGATGGCAGTCTTGCTTCGCTTAAGACTTCATCGCCTTTCACATGAGCAATTTGCCTTATTCTTTTAAATGTGTGTGTGTGTGTGTGTGTGTGTGTGTAGAAAGATTGTATTTGCAGTTTTCTTTCAAACAGACAATTCAAAACTAGTTCAATCAAATTGCTTCATCTATGCACGACTGTTTTAGAACTTTAAAATAATTAGTGTTCTTTTTTTAAAACCAATATTGGCTCTACATAGGACAGAGGTACCACACATGCATGTATAGATTTTCTTATTAGTTTATCATGCAATGCCATAATAGAAATCACTTCAAGGCATTTACTTTTATTTATATTTCACATTGACTGGGCAAACTATATTAATTTGGTATGCACAAGGCTTAAAGACATTAGAGGGTACATAGCAATGGCTGGCTAACATGCGTATACAAAAGTGGAATTCAGGAGATTAACTTGCGTTTGACCTACTTCAGGTCTCCTGGTAATGAGGGGTGCAGGGACACAGAATTAATCTCTCTCAATTTGTGGCTCTCAGGGGTGCTGCTAAGTTTTAGAGTGTTTGAATTTTAAAAGTCTCCTGTTGTGCTGAGGAGGTTTTAGCTACCCAGTAGACCTCCATCCCATCGGCAGGGCTGGCTTTATCTGTTGCAGTGTTTGTGACAAATAAATGTGTTGAAGGCATATAAAACTCACTTCTCAGTGTGGCTCAGGAAGCAACATGGGAAAAAAGTTGGTCAAACCTGTTAGACACGATGATACCTTCTTTTCTTCCCATCCTTGAGAAACCTAGGCTAGCCAAAAATAAAAACAATGACAAGTAAAGCTTTCAGACTGCTTTCCCAACATACCAGAAGCTGACTTTTATTTATTTTATTTGTTATGCCATGTTCAAGTACAGCTGCTGGGAAGGTATAAGTCAAGTTGATGTGATTTGGATTGATTTGCTTTTAAAAGCTTGAAATGACAGTGCAATTATTGCTATGATACAGGTTCTCTACAACTGGATTAATGCATTTAATGAACAATTTGGCAACATTATTTATTTCTGTGGAGTTCACATTTAACTGTGAAATGCATTCTTCCCTAACAGCTATATTAATACTGTGATGTGCTGTAGTTGTAGCAAAGCCACACTCGGGGGAGAACTCAGTTCCACGTAGTTTCAAATTCTCCCTTTACCCATTGATTAAGCCTATAAAAATATAGATCTGAAGTGGAAGAGCTAAATGCCCCCAAATCTGTATAATTGCTCCTCAAATTTCAGTCAGTGGCCCTGGTCACTCAGATATGTGATGAGTTTTGTTTTTTAGAGAGTCTTTTTTTGACTTAATTTATAATTTATGCTCAATGGATCACGCCTCATCAGCGATTTTGGATGATAGTGATTGCATAACTTTCCATGTGTGCAAAGGTCCTTTGAGAGATCATCCTGTTCACCCTTCCTTTTACTGATGAGGAGCCTGGGGCCCAGAAAGGGTCAAGGTCATTTGCTGGTTGGTGGCAAAACGAAGCCTGGATTCCAGGATTCCTAACTCGGTGGATTTTTCTCTGAGACTCCAGGTTGTAGAATATTTAAGACTATATCATCTACATTTCCAATTACTTGTGGAGCTTGAACACTGAATATTCTTAGTGAGAAATGTAAAAGAATTAATGGTTATTATAGCTTTCTTTAAAATATAGAGTTTTTTTTTACGGTTAGTCTATTTGGAAATATTCTGAAGAATTAAATGTCTAGAAAGAATTCCTTGCTCTGTTACAATGTCTGAGGCATGTAAGATGATACCTAAGATCAAAAGTTTACATATAGATATATTAGCATGGTATAGATATTCATACACACAAATGAAACAGTGTTTCCAATTTATACACCTCTAAAATAATAAACCATTATAATGCTACCAAAACTTAAAATGTCTCCTAAGGTAATATGAAAACCAGTCCTTTCATTATTTTTTTCCATGGCAGGTAGGACATACTAATATTTACAATATTTACCAAAATGTAATGAGATTCTATATTGTTTTCAGAAATTTCAAGGAAGTGCCAGTTGTATACATCTTCCGGTGAGAAAAATTATGTTAGGAACATTTTGAAGCCCTCATTTGGCCATTTTAAAGCAAAGGTATTAAGGAGAAAATCTGAGTGTTGACGGTGTGTAGTAAAGCTAAAGATGGTACTGTGAAAATACTTGACTAATTTAAGTATATCCAGACCAGGACTATGTATCTTTTTAACATATGCCAAGTTAGTCCTAAGAAAGATTTATTGAAATTAATAAGTTCTGTAGAGTTGAATGCCAAGCAGAGTATATTTTTACATATGGAAAAGTAAATTTGAAATCGTGCAGTACATAAAAGGTTTTGAAAACAGTTTCAGAGATTTATTCAGGTACTGATTTAAATTTAAATGAACAGCAATCCTGAGATTCAATTTTCCTATTTGTTTAGCTGTTAAGATATTTAACAGAATGTTGTGTAGCCTCTTTCTCTTAGACATCAGTACAAGAATCCCCTTTGATTCTGGTGAGTCAGGAGGAATTTGTGGCTCTAGAGATGGAGCCAGAAGAGGGTTAATGTGCGCAGTGGCCTTCCTCCTTAGACCTGAGATGCTGGGCTTGCTAGCTGCCCTTCTCAAGCAGCTGCCAACATTGTCAGCACTCATCTGTCAGCAAGGATTTCTCCTGGCACAACTCTGAAGCTACTTTCTGACATCTTCAACAAACTAATTGTTGTCTCCTGCCTCTGCCCACCCTCTGAAGTCCCAACGAGTTAGTGTCTTCTCAAGAGATGAGAAAAAGGACTCACAAAATCAATTTATCAGGCTATTACGCATTGTCATCAACCAAAACAAAAACCTGCTAAAGACAGGAGGAAAAGTAGAAGAAATGGGTCTCTGAGAAAAGGTTACAGAACATCCATCTTCTTTCCTCTTCTGATTGTTTCCTTTCTTTGCCTATTTTCATACCCGTTTCCCTCTGTTAAAAGACACTTTATGACAAGCATTGTAATCTCTTTAGAACGGAGGGGAACCTCTTCTTTAGGACACAATCTGTGCAAGTTGTGAGTGACAGTGGGAAAGGGTCCAATTGCCACTGAGGACACCAGGCAATAAATCACCCTTCCTGGCATCCTCGGGCTGGATGGAGCTGTACTTCCTGAGTAAGAACCAGGACTGAGATGTGACAGACCAGCTATTGTCAGCTCCTATAGGCCACATTCCTACTTTCTCTCTACTGAGATTTTTTTTTTTCAGTTTACTTGGAACCTTTTTTTTTTTGCAGTGCAAAGCATATTGGGAAGAAATACCTAAATAACTATCACTGGAAAGGGAAATCGCCTGAAATTAGATTATGATCATAATATTCCTTCAAGGACAAGTTATTAGGGGAAACTTTCTATTTTTGTTTAATAAATCATCAATAATTTGCTTTTGCAAAACACGTCTTTTTCACTTAAAACATAGTCTTCAGAATGAGTTTAGAAAAGCAATGTCTATTGGTGAAGTTTGTATACATAACATGAAGAGAGATTGCTGTAGTAGCAATTTCATAATTTCATGGAGTTAGAGCATTTTCAAATAGACATTTACTTTTCTTTGCAATGCTTAAGTTTAGATATGCTATTACTGTTAGTGTGCTCATGAAATATTGGAAGGGATAGACTGATCTTTCATTATTTTATATATTGATAAAAATCACCAGAAGTTCCAAACATAGCAGTTCCTTTATGTGTAATTAAAATTTATGGAAAATAACCCTAGATTTAGAGGAAAAGTTTGCCAGGATGGAAGTTTAAATTGAATATATGTCAGTGTAAAATTAGTTAATTGATGTATCAAAAATATGACAAGATAAATATTGAAATCTGATTTTTAAAACATTCTCAAAACTTGAATTTATTTCAAATTATCCTGAGAATTAAATACATATTATACTAAAGGGTACTGAAAAACATATTTTTTCTGCATGGTGAAAACTTTCCTCCTTTTTTTATTTGAGAACTTCAATTCTTAATACAATTTTCTCAAGAAAAAGAATGATTTAAAGTATAGACCATTCAAACAATAAGTTGGTGGCATTCTGGGACTGGTGAGTAGAATTAGAAGATTCCTTTGTTTATATGTTCCTTTTAAAAACACCTAAGTGAAAGCTACAGGCTATCCCTAGTCTGATATAGCTCATAAACATTTTTGATAACTTGCCATGTCTATCTAATGTTCAGAACAATCCCAGTATTTGTCATTACATTGACAAAATATCTGGATAATTGACAGATTTTTTTCTTTTATGTTTTACTTTCATGTTTCATGTAGACACAAACCATATCTATTTCTCTCAGCAAAATATATATTCTTGCCCAAGTTACCTGTCAGGCTCTTTTATGATCATGAAGAATACCTTGCGCAGGGCTGATGGATTCCCTTCCCGCCCTTTAAATCATCTCCAGCTGTCACATTGGAGCTGAAACACTTTCATTATCATAAAATACACACCACAGAGATGATACACTCTTTGCAATTTAGTTACAATTGGCTAAATGGACTTTAAAAATATTTTAATTGTGCAGAGAGAAATCTAGTGCATTTTTAAAGTTCTTTTCATGTTGTAACAATCGATGATTAACTGCCATCCTTTAATATTGTTTGGTTGATGAGGACAATACCCAAAGCATTCTGGCATTGGGAATTCATAGTCCAACGGCGACACCAACCAGACGAGATGACGGTGCGCAAGGCTCAGTGACAGTTCTATCTCAGTTTATCATCTTAACTAAAAAATAATCCTATCTAACTTGAAATCCACAGCAGCCATAAGTAGAGAATAAATCCAAAGCACAGCTCAGACTTGTAACCTAACAGCTATCATAAATAATCAGAGCCTATTTGAAGGTAGAAGATGGGACATTAGAAGCTATTTACACTATAGAGTGGTGCCATCGATCAGTAGCAGCAACCCGTAGATAAGGCTCCGGTGATGCCATGGTTATTTATGACAGGCATTGACAGTAAAGCTACTATGGAATTTTCTCCTCAGACAGCTTCATTCATTTTTGTTTGTGATGCATTTTGTTGTTAAAGAAGCAATCAATAGCAAAATCAGAGTGATAAAAAGATTACTAGTTAAACATGTGAAAAATGTGCACCTGCACAAGAATGGAGAACCAAAAGAAATGAAGTATTTAAAAATTCACTCATGATATTTACATGTTCTAGTTACAGATGCATGGTGGATTCAATTCGCATGTCTTGCATTTTAAATTGTGACCCGCTTGGTCCCATATTTACATCTTACTCTCCTGTAGGAAAGAAGTAGTGTTCTGGGGTCCCCTCCTACTCCTCAGCATTTTATACCCTTACTCTAAATAATGTAAAAATGTAATTAGAGAACTCTCAGGTGATGAAACCAACATGCATCACTTTGAGCATAACTGCACCATGAGAAAAGACTAGAGATTTTCCTTTAGTATTTTTTGCTTTCCCTCCCTCCCTCCCTCCCTC
>NW_012267246.1:9382743-9570909 GCF_000151885.1 Dipodomys ordii | reverse complement strand
CTTCCTTCCTTCCTTCCTTCCTTCCTTCCTCCCTCCCTCCCTCCCTCCCTCCCTTCCTCCCTTTCTCTTTCTCTCTCTCTTTTTCTTTTTTGTCAGCCATTAGGCTTGAATCCTTTAGCATTTTTTAGCATAATTTTTTACTTGTTTTGTTTTTTGCCTCACCCACAGCATCTCTTCTACCACTGAAAATACCCAGTAGACACAGGCGTCTCCTATTGTAATGGCAATAACAAATCTTCTGGAGATCTTGTTAAAATGAGGCTCTTGTTTTGGAGCACAAAATCTAGAATTTGCAATAAGCACCCAGCATGATGTAGTACTGTGTCTTTAGCAGTAACCCATCAGAAAAAGTGGTTATTTCCATGCTTCAGGCTTCCCTCTGGGTTTCTGGACCTCAGACTTTAGTTTCACAGATGGCTGTTCCCCTCACCCATTGCCCTACAGTCTCTGATTCAGTAGGTCTAGGGTGAACCCCAAAATCCACATTTGCAAAAGTTTGCAGATAATCACTTTTTTTGAAGACTCCTGGTGTGGATTCTAAATTTATCCCTTAGAGGGCACTTGGAGCTCAAATACAGTGCTGCCATGGTAGTGGGCTATAGTATGGGAGGGATAAATAGAAGAAGGGACATTTGTTGAGTGCCTCTGTGTTTTCTATACTATATGATGCTCATGACCCACATGTTCTCATTCATCTCAATTATCTCAGTGTATTCAGTATTTATCATGGGTCTACTCTACACTCTTATTTTCTAGAAATCATATTGAATGAGTGGCCTAAATTCTTAGTTCACATCCATAAAATGGAACTCTTTCCCAATTCCTTCCTACCTGATTCCAAATTTGTACTTGGAGAATGTGAATATGTGCCTTTCTCCTCTGATCTCCACCCCCCCCATCCCCTCCCTCCTATAGATCTGCTAGGACACTACAGACAAAGGTAAAATAATCCCTACCTTCTAGGAGCTTCTAATATAATAGAGGCAAGGATTCTATGAGATTGTGTAACTGTTGTTTGAAATGCCATGTGAAGTACACAGCTGCAAAAAGAAGAGAGCTCTGGTTTAGTCTTTCCTACTTTACTTTCTTGCAGTTCCCATGCTTCCCAATTCTCTCTCTCTCTGTCTCTGTCTCTCTCTCTCCTGCACTCTGTCTGTCTGTCTCTCTCTCTCTCAGACAGACAGACACACACACACACACGTGCACATGTACACCCCCCCAAACTTGTATACATCCCCTAAATGTCCATTAAAGAACTATTTATATAAAAAAAGTTTCTTTGGCCCAAATTACTGCAGTTTCCTAGGCCCCGGGGACAGGATTTCAGTTCAGCAGGTATCTGTGAGGTGCCTGCCATCCTAGACACTTGGGACTTGCCAGTGGGGAGCATGCCATAACTCAGCTTTCCAGAATTGATAGTCTAGGGTGAGCAGACCTACAAGAAAACAGGCAGTTACGATGTAGGGTGATAATTATTACCCTCTGTAAGGAGGAGGTGTTAGGAGATCCAGTTCTGTTTATTAGGCATGCGGGGAAACTTCTTGGGAAAGTGAAATCTCAGCTGGTGCCTGAAGAATGACTAGCAGTTGAAGGGAAGTGGGGAAGGAGGGAGGGAAGGAAAGAGGGAGGGAGAGAAAGAAGGACATAAAGCCTGGGGAGGGCCAGGTTCTTGGCATTAAGAATAGTTTGTTTGAGATCCCAGATCCTGAGAACATGGAAGGCACATTATACAAGTTCAAGTGGTTCAATGTGGCTAAGAACTAATTACCTCTGATTCTATCATTACCAAATAAGTGCTGTGTTTTTAGCATGCATGGTTTGTGAATACACATGATCTATAAATTCTCTTGCATTCTCCCTCTCACCCTGTGCATTCTTGATGAAGAGAATGGGTTTTTGAAAACCTGTTTTCCTTTGATAAACAGCATTGAAAATAGTCACAAAGGACAGATTGGCTATCATGCAATGTTGGTTGCCGATACTATCTTCATCTTCCTGTAATGGCCAAGTATAGATTAAATTAAGTATTAGTCACCATGTGAAAAATACACTTGGACACACAGAAACATCTTTTTACATCTATTTGTGAAATAAGCTGGAGGTCAAACAAGGGCCAGTGTCCTGTTTTAAAGTTGTTTTCTTTTAAGGGGTGAGTTCCTCAGCCCATAGAATTGAACCGGGGCTGGAGAGTCTACAGAAGATATGAGAAGGCAAGGATTTTGTTGGTAAAAAGTGGACATTCCTTGTGACTGAAATCTAATCTCCAGATAACAATGATACCCCTAAGGGTTTGCATGACAGCCATCAATTTTACTTTTTCTTATAACAGTGACATTTGGAACTAAAAAGATGGAAATCTGGTATTAATATCAGCAAATGTGTTCTTGAAACAGACAAAAGGATTCTGTGTGTGTGTGTGTGTGTGTGTGTGTGTGTGTGTGTGAGAAAGAGAGAGAGACAGAGACAGAGAGAGAATCAGCATACTGAACTCTTCCGAACATATACTTTTGAACTGTAGGTCAGAGAGGTCTTACTCAAGTAGGACATTCATAAAGTCACTCCAAGGTACAAGTGGAGAAATACAGTCAGTGGCAAGGAGATTTTCCTCTTTGCTTTAAAAAAGAATTATGTATTGTACAGAGAGACCCCAACTTTTAACAATGATGGTATTCAGTGTCTTCTCTTACCCTATCCTTAGGTACAGGATTTATTTTATTGGTTGACTAAAATAACTTGTAAATTAAGCAAGAGTTCTACATAGTTATTTTCCATAGATGATAAATCACGTACAGGGAAAGCAATCAGGCACAAAGGCAGAATCATTTCCGATTTCACTAAAGTATACAAATAAAACTTAACTACTTTGTTCTATGATACCATTCTAGAAATTTGCAGAAGAGCTTGCATTGAATTTTTCAGATAAAATTGTATGGAATCCTGACTTCCAATTAAAGGTGGTATCCCTTAAATAGAATGCTGTGTTTCTTGTTAGTCCTTTCTATTAAGCTCATTTATTTTGGAGGTCATGCTCAATCATTTGCAAGAGCATTGTCAAGCTTGTAACAATAAATATTGGAGTTAATTTAAATGAGTCAAAGTTCATTCTCATTTAGCAGCCATCTATTTAAGTAAATCACCTGCCTAGTCATTCTCTTCTGTGGAGCAATAAACGGAAATGGCTCGAAACCTATCACAAAACTTTTAAGGAAGAAATACAGTGTTTTAATGGAAAATCTTTTTAAAAGCATAAGACAAATGGTTAGCAACTGATGCGTATTAAACATGTATTTTATTTTAAACACTGAGTTACATTGAGTTTCTCTAGCCCTAACATTACCCTCAGCGTAAAAATGGTGTAACATTTTATGTTTTCATTGAATTGCTTTAAGACATTAAATATTTTCTCTCTAGGTCATGAGGTGGTCCTTTGTGGTGAGCTTTTATTTGATGAGAGAGAAACATTGTATTTATTAATATTTCTCACTTTTTATAGGAGGCTCTGCTTCTATGACTTCATTTGGTCCCTCTGAAAGCTCCCTAGATTGTACTCAGGAAATGTTATTACAAGACTTTGTGTCATATTTTTTAAAAAGATGGCTTCCTGTGACTCACATGGAACAGTATGTGATTTCAATATAATTCCAACATTTCTGAGAAGAGGGTGAAGGGACCAGGTGGGTTACAATTACTATTTTATATCAAGTATTCATTAGACACAGTACCACTGAAGATGAATTAGGAAAGCATTTATAAACAAATCTCACAAAACCAAATGGCAAGAGTGTTCTAAAACATATTTTGCACAAATTTTACCATTCCCCTTCTTTCTCTAAAATTAAGTAAGAAGTATAGTGTAGGACATCAAAACTAATTTTTTCTTGTGACAAATTGATTAGCCATTTACAATAATCCTTTAATGAATATAGATTTTAAAATAAATTAATTATACAAGATGTATATATATGTGTAATATAGAACCTTACAATGTTCAACCAAATATAAGCATAAATTATTAATAAAGTTGGTTATTAAACTTTTTTAAAAGCTGGTTATTATTATTTATTGATAAAGCTAGTTATTAAATTGTTTCATGTTATTTTTGGATTCAAATAAAAGAAAACACAAGTAATATTTAAGACTTGATCCATGATAACAAAAATTAAAATGCTTCAGATATTTCAAATCCTGCTAATTATAGGATTGTTAAGTTTTCTTTTACTATATGAATGAAAATCATGCATTTAAATTCCCATGTTGAGGATTGTGCTTAGAGTATTTTCAGTTGTATCCCCTCTCTGACTCGAACTCTTTTTACCATTTTCTAGAATTTCTTCCCTGAGTCCATGCTGAGTTCACCCTGATTTCTGGCATGCTGAATGAGCAGCAAGGACAACCAAGGGACAGATGTGTGTGTGTGTGTGTGTGTGTGTGTGTGTGTGTGTGTGTGTGTGTGTGTGTGTGTGTTTTGATACTGGGGTTTGAATTCAGAGCCTTGTGCTTGTGCTTGTTTTGTTGGTTTTTTTCCTCATGAATGGTGCTCTACTACTTGAGCCATACTCCAAGTCAAGCTTTTTAAAAAGGCTGATTAATCTAAGACTCTCAGATTTGTTTTGCCTTGCCTGGCTTTGAATCGTGATTCTCAGATCTTAGCCTCCTGAGTAGCTAGGATTATGGGCATGAGCCAGTAGGGCCTAAAAGAATAGATTATTATTCTGTTTAAGGAAAGGGACTAGGGAAGGTTTTCTTGAACTGGAGAAGAAGTAGCCCAGAGAACACAGAAAATGCTCTTACCACTAATTTAGCCAAACCTTGACTGCTAGGCTCTTATCAAGAAGTGCTGCCTTGCTTCTTACCGACACACTTGTTTTCAATGGAGGGTATTTTCTCTGTTCTCATATGATGTGTCTGATGTGTGTGACAAGTTCGTTCTCATAGCCAATTTTGACCTCTGTGTCCAATTCAGTAGTAGGAAACAGAACATTTCTGGTGAAAATAACTCATCTTCTTCGTCTTCTTTGTCTTCCTTTTCTTCATCCCTTCCTCCTCCTTTGAACAGATCATTGTACATGTTAGCCAAACATTTTACCACTGAACTACTCCCCAGTTCCCAACTTCTTAATTGTCTTGTTTGCTTATATACAATTTGCCTTTGAGCAGCAGAGCTGACTACAGAATGATATATCGATAGCACTTAAAAAGAAAAAAATCTGAATGGGTACTTAAAAATAGTTACATAATTTGACTGAGTGAGAGTTAAATAAAACCAATTTATTAATTCTTTACAGATCTAACCCTCCCAGAAAGCAAAAATTTGCATTTTTCTCTCTAAAAAAAATGCATTAATTGGCATTTGTTGTTAAAGCAAAGCAAGCCACTCAGAAATGTGGTCCAGATTGATGCCCCAGGAAGAATAAATGGATTGCTGCTGATTGGATTTGCTCTTAGGTTTTAAAGGCAAGAAGGGATAAAAGAACCCAGGGAGGAACCCAGGGAGGGAGGAAACACAAGAAAAATAGTGAAAAGGAAAGAAATAAAAGCCACAATTGTTACCTGGAACTCCATTTTCTCAAACAGTACAGATAAGCATGATTTTTTTTGGCTTCTGTATTTATTTTACTTTAATTTTTTTCTTTACCAGAAGCAATTATTTCTTACGCATTATATTATCATAATAACTAAATATACTAAGTCTGTTCCCCTCAAATTTTGTGTTTGTAATGTAGAGAAATAAGTTTCCTCCAGATTCTATTCAGTCACTCTTTATTACTTAGTGATGAAATTGTTAGATAACTTTATCTGGAGGATCTAGACTTTAAAATAAGACAAGGGAATTAGGGGAGAGGTTTTAACCAAGCAATTGATGAAATGGAATCATCTCATCTTCTCAAGTGTTTTGTGAGTACTTCTCATATCACTGTCCTTTTACTACTTTATGCTCTATTTAAACTGTCATGGCTACTTTTCTCTTTCTTACTGGCTTGGCATATCACAGGCCTTTGTGGCTTTGCTTTGTGGTAGTCGATGGTGTTGATGGATCATCTCTGTGCCTCTTGTTCCTCCAGTGCCCTCCCAATTTGTTGAACTTTCTCTAAGCTTTCTTTTTCTATGCTTAGCTGAGCCTGGTGAGCAGCTGACTGTATAAACATGTATAACTGGTGAGCAGTCTTTTTAGATCCTTTTGGCAATTTTGGGTAGACATAAAGACAGAAGATGTTATTAATTTAAATTTCATAAAGTAAAAAGTGAGGCTTTTGCTTGACTATAATATTTTTTCCAAGAATACTTTTTCTTTTGTTAAAAAGGATTATTTAAATCTTCCCTACTTGTTTGAATTTTAAAGATCTTTCTTGTGAAATCTATTCTCTGTGATTGAATTCAGATTACTATCAATTTGGTTAATTTGATTTGCGAGTGAAATGAGCTCACCATTTGGTAGTTTCGGTTACTGAAGACAAGATATGAAGACAGTAAGGATAATTGATGAATACATTAGTTAATAAGTAAGATTTACTGTGTGTAAATGTTATTTCACAAGTACATGGCATCTATTAACAGTTTTTTAAATGTTTTGTTAAATACTAAATGTAAATGAGAATTTAAGTGGAGTGCCTTATATGGTACATCTACAATAAGTGCATGTTTGACCATGTAGCAAAGTTGTGTTTTCCCCTGATACTGTGTACACCGAACACATAGCAAGCGTTCTTCATACTTGTATCTTTTATACTCGTATACTTACAATCTCTTGCATGCTCATTAATCACTGAGCACTGATGACACATTTTTTTTTTGTCATGGTACAACAAAAATTCTGGCTTTGCCTCTTGTTCTGGCTCATTTATGTCGGCCTGCTGGTCAGTTCAAAGCTTCAGGAAATTAATATTGCAAGATTAAAAAGTGAAGTCCCTTAAACATCCCATCTCATACACTGTGGTTAGTTTTTCAGGGAGGAAAACAATTGAGCCGTTGAAGGGCCTTCGTAGTGTTTGTGGACCCAGCTTGCTTCATTCCTTAATCCCACTCTTCCCCTGCACCAGGGCAGCCTCAGACCTTCTGCAGAAGGGTCCTAGGCCCAGATGGAGTGGCTTTCTAAGAAGTGGCTAAGGTGGGATGAGCTTCATTGTTTGAGATGCTGCTTTCCTTAGATTTCCCTTTGATTTGCACTTTTCAAAAATTCATTTGAGAGTAAGAGTCTGTAGACGCATCTTAATAATTCATTTTTTTAAATAAAAAAGGAACCATTTTCCACAACCATCTGGTTTCTATGTAAATGTATGTGGTGGCTTTGGAGCCATCCAAATCCCACTACGCATCTCACTTGCTAGCTGGCTTTCTTTTGGGGAGGGGGTGAATCAGAAGAAGAATCAAAAGCCTCTTTGAGGATTACAGCAAAGGAATTCCACATGTGTTAGTGTGTGTGTATATAGGCAATTTATTTTAGAGAAAAGCTCCACTAAAATCAAATGAAAATAATCTAAACATGCTTTTAAAAGATTAAAATAAAGAAAAGAGATGACTCTAGAAAGCTCTTTGAATTTTTATGATGGGGTCAGTTTATGTGGTCCATCCTATGTATTTTCAAATCCATCTTTGGTGGGACATAAGATAAATGATGTGTTTAAGATTCCGACCATCTTCCAGTGTGTTATGACACTTGTGAAATTGTAAGAAGTACTTACAGTAAACTCTCCTGCCTTCTATTATCATTTACTGTGAGTAATTTTTGAGGATACTTGTTTTTTAAGTTTTTATTATGTAATTTTTTATGCCAGTACTGAGGCTTGAACTTAGGGCTTTACTTTCTCGCTCAAGTTTTTCTGCTCAAGGCTGATGCTTTACCACTTGAACCACAACTCTACTTCCAGCATTTTTGCTGATTAACTGGAAATAAGAGGCTTAGAAACTTTTTCTGCCTGGTCAGGCTTTGAATTGAAATCCTAGATCTCAGCCTTTTGAGTAGCTAGGATTGCAGGCATCAGCCACAGTGCCTGGCTTTATATAAATTTTACATTTACATATACATATATTTTATTAGTTTTTGAAGGAATTATTATTTCTGTGTATGTATTTTTCAAGTATCATCTGCAATGTTAGATTTCATATTTACAGTCACTCTCTTAGTATGATGGCTGTCTCCAATTTTTGTAAGGAAATTTTGTGCTCAAATATGCAGTTAATAAGTGGTAGATTTAAGAGCCTAAAGACACAATCTGTTTAGACTGCCATCCTTTGTTATTAGCTGCATGGAAAAATAACAATTTGGTTAGTCTTTGTAAACCTCAGTTTCCCCATTTGAAGAATGAGAGTAATAGCTATGTCTTGGTGTAATGTAGTAAGATTAGAGATGAAGATGTCTGGATATTACATGGCACATACAAATCATAAACATAGGAATGAAGTGTTAACAATCATTGATACTATTATTAGAGGCACAAACAGCAATATTTGTTATGGCAACAAAATCAACCTAATTATCTAAGATTTACCTCACTTTAGGTTTAAATACATAGGTAACTGAGTATAGCAATTACCTTTAGTAATTATACATATAGCTATACAGGTGTGTTTGTTCATGTAAATCTAGAGTCTATGAATATGAGGATAAAATAAAAGCTTTATTATCTAAGTTCGTAACATGCTATTTATATATTAACATGTAAATATGATGAGGAAATCGATACTTTGTTATATTTATAATTTATAAGTAATATATAACATAAGTAACAAATTTATATGGATTACGTTTATTTCATTAGCTAAAAATGTAAATGAAAATGAAAGTATCTATTGACCTGGAACTTTCTAAAAACATGGAACAAAATTTATTTTTACTCAAATATTTTGGATGTCCAGGTGTATTTCTATGGAATCAGACATTGGAAGAGTCACGGGTAAAAATGGCTATCCTGGTCTTCTAGACACACACTTATAAAAATGTGCTGGTGTTTTCAGTCGTTCAAACACAGGCTTATGTCATTTAGTGATATGTCTTCTTCAGTCAGCCCCAGAATTGAGCCAGGTGTCATTTGTCATGCTGCAAGCTCCAAGCTAATTCCATCCTGAACTTTCAATGTCTTTCACTCTTCTTTGTCCAGTGACTTCCCAATCACACTTAAAAAAACACCTTCCATGCATATCCATTATTTAAGAACTTGGATTAGCTCCTGAAGTAGATTGAGATATTTCATGTTTTAGCACATACAAAGCTGAATATCTCTACCATGTCATTTACCATGCTGTGTGGTAATATTTTGCCTTCCATCTATTTCTACCAATTGATTTTTGTAGATGGACACATTTTCTTTCAAATGCTTTTTATTTGATGCATAGCACAGGGACAAAAATGTTCATGGGATAGGTTAGGAGTTGCATTTAGCTGTCTTCCCTAAATTTAGAACTTGATAGTATTCTCATTCAGAAGAGCTAAAACATTCTCTTTATAAATACTGCAGTGACATTCCTCTTAGTCATTTATGTAGAAGAAAGTTTGAGACAGGACAACTTCCAATTCCAAATTTATTACATGTAAGAACTGGCTTGAGAGGCCAAACATAATCCAAAGAAGGTTTAGAAGACTTAATTTGTGGAATTCCAATCGCTTTCCAAAACTTACAGCCCTAGAGAAGGATGCACAAATGAGTTACTCTTGCCCAGAGACAAATAGGTGCCTACTTACACTCTCTATGTGATCATTTTAAGTAGTTTTACAAAGAGGTTTTAATTCAACAAATTATGAGTAGAATGCTTCTTGGTCAGAATTATTCCTTGCAACATTCTTCCCCATCTTGCTCAATTCCATCTACCTTATGTAGTTCAATGTATTACATAATGTATATCAAAATACAGATGATTTTTAATGCCAGAATCATTCACATATTTTGAAATAGCCTTTTATGTTTAAGTTCAGAATTACATTTAGAACACAGTAGGAGAGTTTATTTTGTCTCTTTGTGCTTTTTTTCTATTTCTCATACACATAATCTGATGTCTACAGGGTATATAAGAAACTATTGAAACGTAAATACTGATATAGACTACAGATTAAAACTCATGATTACTTCTGAAATAACTTAAAGGAATGCTGGGTTTTTTGTTTTAGTTTTAGTTAAATTGGAGATAGAAATAATCAGACCATCCTGGATGCATGTACAGAGATTGATAAATAAGCAATTTTCAGGTCTTGTTCATTGAAGTTGTGTACAGTACACTGAATTGTGCACTTCTAATTGAAAATCACATAAGAACATTGAGCATACTCTGCAATACAACACCAGTAACCTCTTTATGAGGTTAAGTGGACAGCCTTTATGGTTACCCTGGAGAGGTAGTTGGTCCTGTTTATTATGGTAATGATTCCCTGATGCCATCAACAAACTGAATTCTTCCAGTCTTCTGTCTCATCATCCTTTGTTGGTAGCTTTTTCCCTCAAACTTTTCCGAGGTCACAATATAGTCATTAGAGAGCCAGGTATCCTATTTAGGTTACAGATAAGAAAAGAGTAGAAAAGGACAAAAGGTTTATTCCCAATTTTCCAAAGTCCCATGCCATTTCCACTTCCATTTCGCAGACTACATTTTAATTTTACCTGACTGTCTGAACCTCAGAAATGCTGAGAATATTTCTGCCCTCCATAGGCAAAGGCAGAAGGCAAGATTAGCTAAGCAATAGCAGACAGCAACATGGAGGTACATCAAAATGAGCCCAATAGTAGAATTGCACATCCCTGCTTGCTACAGTAAGTTGAAATTTGTACCAGAACGTTATGGATTTTCTTCCTAAAGGGATGACAAAACATGGTTAGCAACAAACAATTTTTCTTTCTGTCTATGTAACTGGAATGAGTGTAAGTAAGCTATGGAGGGACTGGCTGACTCTTCTAGTTTAAGAATGCTGGGGCATCACTTGGCTAATGCTCGGATCATGAGCTAGGATCATATCTACTTGATTATAAGTTGTATGAGGCTCAGGAATGAGTCTTTCATCTTTGCCTAAGATTCCAGTAAAGGATTTGATGATTGCATACTGTTTGTGTCTGTTGATATTTTATAATGTGGTCAAGGATATAAGGTAGCTGATATAAGGTAGCTTCAGAGTTACCAGAATAAGCAGTTCTTCTTTCAATAGTTCCTTCTCACAGTAATTTTCTGAGGTATAAATGAATGTCCTACTAAAACCTTAATCAGAGATGCTGAACAAAAAGCATAGGTTATAGTCTACCTCAGCATGGCTCCGTGTATAATCATGGTTTCAGTGTTTAATAATTGGGATATGTCATTGGGATTCTGGTTGAGTTTAAAACTTTAAAGATGTTGGCTACATTGGGCTCACCTGCAGTTGATGGAGTCCCTGACCTTACCCCAGTCCTCAGGAAGCCAACATACATCATCTTGCTAACCTCCATGAACTCCGGGACGTCTGCCTTGTCGTCTGTGTCCTGGCTTCAGATGCTACATATTTGTGTAGGCGGGTGCTTTGTTCACGACTTTGGCTTTAACTTGTGGGCATGGTTTTTAGTTTGTGCAAGTTTCCTTTTTTAAAAAAAAATCAGGTATGGGCCTGTTTGCTTCATTCAACAGATTGAAATAGCTTCCAAAATAGAAGTGTCATAGGAAAATTCTGATCTTCTAATTCAGCAGCTGAATATAGTGGATGCTGTTATTTCCAGGCAGGCTAATAGACTATATTTTTGTGATCATTAGATAGTAGCATTTTCATTACTTATAAGGTAAACTTTAATAAAATGCATCTACAATTAAAAAATGTTCAACTATGTATGTATGTATGTATGTATGTATGTATGTATTGTTAATACTGGGGCTTGAACTCAGGATATAGGTGCAAAGCCTGAACTATTTTTGCTCAAGGCTAACACTCTACCAATTGACCTGTAGCTCTACAGGTCTGTTTCTGGCTTTTTGGTAGTTAATTAGATATAAGAATGGCACAGACTTTCCTGCCAGAATGTCTTTGTACCAGCATCTTCTGATCTCAGCCTCCTGAGTAGCAAAGATTACAGGTGTGAGCCACTGATGCCCAGCTTCTGCCTGTGTATATACTCACCAATATATTTTCACATTTGTTTTGGCTGTTGCTAGGTTGTTTCAGTCAGGGCCTTAGGTTTTATAGACAAGGGCTCTACTATTTGAGCCATGCCTCCAGACCTTTGCACTTTCATTCATTTTTTACAATAGTGTCTTGCACTTTTTGCCTAGCTCTACCTGAACTGTGATTCTTCTATTTATATTTCTTGCATTGCTGGAACGACAAGTGTATGTCACCATACCCAGCTAATCATTGAGATGAGGGTCTTGCTAACTTTTTACCAGGGTTTACCTCAAACAACAGTTTTTACCATCTCCACCTCCTGAGTAGCAGCGATTACAGGAACTCTGTTTCCATATTGAAGTCAAGTAACATCTCTTCACCTGAGGATAGATAGCATTCATAGAACTTCGGGATGATAGTTAAGGAAGTAATAAAGCCCACAAGTAGATTTAGTACAGTGTTTCAAACAGCAAGGAATCTTGTTCTCAATTCAGACTCTCAGACATAGATGGGTATTTTATATTAACAACGTTAGCATTTTATATTAACTGGGTTAGGTAATGTATTCCATGAACTATTTTTTCCTTGTAGCTAGTACTGAACTCTACTTTTTCTATATGTATATACCTATAACAAAACTTTGTAATGTCTGAATTGCAAAATAATAAATTATAATAAAACCTACAATCCAAAATACATGTATCCCCAAATACCTCTTGTGTTGAATGAAAAGTTACATGAGGGCAAGTACCCAGAGAGCAAACAGTTGATCTGATAACCTCCATGAACTATTTTTAAAATTTGGGTGATCATAGCTTCAGGTATGAGGCACAGCCTGTACCTTGTGGGCAGAGAACTAGAGAATGGTCCTGCTCTCACCATGAATACGCTTGGTATTGAGACCACATGGTCTTAATATTTTCATTTAACAGGTAGCACCTTCTCATAGCTGCCTGTCTGCTGAAGTGTGTTACATTCCAACACACTCTATTTCCACAGACATTGGTTAAACGTCTATCAGCTTTAAGTATATTTTAACAAACTAATAGCTTCCTTTCTCATCATAGAACATTTTAAAACACTCATATGGTGCTGAATAATTGAGTTTCAGTTAGCATGATGACAAGACTAAACAAACCTTCTGTAGAGTTCTGAGTTTTTCATTTCGTTACTTTGTTCTGAGCAAGCAAATAGAGATGAGCCATGCAGTTTTAGGACTGGGCATGAAACACGATCTAGTTGACTTATAAAATCTGAGCTGTTGACAAAATGTGCAGTGGATATTCAAATAAATGCAGTTGCTTCATTTTATGTCAACAGAGAAGGTGAAAAGTGCAACTTAACTGGCTTGGTAAGGTTGGAAGGAGGGGCTGGGAATGCACAAGAGACAACAAAGAGATAGTTGGTAAGATTTAGTGGCATGCTTCAGCAGGGGTGGTGAGAAGGCAGTGTGACAAAGTTCATTCGGGTCAAACAAAGTGCAGAAAGTTCCTCATAGACTCTGAAACCAGGACTGCAGAGCATGGACGTCAAACGCTCAGCTGGGGTAATCTTGAGACAGCCAGAATGATAGTCGATGTGCTGTTTCTGTCTAATCCTGCTGTTTCTTTTGATCCAGGAAGGAGAGAAATCACCTTATCTCTCATGTACCAGGATGATATAATTAAAATGGGACATGTTTTTGAAGTGAGGTCTTTAAGGGTTTCAAAGAAGGTGTAGAGTGTTAGAGGATCAGCATCTGTTTGCTTCTCAAAGGCAGTTATGAGGACACATTTATTTAAAAAGACATCCTTTTGAAAGTGGCACTGCGTTGGAGTGACTGTGTATGTAATGTCTACTACATTACGTACATCACCTTAGGGATAAACTTTATTCACTGGCCTAGATCTTGGAAAAAAAGATAAGTCAATATTTTTAGGCTATTCTGTTTTTTAACTTCTATGAGTAGTTATCATCCATTTAGCAAAAAGATTCAGTCTTCATTACAGCCCCAAATCAAACTATATCTGTGCATTACCACGAATGCAAATAAATAAATAATCTTTCTTTTGGAAGGAATAGTATGCAAGCTGATGTCTATGATTTTGCATATGCAGTTATTTGGTACGCTTTTTGCATCTGACCCTATAGTTGACCTTGGAAGTGGCTTGCTCTAACCATGATGGATGTAACAAAAGATTTATTTTTGTCATCTCAGAGTTGAGTCTTAGGCTATTGGGAGCATAAAAACTGCTTATTGAAAGTAGGCTTGGCAAACCTTTGCTTTCACATAATCTTCCAGAAGCTCATCTAATTTTGCTAATTAGCAGGAGATAAAATATACCCACATTGTCCTTTGCAAGGACTCGAACCCTCTGCCCTTCCTTGATGATAATAATATTAAATACATGGGTATTTATTGCACTGAATATTAATTAGCACAAACTGAAAAGAGGATTTTGTTTTACACACACACACACACACACACACACACACGTTTAGGAAATTAATGTTTAATGTCATGTATTTTAATATCCCTTTAAAACCGGTAGAAATAATAAAGGTGACATAATTTTTAACTTACCGATCTCCAGAAATATGTTTAAGTAGACTCCGATTATTGAAGCTTGATTTTAATAAATAATTCAAGAGCAAAAGAGCAGTCGTTTCTTGTAAAGCAAAGAAGGGGACCATTCAACTAGTACTGACCTTGTCACTGGAAATTAAGCTCTTTCTCTGAATCTAAAAATCAAAGCTTAAAAGGCCACTCTCTCCATAATATTTCATTAACTTTTCGAAATGAAATACCTATTGATTAGATTTTCTTTCAGATAATAAATTCTACATGTCTACTCTGTCACTACAATTACAGTATTTACTTGTACACAAGGACAATGTTTTTACAACTGAAATTAATATACTCTTAACATACTGTAAAGGTTCAGATGGTTGAATCTTTCATTTCTCTGAATAGAATACTGCTTCATTGGCTCAACCATGTCTTCTTTCTTTTCTAACATTCTGGCAATAATGTAGTTTTCTGCCTCAGGGGCTTTTCTCCCTTTCTCTCCACAGAACCTCTGCAAGATCTTGTTCATCCTTCAAAGTCTAGTTCGAGTGTGACTTCTACTGTGAGGCCTCCTCCAGATCTTTTTCCCCCCAAAGTTAAACAACCTCCCTTCTTTTTCAAGGCCCCTCAGCACCCCTGAGGCCCGCAGTTGGTGTGGTCCTTCTTGTGTTACATGTTACTCTTGTCTCCTGCTGCCTTCCCAGGCACACAGTGGCTCATTGGGGGTAATTTCACTGTAATGTTTAATGTCTAGCCTAGTGGTTGAATTCAGTACTTCTTATTTTGGAAGCTGTACCATTTAACCCTTTGTTTTCCATTTCTGCTTATAAAAATCAACACAACTTCAGGGATCTTTATCTGTTCATAGTTTACATGAAGTATCTCACATCTGGCAACTATCACCTCCAAGCCCAATCATAAATAACATTCAAAGTTATTTTATTTCCTTTACTATAGGGAAGCTAAAAGGAGTGGCAGACTTTGTCAGCCAACTTCTGCAAAGGAAATAAAGGCCACTCAGCTGTCAGAAGATTATATATGTGAGTTGATACAATGTGTTCAAATGTTCTAGAAGGATTGTACACCAAGGTAGGGGTGAACTCATTTTTCCATCTTCTTTAGCACCCCTAAAGTTCTGAATCAAATCTTGTTGCTGTTAGCATGCTATGCAGTAGCATAGAGTCACATACCCTTCAGACAATTTTCTCAACTATCCAACAGTGTTAAATTTATCCTTTAGAACTGAGATGAATGGAGCTATCAAATATATCCTAAGGAGTAGTTTTTTAAAAAGCAGATTTGGTTTGTGTGTGTGTGTGTGTGTGTGTGTGTGTGTGTGTGTGTGTGTGTCTTTATTTGGTATTTCTGAATTCTCTGGCACAGAGCAAAGTTTGTAAATATTCACTTGGAAGTTGGCTAGCAGAACAGTGATCCGCTGGCCCAAAGATTGTCCAGATTCAAGTGGTTGCTAGAAATATATTCCAGCAACTATCTAAAAGTGATGCAAACTGGACACTTGGCTTTGCTCCTATGGTATGAATAGGCTGCTGCTTCTCTGCCCTCTTCCAAGTGCTTCTGCACACCTCTGCAAGACTTTCTACAGTTTACTATTTCATATGGGGGTTCTCAAGGCCATCCCTCATAGGTTCTCTGCTCCCAGCATTGATCATTCAGGATTAAGTGCCTCATTGCCTGAACACTTTGAGCTGTGTGTACGTGACAGATGTTATAAGACCCACAGTCTGCAGGACAACTTTGATCAGTACCAACTGTGACTTCATTTTGCTGGGATGAGGGAGCTGGCAGAGAAGAGAGGGAGCTGTGAAGAGAGGCTCTGGAAATACCCTCTGTAAAAAGTCCCCACAGTTGAACCTTCTAGTTGTCTGAACAAGTTCTTCCTGGCAAAGTGCAGTATAAGCCCCAACCCCTTTTCCTGTGCTAGTCCAGGAAAGCTTTAGTTCTGAGTTTTTAAGCATGTTCAGTACGAAGAGATGATGAATGAGAGTGGTATGGAACCCATGGCAGCAGAGGAAGAAGCATCCGAGAACCCAGAATCTGCTTGAGTCCCTTTCTTCTCCTCCTTAGCTGGGACTTTGGCTTTCTGTCTACTTTCTCAGAAGGTCAGTTTTCTCATTTGTCAAATAGTAATTAAATGTATTTCCTACCCAGAGAGTTTTCTAAATGATGTCTTGAGAAACATTCTCTATAAAGTGTTTCAAAACCTGTAATTTTTTGACAAAACATATGAAATTTATATAGTAGAACATACGTATTTGAACATCTCCCAGCCTCAAAGATGATTTCCTTACAGCGGGATGTGTCCCTATATCTCTGAATACTTCCGGTGCATCACTGTGGATGCTGACTTTGTTTCCACACTGAAGTGAGCTTGTGTCCTAACGAGTAAATTGGGGACAACTGTACCCATGTCCTAGGGTTATTATTGTCATGGAGAAACCAAACAATATATGGAGCCAAGAGTGCTGTGTGTGTGAGTTGTCTGGATGTCAGTTCTGCTCTCCTTTTCCTCCACCCCCACATCTCTACTCTAGTGTAATAAAATCCTCCTTGTATAACTCCGAGAGCCCCAGGAACACTTTCCTGCAAGCCGTGGAGGGAAGAAATACTTCCTCATCCTTGTTCTTTCACAGGGATCAGAGTTTTACCTGGGCTGATGTCATAGATGTGTTCCTGGCTGCCTTGTGTTCAAAAGACATTTCAGTGTGTTGAAAAATAGCTGAGGACCCTTTCGTAGGCCTGGGAAAGGAAGACTTTTTTTGTCCATCCTCCAAGTCCTCTTTGAACAGATTATTGTCAAACCCAAGCACTTTATAAAAAATGCATCACACTGATTATTTGGCGAATAACCAGTGCTGCCAGTGCAGCAGCAGCACATTGCGTATAAAAACAATCTCCATTTTTCTCATGCCTGTCACAGCTGGGAGGCCATGGAACAAGGATGCATTGTTGGAAGGGAAGCCGAAGAGGCAACGCTCAGTCCTTTGGTGGCTTCCTGAGCAAAGGCTGTGGCTACATTTGGTCACAAGTGACATGTTCTTTTACTGAAAGACATTAATCTGACCACTAATGAATTTCTGAGTTCAGAACTGAGACCGTAACATACTGTTGTTTAACACAACACACACAACACACACACACACACACACACACACACACACACACACACACACACACGTTGGTCGGTTTATCTGCCTGTTCTGTCCCCACACTTTCATAGTTGTTCCAAATGCCATTAAAGCTACCTTTCCTCCTTTACTCCCCACCCCCCCCCCCAGTGCCCAGGAAGGCAGATCCAGTAGTGGTGTGCTGAGGAATTTCTAATGACTTTATATTTCACTGCCAAACGGAACTTCCAAATACAGTCAATTTAGAACAAAAACACACATAATTCCAGGGGAAAGGGTGTTGCATGTATGAAGAAAATACAGTGGTCCTTTAGTGAGTATTGGTTCTCATCTTCGCAAACTTATTATTTCTGGATTCAAGATGGCTCCTGGGGTCAGTAGCTCTTTTTAGTCTTAGTTACAGGTGCAAAACATATGTGTGAATGTATATGATAAGTCTGCCTGCCCTGAGTCTAACAGGCAGCCCCTACGATATTATATGCTATCTCTGGAGAATTATTTTCCCCATCCCTGCCCCAGCTTCTTGATGAATGAATCCAGTATCATTGACCTGTACTAGTTATTTGTCAGTACTTGTTGTTTTTAAGAATATTTCCCTCCTCACCCCAAGATAGTGAATCGTTCTATTACAGAGAATCAATCAAATGATACTTTAGTTTTCAAAGTGGGAACTTTGTTAAATTGCTCATGGTCAGTTGAGAGAGGAACTTGACTTGGTTGCTCATACATGAAGAAGTTCTTCACACTTAGGATTTGTGGAGGCCCAGTAAGTATGTGTAGGGGATGTGGATACGGGGAGTATAACAGTCTTTAGATACAAATGGAGGATGTGTAAAATCAGACTGGACCTTTGCACTTAAGGCTCACTCAGGTCAGGTTGGTATAATCCTT
Organism: Dipodomys ordii; assembly: GCF_000151885.1. Lineage (NCBI taxonomy): Eukaryota > Metazoa > Chordata > Mammalia > Rodentia > Heteromyidae > Dipodomys > Dipodomys ordii. The sequence continues at coordinate 9,552,278 of NW_012267246.1, read as the reverse complement.
ACATTTCTATGAGCAAGTTCCAGTAGTAGTGGAAAATAATATTGGGTCTAAACAACATGGCAGCCCAAACTAAGAAGACACATACGATAAGCCTAGCTAAAGCTCCTGCTAAATCCAGTTTCATTTCATTCCTCCAGGAGGCCAGGTCAGCAATGAATGTGTGGGACTGGGGGTGTAGTTTAGTGGTAAAGGAGTGTGTGCTTAGCATGCATAGGCTCTGGGTTCACTCCCTATTGCGTGCACGCATGCGCGCATGCACGCACACACACACACACACAATTGATAAGGCAGGCAAGGCGCAAGTTGACAATCCAATAATATTTTGTGAGATCCTATAAGCAAAGTTGAAGCCACTTGGGGAATCTGTATAACCTCAGTGGTTTCAGCTCTGCATAGACGGCGCTGGGACTCAGAAAGTTCTTCAGGAACAAACTGCATTGCATGAGTTTGACCTTGAATTAAGACAGGAACCATTAAGAGTAGTTTTTCTCTTTCGTTTTTCAATGATCTCTCTCCCACTGTTCCCTCCTCTAGTTTTGAACTTTGTTTTTGAGACACTCAGCTGTATCTTGTCTTTGTACTTATGTCTGCACCTCATTGTGCTTTGTCATCTTTGTGCTTATTATTCAGGTTTCCTTTCTGAAGTGCCCCCTTCCCAGAAGCCCTTTCTTATACTTTCCTCCAATCTTCTGTTGACCATATACCATAGTATCATTATCTGAAAGAGCATCGTTATACTTTCTTCAGGCTCTGCTTAGCTGCCGTCACTTCTATGATAAATTTTCTCATCAGATTAAATCAGATGAATGAGGCTTAAACACTTTTGCATTCTGGGTGCACTGTCTTTACTCTGTTTTGCAGTTCATATTTAGTCACAATAGTGGCTTATGATAGAACGAGACCCACAGGTCCTTCTAGTACCTCAAGTACAAATCTCAGTACTACTGCAGTACAGTAGCCCTTTCTGCCTTGGTTTGGCTCTACTGATGGACAATCAGTACATCAGCTTTGAAGTGCAGATCCTTTGTAAATCCTGTCATGATGACTATGATGGCATACAGTCTACTTTAGGTCAAGTTATTTAGCTATTCAAATCCCAGCTTTCTCATGAAGTTACTTGCAGGTTGTGAATAAATTGGTAATATTATTTAAATAGTTAAATAATTAACTGTCAGCACAGTCTGGGAAGTAATATATGCGTACAAGAGAAGTGATAAATGTTTAGAAGGTTTTTTTTTATTCTTTGGTCTAAACTTGATTATAGTAGCTCAACCATTTTTAGCCCATATCTTTTTGTTTCAACAAAGGAATTTAATAAGCTAAGCAAATTTTCATAACAAATATATGGCCAACAAAAAGAAATAAAACACAATGACTTATAATGACTATGTTTTTATACTTACAGAATTGTAGGGTAGTTTCTCAAAGGTGATTGGCATAGTCCCATTCCCTTCCTCTCCTGTTCTTACCTCACAGTAATCCATATTAAGCTGTAAGCTCTCTTAAGAATGGGGTACAGTCAGTGTGGGACCTGTATCTGGCACATGTGTCTGGCTTTAATCTCTGAGTTATTCTTGTACCCTTAACCGCTATGTCTCTGTTTGTACCTCACTTTCTTTTTCCTCTTTAGAGTTTTGCTTCAGTTTTTTTTTTCCTTATGAATGTCCTTAACCTTTAGTATTAGAACGCTCAGGCTTCCTGGTTGGCCTGGGATACTTTTACTCTACTTCCATTTTTGTCTGCTGTGGATTATAAATGGTATGGTTTCCTATTTATATCTGATGTAGACCTCCAGCCAGATTTAAACTCTCTTATCTCTACCCATCTTTCAAAACCCATACTCAATACCCTTGCTCTCTTCTTCTCTTTGTAACTACAGGGTATTTTTTGTTTTCTTTTTTGTTTGTTTGTTGCTTGTGGAGCTTGAATTCAGGGCCTCGGCGTTGTCTCTGAGCTCTTTTGCTCAAGACTAGTGCTCTTTTACTTTGAGCCACAGTGATGCTTCTGGTTTTTGAGTGGTTAATTGGAGAGAAGAGTCTCACAGAGACTTTTCTGCCCAGGCTGGCTTAGAACCATGATTCTCTGATCTCAGCCTCCTGAATAGCTAGGATTGTAGGTGTGAGCCACTGGAGCCTGGCCATAGCTACAGTTCTAAAATATATATATTCTACATCAGTTTTTCCTTTTCCTTCACCATCTGTTATTCCTCTAGATAACGGGTTTGTCTCCACCACTTTTCTGAAGCTGCTCTGGCCAAGGTCACGCAGTGACCTGCTTCGCTAAATCTTGTGAACCTGTGAAAGGTTATGGCGAGGTGATTTACAAGCACCTTCTCCAGCTCGAATAAGATGTTATACTATTGAAATATTTATTTCCTGACTCTTAAGTTGTTAATCAAGACAGTTAATTTTTTTCAGGTTCTGTCACCTGTGTGCCCGTAATCATGTCACATGTGTGACCCACTGAAATGGTTATCACCCCTCTCCCATGCACAATGGACAGGAGATATATTAAAGAACTCTCTCCTGCTAAGAATAATGGAGCTGAGATGTTCATTTTCAAAATGTGCCCTGGTATTTTTCCATCTCATGATTCTCCTTCTCTCCTCTTCCCAACCAAAGGCTAACACCAGTTTTTATTTCAATAATTCATTACAAGTACTAAAGACTGGTGAACTGATATTTATCAAAATATGTAGCTTCTGAAAACGAGGGCCATTGAAGGTTAGACACCTACCATAGAATCTACCTCAGAGTGGTGACAGTTGCAGATATTTAAACCAGGGATAAGGGTAGGAGTTGTTGCTATAGAAGCGGTGAGTTTCTGGATTCCAGTAAAATAAACCAAGGTTTTGTTTCTTGAAGTAATTATACTCTGGAGAGAGGAAAGAAGGATGGAGACAATTATGAGTGGCCTTGCATCCCTGAGCTGTTGAGAACTTCTGGATCAGTGGCTAGTGTTTTCATGGCCTTTTCAAGTGAAACCTTTCAGTGAAATCTCAAGCTACAGACCACCAGTTGACAAAAGGAATTTTTTTCAAGGATATTCAACTTAATTGGAGTGTCATTATTAAATGAAAAAAAAGATCTTCAAATCCATTTTTCTATAATGTTGTTTAAACTTTCTGAAAGCTTGGGAGTTATGAAAAAATTTAAAGTATTAATTGTTTAGGTACTATCTTTTGAATGTTATTATTTCAGTGGCTTGTTTAATTTCAGTGCAAAAATTGGCAACAAGTCTCCATAAAACAGACACAACCTTTCTAACAAAGCGAAATCTGTGGCTTGGTTGGTTCCATTTTAACCCTCAGTCCTGGGCTTTGTCACTTGGAAGGTTGCAGCAAGTGGGAAAACTGCTGCTTAGTAATCCCATTGTAAGTGTTCTGACATTAGAAGAAAGTTAAATCCATCTCTGTAGCTCTAGGATCAAACTTTCTTGAATTTAATTCCTTAAATATTGTTATTGCCAGCATCATGAGAGTTCTAAGACAGATACAAATGAAGAATGAAGGGCAGGGTTATTTTGTTCTTATTAAAGAAACACGTAATAATGAAGACTTGATTACAATGATACTTTTCTTTTTTTTAATTTTTTTATAATTTTATTTTATTGTAAAAACGAAGTACAGAAGGGGGTTACAGTTACATAAGGCAATGAGTACTTTTCTTTTCAAACAATGTTACCCTTCCCTGTTTATTTTTCCTGCTTTCTCTTCCCCTTACTATCCTCCTCCTTCAAGTTGTAAAATTCATTTCCAGAATAGTGCCCAGTATCACTGTTGCATTGGTTCACCCTTTGTGTCTCACTGTTTCTGTGATCACAGTGTAATTTGTAACTTTCAGAAGAATGTGAGCTGATTGTTTTCTTCAAGGTCTGCTGTATTTTTTCCTGCCCAAGGTACATTAAAACAATTAACTTTGAAGTTATGTAGAAAATTGCAATGATACTTTTCTTAAAAGGGAAATATTTGATAGGTGAATCTACAGGAAATACTCTGTGTGCCTCTTAGACAAAGAGATATAAAATAAAACATAAAATTAAATGTATAATATATAAAATAAAAATATTTCGTATAATATAATATAAAGAAATAAAACATATGAAGATATAAAATGAAATCACCAAAATCATCAAACCCTGTTGAGGGACTGAAAAATATAAAAAAATGCAGCCTTTTCTTAGAAAATCAAAAAATTCTCCTTTCTTGTTCACTTAAGTATCCTGAAAAACACTTTTTTAAAATAGTGAGACTGTTTTTTAATCTGGGTGCTTATGGTGTGTGGTGTGTGGACATTGTCTCCGTATTCAGGGCCACCGCCTTCTTTCAAGACGTGAGAGATGGTTAAGGTCTTCTGTGTTGTTTCTGAGCTGAATATTTACTTAGAAACTTCACTCTCTTGAGTAGTTGTTGAAAGAACAGAAGTTTGTAAATTATACAACACTAAACAGTGGATGGCATCCATGGCTTTTAGCCCAGACCCTGTCAAATGGATTTCTACTTTCTGGCTTGGCCTTCAAAATTATTGTGAATTACAGAAGCATTAACATGTCTCATGTAAACATAATGTTTCTTAATTAGTTTCCCAAACTCTAGCTTTAATTAAGAAAGCACAGACTCTTATTGAATATGTTGAAAAATGAATTATTTACTAAAGAACAGATGACTTTGGTCCTATATATTTGGGTTCATGTTCAGCTTTACTGGTGTTAGTAATATTTTTTAATGTCAAGACACAGTCTATGCCTTTGTTTACCACCTAATGAGACACATATCTATTCCAGGAGTCACAGCTGATTTCAGCCTCACTTTCCCTTATTGTGGCAAGCTACCTGGAGTCATGTATTGTGAAGCACCTGAGCCTCAGTGACAGCGTATTGAGATCACTCAGCCCTGATTGCCGTTGACTGTGGAGGGAAGATGCGAGAATATGGCCATAAACTTATCGTTAGTCCCCATGTGTCCTCCCTTAGAAATTCTGTGCAAAGACCTATATGCAAAGGTGCGCATGCAGGGCTCTTCACTTTTTGATAACTTTTCTTTCAGTGATGGTAAGAAGGTTGCTTTCTCTTTCCCATCCCCTTTCCTTCTAAGGAAGGAGGCACAAAATCTCTAGAAAAGGTTTCTGTCTGTGTTCTTTGATTCTCAACTCATGAGCACAAATGTACTTCTTAAAGAATAAACAGATCCCTCCAAATGAAGTGTCAAAAGAGCTCAGCAGGACAGTGTGGAGCTGGATGAGTGTCTGGGTCCCATCTGCCTCACATTCAGGTCCCGAGGGTCGGGGGCACAAGGCCGCTCTGGTGTGTCTCCTGCCTGCCTCTTTCTTCTCCTCCAGACTTGGCCTGGGAAGGATGGAAAATAAGAGAAACACTGTCAACTGGCTCAGAATCCACCCTACTCAGCAAATCGTGGTTGCAAAAGCAACTTGGGCAGCGCCGGCTGGAGCTGTAGGGGGAGATGAGCACAGTGGGTCTGGGATGGAGGAACGGCACCAGAGCTTGCTGCTTGGCAAATCCCTCATTGTCTCAGTTTCCCTCGTTATAAAAGGAGGATATTGGTGGTCATGAGGAAGTGAAGGTAATGTGACTGTAGAAGACTCTTCAGTGTTTTTCATGTAGCTAAATAAAAAATGGGGCCTACTGTTACTGCTCATACATGTTCACACACATTGAGAGGAATAAGTGTGAACCAAATATTTTATAATATTCCAACTTATAAGGTTTCCAAATGACCTCTTATGTTTTATAAGAAATTTACTTATTGTCTTAAAAATAACATCCCTTTCCTGTGATCTTCTATTTATGTTACTCTCTGTCATCACACATCTCTTTCTCATCTCCTCTTGCATGGCTTTTCTTCTTTTTTTGGTCCAATTTCTTTCCCTTTTCTCGAATATCTATTTCTATCCTCTCAGTGGCCTCTTCTCTTTCTTTCTTCTTACACTTCCCTATCAAAAGGTAATTGTGGGCTGGCATTAATAGCTCACCCCTGTAATCCTATCTACTCAGGAGGCTGAGATCTGGAAATTCATGGTTTGAAGTCAGCTCTAGGGCAGAAAAGTCTGCTAAACTTCATCTTTAAAATAATCATCAAAAATCCAGATTGAAAGGAAAACAATCCAAATTGTAGGCATGGCCAACCAAACAAGGGTTAAGGATCTGGATTCAAACCTTTCAGTATTAGGGGAAAATGTAAGTGGGAGAGTTAATGTAGATAAACAAATAAATACAAAAAGAATTTGGACAACATTCATTTGAACTTACTAGACAGAAATTTTGATGAATTATTTCTAGTCATAATGTCACAGAGGCACAGAGCACATACTAGACATAATCTATGAAGTATGCTCACTACATAAAACTTTTCTCTTAACTAATTCATCTCAAGAGAAATGATCATGGGAGATGATGTAGAGTTTATTCCCTCATCTATGAAATATGTATCAGGTACTGAGTAGTGGTTTGTAGGGAAAGCATCTCCTGTGCAAAATGGTCAGTCCCTCCCTGGCCCACCTCAGAAAGTGATCTATAAACGAATTATATGATGAATAGCCAGAAAAAAGAAAAGACTGATGGGCTGGTCAGGTGCAGGAAGCAGCTCTGGGCACCTAGGCTGGCTGTGTGATCACAGGATACACGAAAGGAGGGCTTTCCTGACTCATTGTCTAGACTCATTAATCTTAACCAATTAGACATCATTTATAGGTGCTCTTTTATATAAGCTTAACTCCGTTACTTCTAATTGTCAGTCCAGTCCCAAACCCTGGCTAAATCAGTCTCCATCTACTCTGTATTTGTACCTTCCCTAAAGAACTCTTTTATACCTCCTTCTATTTACCTTAACCCACACATCTCCTTTCCTTACCATTATCCTTGGGCACCAAATTATCTTATTCGTTATTTCACTGAGAAGCTGGATTGGGATGAGACTAGCTCCAACCCTCATACTTAAACCAATGGAGTCTTTGGAATCTGTCCCCTCTTGTTCTGCCTTCTTTCCTGTCATTCTGCACCTGGTATCCTGGCTCCAAAGTGAGGCGAATTCCTCCTCTTGTGATTGGATTTGGTTTTTCACCTACCTACAGAACTGCACTGGTGATTCTGTTCCATCAAATTTTATCATCCACTTTAGAGTCTATGTATAAACATACCACACTGTTTTCATCTTTGAAAGCAAACCTCTCCTGACCTTACTTACCATTCTATTGTCTAGTTGTTACATTCTTCAGAGCAAAACATTGGAATCTGTGCTGTCTCTCTCTGTTTCATTCTGTCATCCTACCAAAGAGATTTTTGCAAGACCCTTCATGAACACCATATTGCCAAGGCCAGTGATCTCAGCTTGAGCCTTTGAACTCTTGGGTCTCATTTTACTTAGTTGATACTTAGAATTTGATTAAGTTAATTGTTCTCTCTTTCTCAAGAAGCGAGTGACCCTTGATTACTAGCAAACTATTCAGTTCCCCTTTTCTGGTCTCACAGGTTGCTTCAAAGCTTGTTTCCTTGCCTACTTCCCATCTTAAATCTTGAGGCATCAGGGGCTTGGTACTTGGGTCTTCTGATTTCTCTGTGTACTCATTCTCCAGGCCAGGTGATCCCTTCCCGGATGCCAGCTTCAAATGCAGTCTGACAGGGACGGCTCCCTAGTTTATACCTGCGTTCAGACCACACCCTCCAATTCCAGCCAGGGAGACCCACCTTTTGACTGACATCCCCTCTTGTTTAATAATGAGAATATCTCTATTAACACAAAGAAAAAATGAACTTCTGCTATTTTTCTCCCTGACCCCACTGCTTCCTAAGCCTTATCAGGTGCTCAGGTCAAAACAAAACCCTAGGGAGCCCTCCTTGCCCCTTCTCATTCTCTAACCAATGTCTAACCAATCATCACATTTTATCAGTTCATTTCTCTGAAATGCATTTAGAATCCATTTGCTTCTGCTCACCTCTTCCATGCTGGTCCAAATCACCATCATCTCCTGCCTGATGAAGTCAGCATATAACCACCTGGCTTTCCTTTGGTTGTGCCACAATGTGTTCACCACATTGCAACCAGCCAAGGTGACTGATTAAAAACAGGAGTCAGTTCAGAATTCTCCAGTGGATTCCCAGTTCTCCCAGAGAGCTGCAGAGTCCCTACCATGCTCACCAGGCTCTGTGTTGTCCGGCCCTGGCTCCCCTCTGACCTCATCTCTTATCGCCTTCTCTGCTGTCTCCTCAACTGCAGTGAGCACCGTGCATTTCAGACACTCTCAGGAGTTGCTGGGTCAGGGTCTCTGAGTTCACTTTTTTTTTTTTGTCGGTCGTGGGGCTTGAACTCTGGGCATGGGTGCTGTCCCTCAGCTCTTCTACAGCGCCACTTCCGGTTTTCTGGTGGTTTATTGGAGATAGGAGTCTCACGGTCTCTCCTGCCCGGGCTGGCTTTGAACTGAGATCCTCAGATCTCAGCCTCCTGAGTAGCTAGGATTACAGGCGTGAGCCACCAGCGCCCGGCTCTGAGTTCACTTTTTAAAAGTGAACATTTCATTGTACACTGTGGAATCAACTTGTATGGAATCACAGATCTTTTCTAATCAATTCATTTTATTTTTGACTACTTGTGGAACTCATGAAAAAGATGGTGAGTTTGCCTCAAGTGAAATGTTTGTTGGAGGACGTTCCATTTCATCCCAATCCAGTTCTCCTTTTCAATTTAGGGAAATAAACTTTGTGAAAAACAAAAAAAGTGAAATATAAAAGAAACACTTTTTTTTTCCTTTAAGGCTTTTGTGACTTGATCAAAAAGACCAGGAACCAGATGAAGCCATTTCCTGTATTATGTAAACTATGTCTAAAGAAGAAATATGCTTGTGCTGTACAGGAAAGCATGGCATTGTTTCCAGTGCCATTTGACATTTCTTACACCATGAAGCAATTGATAGGTGTACTACAAGCTAATCATTTGGGGAAGTGTTTCTGATTTGCTGTAGATAGGTATAGAATTCAAATTGAAGACAGTTATTCAATGTCGGGGTATTTTCAGCTACTTGTTTATTTTGAGAAAAAAAATCCCATTTATTGTGGGTGGCTATTTTGAACTGTCTTTTGGTCTCTGTTTCGGTGTCCCAGACTTTTCCCTTATTGTATCACAATGCAAACCTTATTCATTTTCCTGACAAATATTTTCCTTTCCTAAGGCAAAGCTGTGAATTTAGTTTTATTAACCGACATAACTAAATGTACTCATTGTCAGTGCACATAGCCCTCTGGTATGCTTGTGCACTGGAGAACACATTTTCTGACCTTTCTTCTCTTTGTTATCATCACTGTGAACAAATTACATTAGTGTAAGGTATAAATACCCCTGGCAACAGCCTGTGAGAAATAGTAGCATGGTTGGCAAAAATATAATATCTCCTTTCCCATGGCTTTTATGTTTTGGATATTATTGTATCTTTCCCATCAGATATCTACTTGTATAATTTAATATTCCATTGGTAGGTTTTTTTGTGTGTGTCTACTCAAAAAAAGGACTCCGTAATAGGGGATGTGGCTCATAAAAGCTTAGGCTCTGATTCTACTGTCAAGCAATCTTGAAATCTTTTTAGGAAAACAAGTTATGAAAAAGGGAATTTATCTAGGTCTGTTAGGAAGAAAAGAAAGTCTTAGATTGAAAAGAGAACCAATTGTTGTGTGTACTTGTGCATGTCATATGTAGTTGATTATGAGATTGCAGATTAGTTATTAACAAATTATAGAAAAGTCATTGAAATGAATGCACAAGAGCTGAATAATTATTAATAGAGTTTCCCCCAAACAGTGACAACAATAGATTACTCCCCTCCCCCACTGAACAGAATAAGGAAAATCAAAATAACAATAAAGATACTTACTGGAACATTCTCTAGGAAATCACTATGCAGCCCCCACTAAACAGATCAAGGAAAATCAAAACAAAATAACAATAAAGATACTTACTGGAACATTCTTTAGGAAATCACTATGCAGCATCATAATGACTTCAGAATTGATAAGGCTTTCTAAAATGCCTATGGTAATTTGAAGGATTAATCTATTTGATGACACAATTTGTTATAGAAAAGTTCAGGTTGAAACACACCGAAACTGCCAATTTATGAATCGTAAGGGGCTGAGTATTAGTTATTTTTCTTCTTGTCATACATAGACACAATGTCAGTTATTATTCACCTCCCATCATTTCCATCTCCTCCCCTCCTCTCCATCACCACTCAAAACAGTCCATGATTTCCACCACATCTCTCTCTGAACGTGTGTGTATGTGTGTGCATATATCTTTTAACTCTATATTCCACATATGCGAAAAACCCCATGTGACCTCAGTCCTTTTGAACCTGTATTATTTTTACTTAATATGATGATCCTTAAGTTCCATCAATTTTTTTTGAAAACAACGTAATTTCAACCTTCTTTATGACCGAAAAGTAACTCCAGTGAGCCCATATGCCACATTTTCTTCATCTGTTTATCACTTTTAGGGTATGTAGCCTGTTTTCCTAGTCTGGCTGCTGTGAATAGAACTTCAATGAACGTGAGGATGTAGGTGTCTCTATTGTATCCTAACGCACATGGTTTTGAATAAATGCCCAAGATTGGCATGGTTAAATCCCATGTCGTGCTATTTTTAGTTTTGAGAACACTCCATCCTCATTTCCCTGGCATTTACATTCCCACACCAGTATCATGTGAGAGTTCCTTTCCCTCTTGTATCCTCATCAACATTTATTGTTTGTTTTCCTGATGATGGCTGTTCTAACTGGTGTAAGTGAAACCTCAGTATCATTTCGATTTCTGTTTGCTTTATGTCAAGGATGTTGAACATTTCTTTATGTTACTTATTGGCCATGGATACTTCTTTTAAGAATTATCTGTTCAGTTCATTTGCCTATTTATTAATTTGGTTGTTGATTCTTTGGGATTATGATTTTATGTCATAGTAGCCATTTTGTTATATGTATCAAAAGTATGTACTACTGCCTTGTTTAGGAATTCTGTCAGGCAGAATTCATTTTACGTCATTTTCCCTTTAGGAAAAATGTTTATAGAGTGCAGTTTCAGGGGAATTCCTTTGGTAATCTTCACTGAGCGTCAGCAGAAGGTATTATTTTTGGCTTAGGTCCTGATTAAGCCAGGCATTTTAATGTGTGTTATGATGGGTTATTTGATGGATAGTCACCTGTACCCTGTGATCAACTAAAACTTGGCCACTTGAGTTAAACCTTAGTGGCGGAATGTCATAATTTCCCATCTTTTGTTTGATTAATACTTCCTTTTGAGATCTGAAAGGGAAATGTCTGGAAACGTCCTGCGATGTGCAGCCACACTCAGGATGAGAAGGAAGACGTGTCTTTAACTGGAGAGAATGCAGAGTTGATCATAACAAGTTCACTCAGGGCAAGACATTAGAGACCTCTTTTGTTTTTTAAAGAGGAAAGAAGAAATAAACACTCTGCTCACTCTTGAAAGTGTTTTTTCCTAAAATTTTATTGACTTAAATGTCTTTACTTAGATTAAAAATGTAATAGCATAGGCATAAGACTAAGTAAAAGAAAATTCATAAGTGACAAATGACAAAGGAATCCAGTTATAGGCAGTCATTTTTAGATTTATAAATACATCATTGTAAGATGTCACGGGAAATATGTAATTTGTATTTGCCCTTTATTTTTGAAGAGTAGATAGAATATTTGTTATGCCTAGAGCGGCATTCATGTACAAAACCAAGACATTCTTTAAATTACTCTTTTTTAAAAAAGAACTTTGCCTGTTTTTCTCTGTTATGGAGAGAAAGGGTTCCTTTTAACTGATCAGTTATATGATATATTTTAATATATCTGTAAAATGATAAATATTTAGAAAATGTCTGATTAAAATTCCAGTATTCATACAGATAGGAAGTATTAACATCTCACTTTGTTGAATGTGGAGTTCCAGATATAGAACCTCTTCTTTAAGATACTGAGTATGCTAGTATGAACAGTGAAATACGTAGTGTTTGCTGTCTGGGAGTTCATCATCTAAAAAGACCGCCAAGGAACAAAGTAATTGGTATGTGATTACAACTTGGATCAGTTTGCTGAATCAGCAGCATTTTATACCAGGGTATCAAATTATATCTAAGGACAGTTCTAGGTGAAGTAAATAATATGAATAAATACCTAAGGCAGGACAGAATTTGGCTACTTTGTGGAAATAAACAAGGTTGCAGGAGGAATGCATCAGGGTGAGGTGTGAAAGGAGATGAGAGGGGACCTGAAGTGATCTGCTCACTAGCCCAGGAGCCAGGGGAGCATTCAAAGGTGCTGGTTCCATCACAATGCATCATGGGAAATCAGAAGTAATGGTCACCTGTGTGGACAGCATGGAACTAAGTAGATAGAAAACAGGAAAGTAGGAAAACTTTTTACTGTTTTTTTTTTCTTTTTAGACTAGTTGTAGTTTTTTCATTGTTGTTTTTGACATACTGAATAGCACTGTCTAAACAGTTTGAATGGTATTGTCTAAGGCAGTTTTACAACTGGAAAATATTCTAATGAGAATCCATTTATAGTTATATGTAAGACTGTATCTTAGCACAACTCTGCTTTTTAAAGATTTCCTTAGGCATCACACAGAGATTAGACTGCCTAGAGTGAGATCAGAAATGAAGGATTGTAGCGTATCTTGGGGAAATGTGATGCAGATGGAAAAGAGTAAAGGCAATGGACTGGAGAGGTGAGACTTTATGATTTATTTGGGAGAGATGCAGAAAGATTGTTGAAGAATTATGGATAAGATGTTAAGGGTAAAGGAGGGGGAGGAGAGCTAAGGCAATGGTTTGACCAATAGAACCATGTCCTGTGACATGGAATATCAGGACGGAGAAAGCAGTTTGAGAAGGATAAATCGGAAGTTTTGTTTTACAAGTGGTAGAGTTAGGGTAGCTATGACATTTCAAAGAAATTCTGTCACCTGGATAGTTGGATGTGTGACTTCACCTTATGAAGAGGTCTGTGTTTGAGAGCAGAGCTTGGCGGTCATCAGCATACATATACATACGTATGTTGCATGTTCTAAGCTTCTGTAGTAGAAAGGGCCTTTTAGAGGGGAAGAGGAGAAGGAGGCGAAGGACTGAGCCCAAGGGAAGGACGGTGTCTTGAGGTTTCCTTCAGGAAGATGAAGATGTTCATTCAGACAACTGGGAGGAAAATCAGGAGAAGTAGGTGTCTTCAAAAACAACAGTGCTTCAACAAGGTTGGAAATCCAAGAGACTCGAGGCTCTGGATTTTACTCTCCTCTTCTTCCCTTCTTCCATCTCCTCTTCTTTTCTTCCTCCTTCTTTTCTTTCTCTTCCTTCTCCTTTCCCTTTACTTCTTTTTTTCCCTTCTGCTTCCTGTTTCTCCTCCCATCTTGGATATATATCTAACTCCCTGCAAATTTTATTATTTCATCAATCTTATCAATCATGTGGATTTGAGATGTACAGTGTTAAAGATATCAATTGAAGTAATGCTTTCTTTTTACTAATAATCTGTAAAAATGAATTGTATTTATCATATAATACTCTACTATAATTATAATTACAAAGACATATGACAAGTATGAATTTCTTTGTTTCCTTAACAGTGTTTCACTTTAAATACTTGAATATTAGTGGCAGAGAAGGAATCTTAATCAGAATTAGGTTACTAATTAGATTACTATTATTAAATAATATATTTCCTTGAAAGGGATAGAGGGGTAGCAACTTTAATAAATATATTTATAAGAAAAGGAAGTGGTGCTGTAGCTCAAGTGGTAGAGCGCTAGTCTCTACCAAAAAAATGCTTTCCAATTATATTTATAAGAAGAAAATCTTTAACCAAACTGGAGTATATAATTTGAAATTAGAATACCATTTTTTTCTCTACTATCTTTGTTCACAACTGAATTGTGTGTAGAGATTGAGACATGCTCAATAACAATGGTTGTTATGGGGTTAAAAGGCTGAGTTAAAGCAAGTCATTGGGAAGGGAGAAAAAGCTTTTATACAACTTTGTTAAAACAAGAACAAAGAGTCCATGGAAAGCACCAGGTGTGACATGGGAAAGATAAGGAACAAACTCTTCTGTGTACATATCACTCTTAGATTATTTAATGACTCGAAAGATGACCTCCACCAAAAGGTGTGGCATGAAAGTGAGCATGAAACCGAACACTAATCATATATTTCAGCAACTCTGATTTCCAGTGGGCTGGGCCTAGTGCTGACAGTCAACATGTCCATTGTGAGACAGCTTTATTTCTCGCATGAGTTTACCATTATCTTGGAAGCCTTGGGTCCTGGCAAGGCACCCTCTGCCTGCCTCCTTCCCCCCCTTCCTTTTTATTTTTTTGTTTGGTCTCTTCTCTGCAGTGCTTTGGACTCTGTTGAATTGTGATTCTGTTTTATACAACCTGCACAATCAGGTAATCATTTGTTAGTGCTTGTCTTTCCATTGAGATGCAGGGTCTAATGCACCTCGGCTTCTGGATGACTTGTTACATCTCCCTTTTCACCTCTTTATATCATGAGATTAAATCATGAAGAGAACTCAAGCAAAGTAATAAAATCCGGAATTAATTAACTGCACTGAAGATGATTATATTATGAATTAAGTAGCTCCTTCTCAGCACACTGTAACTACCACAATAAATAAACATATAAAAAAGGCAGTTTTCAGGGAGTTTAATTTTCAGAAGAGCCTTCACTAATTCTATTAATATTTATTGAGTTCTATCAGTACCTATTGTATCTAACCTCATTCATTCTGATTAGAAATGTCTTTCCTTTCGCAGCAATACAAATTTATTGGTTACAGAATAAAGAAATCTTAAGCTTCCCCCAGTATTGTAATAAATATTTATTATCTTCTATGACCCAGGATCCTTACCATAGTATCTCACATGCTAAAGCTACTGGGAACAGGTTTCAGGAGAAAATTTGGCTGGAAAGAGGGATATCCATGTACAAAAACTAAATTTAATATACCATTTTAACAGAAAATTTAAGTAGATAGAAATTTTAGAACAGAAAGAAAATATAAGGTAGTTGTGGTTATAATCAGCCAAGAACTAAGTACTTTCTAAGTTATTTGTATTTAACACAATGGTAAAATGTGTTTTCAAGGTTATCTGAATATTTTGAGGGTGATGGAAAATAAAGACACCACTTCAGGTATTCTTTATCATGTACCTTTTAACATGCTACATAGGAGCTACACAGTAATACTTAGAATACAAGGAAAGCACCTTGACTTCTGAGTCACCCAGGTGCTTTTAAATGTGACTGAGAGTACAAAGACGATGTGTTTCATCAATATTCATTCACATTAATCTGCTTTTTTATATATTTTGTTATTTGTCAATTGGCTTCAGCCAGAAAACAGTAAGGTTGGAGGAAGAAGAGTTGAGAATGCACAATTTAATTTCAGATCTGTTGATTCGGCTGAATTATTCTTATGTGGACAAGAGAACAAATCAACACTGAACACATGATGTGTGAAATGTATGGAAATAGTTTAATGTTGAAAATTAGTTACTACCGTTAAGACTGCTACAAAATAAGCAGCTGAACGGAACATAACAAGTCCTTGCTGAGTCAAAAACTATACTGATTATTTCATTTAACTGATTCATTGGTGGTAGGAGGACTGGAAAAATCCTTTAAGACCTATCTCTCATGCATCAGGGGTGATGAAATTGCTTCCATTGAGCAAACATGAAAGCAGATTCATTGCTTTGTAGTCGCTTGGACTTAACATTGATATTTTCTGAAAGCAACTGTGTTTCTTACAACATCTTCCATTCTCGTGACCTGGTCCGGACAGTCAGCAGCGTCTGATCTCATTGTTAGGACGCTCATCCTTCTCTTCCTGAGAAAGAACTGGTTATTTGATGTTCAGCCAGTATAGCCAAGAGGAGAAAGAAGTACAACAAAACAACAACAACAAAAGAAACCCAAACAAACCTAATCACTTAGTGTTTTGGGGCAATGGGAAAATGATCGAGAGAAGGACATAAAGTATTAGATTTATTACATTTAGGATATTAGAAGCAGGGTTTGAGTCTTTGGTTATTTGAGAAATGTAAAGACATTGAGCAATACCAGGGTTGTAGATGTGTCCCACCTGCGGGCTTCTTTTAGCTGCCACAGTCGGCAGAAGAGAAAAAAGAAATTGAGTTCAAGTGCCTTTCAGTTTCATACAGGCCTCACCATTCCCTATTACCTTACTCTTCTCAGTTTTGTGATACCTGCCCTGCTACTAAGACCCCAGAGGCTGCAGCACTTTGTGTGTCTGAACTTTGCTTTGTCTTCTACTTCTAGTGTCTGGTGAATATCTATGTTAAACATAGAGTTGACATTTGGGAAGCATAAGGTGGAGAAACGAATGAATAGTACGATATCAGTGTGTATTATTATATACAGAGGAGTGATAGGAACTTTCTCATTTTGTGGGGAGAAGGGAAGCTTGACTTTTTCCTGACATCTGTATTCCTATCGGAACAAGCTGTTTATCAAGTTGGTTTGTGACATAAATCAATCAGCATTATTTTTCACATTATATTTTGAGTTATCAATGTCTTAGAAAATAATAATATGTATACTACCTCTCTTCAAATAATTATTAAACACATCTAATCAATATGAAGGGAGATCTCACTATGTCCTTTTTACATTAAAAAAATAGGCTAGTTCAGCAGAACTTTGGTTGATTCTGAAATATTACATTTTAAAAAGTGTCTTTTATTTTTACAGATTTCATTGCTTCAAAGATCCTCATTCTTTTCAGTGGAATGCAATAACATTCTATTGGTTCTTTTTGTAAATATTTACCAAGTCTCCTTGATATGCTGTTTAGTTAAATGTACCTGATGTCTTTGTCCGTTAGCAAAAAGGACAGAAGTAAAATACTCACGTCACACGATCAGGCTGGTGAAGCAAGCATAGGTGTGGCACCAGTGCACTCTGGGCCCCTGGGCTTTGCTTTGAGCTTTAGAGTATGTGGAGGCTGCCTTGGATCACCAGCTCTCTTCTGTTATCTCACATTGTGCTAACATTTCAAGCAGGACTCTGTACATCTGTGTGTTTCTTCCTTTTCTTTTACTTATCATAAAGCCATGAAGACAGATTTTGCATGTACAAGTCTACTAGTGCTCCAGAGTGCCTCATGCTTCCCAGGACTAATTATGTTTAAAAAGGCAAAGTAGCACACTCTTTTCCACATCCAGTGTCTCAGTGAGAGCAGTCTCTACATGTCTCTGATGTTTAGATAGGCTGGTATTCAAGAAAAAAATAACAACATTTCCTAACATCTCTTACAATACCAAAATCTTCTAAACCTCAGAGAGGTATTTAAACAAGCTGCAAATGTCCATTCCAACCCCCACTGGTTGTGTTGAGCCATAATATAGATTTATACTTGAAGGAAATGGACATAGAAGGATCCTGTATTTGTGGTTTGTAAATTTCACAGAATTATTAGGCTATAAATGAAGGATTAGTTCATAAGTTTCACCATGGCATTATTTTAATAATATAAATCCTATAAACATATCCCATTTGATTAATGTGAGTGAAAACTGTCATACATATTAGTGTATCTTTTAAATACCAGAAGCATCTTACCTCTTGGTAATTCCATTATATTGATTTTCCCAGGGTAATGGGGAAGAATTTAATTTAGTTTAAAAATATGAATAATGTTCACACCTGCAGACCATTATTCTGCCTCCTTAAATTTCAAGGTCTCACTCACATCATCTTACATTTCATTGCTTTGTTTGGGGAGAGTGTTGAAAAAGCAAAATCGTAGGCCGTGCCACTATTGTTGATTCTAAGTGCAAAGCCATAGGCTATCAACACTGCTAGTACCTATTTACTTTATTATGATAGAAAAAAAAAGACATTTTCTCCCAACTTTCCCTAGAGTGTATTGGGTGGCACCTTGTTTCCTATGATATGAATCACTAATTTTCTTTCTTTTCAGAGCTCTATATTCCTGTAATCACTTTGTCAACTTTAAGAGGGAGAGGGAAATGTTTTGGTTGAAGGGAAAAAAAAATTGTTCCTGTTAGACATAATCTAGTCAGACATTCACCTTGGATAGCTGTTTCAAATACAGAGAATAACCACTGCATTTTGGGAAGCAATGATGAGAGATGTTGTTATCTAATGAAGTCACATGGCTATTTAATTTAGTCCATATTATGCAACAAGGATCCAGGTTAAGCAATGAGAGTATAGTTACTGTTTGAATTCTAAACTCACATAACGGTTATAAAGAAACAGAGCTAAAAATGATTGCTTCCAGTTAATTCATTCGCTTGTTGAGAGCACAAGAAACAAGGAAAAGTTCATGCTTTAGTTTAGGGCCACTTACTGAGCAAGGGCCTTGACAAATCATAATATACCCCAACAAGGTGTTGGAGTGGCTATAAAAGCCAATAGAACCCCAGGCTCCCGTATAGACATGCAGTGACCTGATTTAATAGGGCAATGGTTAGTTCTGCTATAGTCCCCACTGGTTAGAGCTTGTTTGGAATATGGTCTTTATTTCAGAGCACTATGTTTTAAGAGAGATATTCATAAATTGGAGAGCTTCCACAGAGAGGGTACAGAAGATTGGGGGTGGGGAGGTAAGGAGACCAGGTAAGCGAATTGAAGGCCTTTGAGTTAGATTGAAAATGGAAGACTTATTTGGCACATGAGCACTAGGTTGACATATTTAAAGGTCTACTGTACAGCAACATGGTTAGAGTTATTGTGTTTTTAACAGAACCATTTGAGTCAACTAGATCAACTCAAAAAGTTCTGAGCTTGGGGCTGGGAAGGTGGCTCAGTGGTAGAGTGCTTACCTTGTATGCATGAGGCCCTGGGTTCGATTCCTCAGCACCACATAAGCAAAAAGAAAAAAGCCGGAAGTGGTGCTGTGGCTCTAGTGGTAGAGCGCTAGCCTTGAGCTGAAGAGCTGAGGGACAGTGCCCAGGCCCAGAGTTCAGGCCCACAACTGGACCCCCCCCAAAAAAAAAAAGTTCTGAGCTTGCACAAGACAGTATTAACAGATGCTGGAAATGCACTTTACAAATAAGTTCTTTGGATGATTTCTAAAACAGAAGATACATAGGACCTTGCTGTATGACTCAAAGGTTTCTTCTAACTTAGCATATAAATTTCAATTCTTTGATAAAATGGCCAGTTCACTTTCTTCTTATGAGAGGAGAAATTCAATGTTTAGTGGCTTGCATTGTCTTTATTAACAGAGTTAAATCTGTAATTATAACAGTGGGCTGGGCTGTTCTTGAGCAAAGGTTATGAATTCATTGCAATAGGCTGAGGGCCAAGAGATAATGATCTTATGCAGACATAAATCTGAAACACTCCATGAAAATGTTGAAAAATATTATCAGAATGCATCACAGCTAGGGCTCCCTTGTCCAGCAGAGAGCCAACAATGAGTCCTTCAGTCTTTGCCAGGCTACTGTGGGACTCCCAGCGCTGCTGGTTGCATGGGGTGAGGAGTGGAGAGGAAGGCAAAATGCTGTGGAGGAATCTGGAGCCAACAGCTTTGTGACATCTATAATACATATCCATGTTCACAGGGAAGCTTTCTTCCACCTAATTGTAAGGGGAAAAATTATGTGACTGGTTTATTTTTATGTTTAATTATTGTTTTGGAGGTTGATAGTAGAAAGCCAAATAACATGAAGCCTCCAGGTAGGTTATACAGGAAAATGTGTAGCTTCACTGATAGATTTAGGGTTTGAATGAAACTGCGGACATTCAGATTCCCATTGTAGAGGCCAGGCATCAGTGCTCATGCCTGCAATCCTAGCTACGCTGGAGACTGAGACCTGAGGATCATGGTATGAAGCAGGCTAGGGTAGGAAAGTTCATATTATCGCCAATTAGCTGTTGAAAAGCCAGTAGTAGAGCTCTGGCTCAGTAGTAGAGTACTAGCCTTGAGCACAAAAGCTAAGGGATAGAACTGAGGCCCTGAGTTTAAGACCTAGTACCGGCATGTGGTGTGCGTGTGTGAGTGCGCACACGCACATGCGCACACACACATTTCTATAGTGTCTAAGCAACATGTCTAGCATGTAGCTGTTGGTTCAGCCGATTCTACAAAGAAATGCTTATTAGACTGAATCTTGGTTCATGAGGACCTTGAGGTAGTCTGGTTGAGGTGAACTTTGCTATGAACTATCTTTTTTTCTTCTGTGCCAGTCCTGGGGCTTGAACTCATGGCCTAAGCACTATCTCTGATCTTTTCTGCTCATATCTAACACTCTACCACTTGAACCACTGAACCACTTCTGGCTTTTGGAGTAGTTAATTGGAAATAAGAGTTTCATGAACTTTGCTGCCCACCTTGGCTTTGAACTGTGATCCTCAGATCACAGTCTCCTGAGTAGCTAGGATTACAAACCTGAGCCACAAGAGTCCAGCTACTTTGAGATACCTTAAATGTAGAATTCAAGATCAACTTGCTCACAAATGGCACCGTGATGAGGCCACTCTAATTCGATTATCCAATCTCATTTTCTAGGTCCAATTCATTACTTAGTTCTATGCCTAGAACATTTTGATCCTGGTGGAATCAGCCTAACTAGGGAGAAAAGTCCTGAGGAACCCTGCTAGGGGCAGAGATTGGGCTGTGTGAAGGGCCTGACCAAACATTGTCATTAGTTTGTGTGACAGGTTAATAGCCTTTCTGGGAAAGCTGCTTTTTATATCATTACTTACCTGTAATGCACAGCCGTTCTGAGTGGGTAGTTTGGTCTTAATCTCCAAGAAGACAGTGTCTCTAAAACAATTCCAAGTGAGAACTAGGAATCCTAAGAAGGATCTGTATATTAAAAATCAGCCAACCCCAATTTTCTCTTTTTATTGTCTTCATAGAGCCTGTGCTTCTTAAATATTCATGGAAATAGCAGCATTTTCAGCTGAAAGATATCCATAAGATGAGTAGTTCTTGGAACCTTATACTCGTGGTGGAATTTGGATTCATTTCTAAGTTTCCCCTGTAATAATTTGAAATCCCTTTGCAAAGCTTGTATTGCTTTCATTTACTGAAAATGATCCATGGTGAGACAGGGCCCAAAGGACATTAAAACCCCATTATAGTTCACTTCCTGAAACCATGGATTTGGTCATCCACAGGTAACACACAGGGAAGGTAGAGTTTCCTTCCCAGCACAGCTGCATGGCTGCCCAACTTGTGTCTTTACCAAGTGTTTGTTGAATGAATAAATACATTCAGATAATTCCATGTTCCAAGTCTTCTTGCGCCTACAATTGATTCATAGCAGGCCTCTTCCATTCTAATGATCTTTAAATCATTAGCGGAGCCCAGAGCCATTATTGAATCGTGGTGTGTGTGTGTGTGTGTGTGTGTGTGTGTGTGTGTCTGTGTATGCGCGTGCGCGCGCGTGCAGGCGTGTGTTTGAACTCAGGGGTTTGAACTCAGGGTCTTGCAGTCTTACATGGCTTTTTCACTCAAGGCTGGAGCAAAATCACTTTAACCATAGCTCTACTTCTGGCTTTTTGCTGGTTAATTGGGAAGAAGAGTGTCACAGTCTTTTCTGCCTAGGCTGGCTTTGACTCATGATCTTCAGAGCTCATTCTCCTGAGCAGCTAGCATTACAGGTGTGAGCCACCAGCTCACACAACTATCAACCTTTCATTTTAAAGAAACAGCAACATTATTAAATTAAATGCTAAAAGGATAGTATAAGTAGGTATACAGAGAGAAGCATTTTATATTTGTCTTTAGTTGGATGGTATTTTGACTGATGCAAAGAAATGTTTGGCTATGTACCGCATCCCATTTTGCTCTCTGTGAAGTAGATGGTATAGAAATACAGATACAATGAAGTTAATCCACTCCTGAAATAAAAGATGTTTTTATAACATGTAGATTTTTCCAAGAAGGAAATACATTCTTTTCCCAGCCTCTGAATTGCTCTTTACTAAAAAGAATAGTGTTTGTTCAGTTTTATTTCTCTCGATGTGGGATGATAATATTGCCATGGATGATGTATAATCAGTTTTTATGGATGATGTTCCCACAGAAGGAGTGGTTTGGAAATGGACACATTACCCTGTGATATCCAAAGCTCTCACTTTGTCCTCATGAATACTTTGGTTTTATGTTTCTTTGTGTCTTCCAGTCAAAATGAATGGACAGAAAATCATCTTGTTTGAGAGGCTAATGAGCCAGGCAGGATTTGCATTGACAGCCCCCTGTGAGTCTGTGCATTTGCTACAAGGAAGAATTCCTGTGACAACACAGCAGTCTTACTGCTGTCTGACTTTGTTTTTCTGAAGCATTCCTTCCTTCTAAGCTGGTTAGTCTAGATTGGCTTTAAAGTCAGCATTGAGATATCCAAATCTGATTTTGTTTTGAAAGTATGAGTATCAATGGCATTTGAGTCATAAGAGAGTCATAAGAGATACTTCAAGCTGAACTTTGGATTCTTAACTTATCTTATTGAGTCTGTTGAAGTAGGAAAAAAACTTAGTTGTAGTCAACCAGGGCAAAACAAATCTCAATGGTCAATAGGATTTTTAATTGCAAAGATTTCCTCTGACATGAGTGTTAATGAATGTTAAAGCAATGACATAAAAGACATTACTTGTTTAATGATTGATAGAATAAGAAAAATACAAGGTCTTTTGTCAGATAAGTGACTACTGTTTAGTGTTCCTTTACCTCTAGAGTATCAGAAGTGATCTCTCCATAGGCAGTAATGACCCAAGAGCTAAGGCGGTGAGCTATAATGCGGTCTATTACATAATAACTGAAGCAGGAAGGCAAATTGTCATTAAGTTAGCTAGGTGTTTTTTTTTCCCCACATGACAACTCGGACAGTACTTTAGAATTCTTTTTGTATTCTTTCATCAGACTTTTTTTTTCTGAAGACATTAAAAAAGCAGGTAGATTTTTATGCAAACGGTTTTTATCGACAGTACAGGTATATAACTAGAAAGAATTACATATTGCTTCAAACTGTTGGAAAAACACACTGTATGTGTGTGTGTGTGTGTGTGTGTGTGTGTGTGGCATTGCTGATGATTGTGTAATACAGGTCCGCATGGAGGGACAGCAGGAACCTCCAGGTTAGACACCAAAGAGTTCTGTTTATACCATCATTTAGACCTCTGGAGTGTTTAATATTTGCTCTGACTTGATCTTAGCATGCTGAAGGAATGGCAGGTAGTCGAAATGACTCAGGTCAACTTGGCTGCACACATAGCTAGTGTGAGAAGCACCATATATCAGCTCTCAGGTTCAGAGCCAGCAAAACACCATTGCATTTCAGAAGTACCTTTTATTCCATTATTTGTGAATCCAGTCATTTATTATAACATCTTGATGTGTAATTGATTTAGGAACAGCTGACACATAGTATTAGAATGCATCTTAGGGGAACTGAGTATGGATTTCATTCAAAATCTGTCGATCACAATTTGCTAGTTATGATTTTTCCCAGAATGCTATGTGGCCACTGGTGATCTACATAGAATGGGTGTGATTGTACTCTTGCTAGTAACTCCATACCACATAGTTGTTGTGGCTTCTCAACAAGCAAGTTTGCTGTAGCTGTTGAAAGGCAATGAGAAGTAAAGTTTGCTTACTAGCTTTTTGCCAAGAACGGTTCTCTGACTTTGTACTCTCTCTCTCATATATTTCTTTTTCTATACATTTCAGAAGGTAGCAGGACATTCCTTCTCAGTCCTGCGGGCTTTCTCATGTCCTGCCTGAAAACTTAACCCAAGACGTCAAGGCCAACAAGAAAGAAATGACTTATGAGTCACATGGCAGGAGGAAAACAGCAGGGGCAGCTCCTTCTGCTGGGAGAGGTTGATGTGGGTTTGGCCAGAGAGGCCACTGGGGAGGGAAGGGCCCTGGTTTCCATTCCCTTCTGCTCTCCAGGTGTGTAACTTACTGTAACCTCTTTCTGAGTGTCTAAAGGTGCTGTTACCTGAACTGAACATTGCCAAATCAGCCCAAGAAGGGTTATTGTGGTTAAAGTGGAAAAAACCAATCTAATATCTTACTATTATGTGAGGGGTGAAAGGCCTGGAAAGAAGTGGGGGGGGTGGAAATCTCACTTTCTTTTTCCACTCCTCCATAAATGTGCTTGTGGTCACAGAACTTGTTTTCTATTCTCTTTGTGCAGTCATTTATAAAGGTCCATGAAAAGGTGTCTTTGCTCTGGCTTTGTTTAGATTTTCTGGAGGAGGAGATTAGCTCAGAGAATGTCCCAGCTGAAACTTACCCGGAACTTCACATTCACTCTGACTCTAACAGGAAAGAGAATTGAAGCTTTTCCTGGCTATTTGAGGGTGTATATAACTCCCATATCCACATTAAAATTCTTCTAGAGAATCTGCCAATTTATTTTACATGACTTCAAGGGTGGTTTTAAGACATAATGGGAATATTTTGTGCAAGTACTATGAGATCCATATAAGGTCTTTTAATGCATGTATATAACACCTTAACTTTTACTATTGTTAAAGTTTGAAAGTGATATTGTACTTCCTGGTGTATTTTTCACAATTACATCTAATCACCTGAGACATTTTGATACTACTTTAGAAATTCAGAGTAACAGATTTAATTGAACTCTTAAAAAAAAGAAAAAAAAATTGGCATATTGAAATTTGGGTATGCTGCCACCAGGTGGTGGCAGATCCCTTGAGTCATGTGTTATTATAATTTAAAAGTTTTTATTTTTGCCAGCCCAATGGCTCATGCCTGTAATCCTAGCTACTCAGGAGGCTGAGATCTGAGGACTATGGTTCAAAGTCCCCCTGGGCAGGAAAGTCTTCATGCAACTCTCATGTCCGATTAGCCACCAAAAGAAATTAAAAAGAAGCCAGAAGTGGAGCTGTGGTGCAAATGAGGTAGGGCTAGCCTTGAGCACATAGACTGTACCCAGGTCTTAAGTTCAAGCCTCAGGACCAGCACTCTCCCCCTCACCCCCAAAAAGTTTTTATTTATTCCCTTTAAGTAAAACCAGAAAGCCAGAAAACCAAAAAGCTTTTCTTTAAACAATATCTTAATCAGAAGCTCATTTTACAAAGTAGGGAAGAGTCAACCAAGTTGCAATGGCTGGTGAGGAGACATTTCAAGGCCCATTATCTGTATCCCCCCCCATAGGTCTCTGAGGGATCTTAATGATTAAGAAATAAACCACATTAAAAAAAACTGAAACCAATACTCAAGCAATAGAAAAAAATGCTCCATCTAGACTAGGAAGGAAGAGTGGAAAAACACTTCTCAAGGGCTGATGGGGGCCAATGACGTGTGTAGACTGGGAGTGAGTAAGGATGTTGGGAGAAGCAGACCCAGGCAGAGCATAAACAGAAGTCCAAGGCAGCAGAGAACCATGTAGACTCTGCTGGGGCAGAGAGGGCATGCAGGGAATTCTGGAGCAAGAGGGGCCATTGCCCTAAAAGTCAGTAATTGTCTGAAATACATCAAATACTGAGATTCAGTAGAGTCTGTTTAGTTTCCTAGAGCAAGCTTGGGGCTCCATAATGGGAGGTCGGCATCTTCCAAACTGTCAGGCACCTTCTCTGTTTCTGTGGGTACTTCACTCTCATGTAAGCACACAGCCAGCTTCGTGGCAGTCTATACCCACCTGCCCAAGGTAGTATTCCTAAGACTATGGGTGATGCTCTGATGCTCTCAGACTGTGTGTGACTAACACTTCTAGTAGGTCAGTGATTGTTAAACAGCTTTCTTACAAATGATCAAAGTTAAGGACATTTAAAAAAATTTTGCTGTCTTTACCCTGAAGTCTGTATACATTTTAGTCTCTCCTGGACAGTATGTTTCTAAAAGAATTCTTTTCTGACAAAATACTTTGTTTTTGCTGGGATTGGGTTTTGAACTACTCAAGAGCCTCATGTTTCTTGGCTAGAGCTCTACCATTTGTACCAGTCCTGCTTTTTGCTGGTTATTTTGGATATGTGTGTGTGTGTGTGTGTGTGTGTGTGTGTGTATGTATCATGGTCTTTCCTTACTGGGCTAATGTCACCCTTCAAATCCAGCCTCCTGAGTAACTTAAGATTATAAGGATGAGCCACCAGCTCATCAACACCTCTCTAAACAGAGAACCTAATACTACCTTTGAACAGAGAAATAGATTAGGATGGTAATATAACCATCCTGCAATAAAGAACACAGAGACTCTGTAGGGTTAAGTGGACAGTTAGAACAAAACAAGCATAAAAGAGCCCACCAACCAACTAAACAAAAACCCCAAGAGATACTTCACAATAAACCAATAAAACAAATCATTTTAAGGCCATCTTCACACATACACATGTGATCTAGATTCAGTGATGAGTTTCTAGTTGGCTGGTGAGAAAGATTAGAATAAAGAAGTTGAAATGTTGAGGCAAATAATAGGTAGTGTGAGAAGGAACAGCCACAGCTTAGAGCCCTGAACCTGAGGCCACTATCTGAGGTGGGCAATGGTTGCTCAGGGACTCTCACCCTTAGCTGGGGCCAGGCCCTGTTGATTAGCTTTCATCTCATTGATTCTCCAAATATAAACCTAGGAACGATTATGTGCCAGAATGGTTTCTGGAATCTAGACAAATTCTGTTCCCTCCTGGAGTTTATTAGTGGGTGAGAAGACAGTGAACACAAAACCAAGAACATATATCATGTTTGGCAAGGATAAGTGCTTCGAAGTGGGCCAGGAGCAGAGTACATAGAGAGGATGGTACCCTGCTCAGGAGTTGGTCCTCAGGCGAGGGGTCTAGCCCCTCTGGGAGGAGGTATTCATCAGAGACATGTAGGAATGTCAGAGTGAGCATAGGCCAGCTTCAGGACCAGCCTTCCAGGCTAAGAGACGAACCACAGGGCAATGAACCCAAAAAAGGAAAAAGCTGGTTGTTTTCAAGACTCAGAAAACTACCACTGAAGGCTGGAGTGAATGCTTGAGGGAA
This sequence comes from Dipodomys ordii, assembly GCF_000151885.1. Classification (NCBI taxonomy): domain Eukaryota; kingdom Metazoa; phylum Chordata; class Mammalia; order Rodentia; family Heteromyidae; genus Dipodomys; species Dipodomys ordii. The sequence goes on along the minus strand of NW_012267246.1, from coordinate 9,525,289 downwards.
CGTATTGAGGCCAGAGTCGGGGATAGAAGTTTCTAGCTAGCAAGGAGTCTGGGTTAAGCATGAGGAGAAATGAGGGGATGTCTTGAGCAGAAATGTAGGCACACACAAAGCCATGAAGGCGAGGTAGGAGCCTCCCAGGACATCAAGGTGATGATCGTGGTGGTTTGTGATAGAAGGTTTTGCTCCTGCCAGGTAGCATTTCTTTCTGATTCTCTGTGCTTTGTTGGTTCATTTCATCTGATTCTTCCAGAGATGAGGATCTAAAAGACAAATCTCAGCCATTTGTTTGGTAGTCATGGCAGCTCCAACGGTTGGTGATAAGATGGCCCCGGGCTGAGTTCTTGGCCAAATGGCATCACCTCAGTAAGCTTTGGTGGTCCACATAGGGTCCTTTTCCTCAGATCTCACATCCACTGAGCCCTAATTTTTGTGATTGAACCCTAATGAGCTCCACCACCCAAGATGACCACAGGGGTAATGGAAGTCATTAGAATGCCTCACATGCTTCTGAATTGAATATAATTTGATCCAGATCTGTTTCCATTCTCTGGGAGCCTGCAAACTTTCTGAATACCCAAGTTCAGGTCTTCAGCCTTGTATTCAACTGACGGGCAATACTAATGATGACCAGAAAGATCTCTGAGTAAACTCTGCCCTCGAGGCTCTTCCTTTCTCCTACCCAGTTCTCTTCTACTTACCCTTCCTGCCCCTCACCGAGGTCCTTGCCAACCCCTTAGGGCCTTCCGTTGAGCTCATTTGAATGTGACGATCCATGAAGATAGACATTGGGAATCTCCTGCTTCTAGTGTTAGCCCACATAGCACTCACAGTATGACTCTGTATCTTCATTAGAACAATGAACAGGACCTTTATCAACTCCAGTGGTGAGTTTCAGGGCAGAAGGGTGCATAGCATTTCATTCTTCATAGTATGTAAGTGTTGATGCAGCTTCTATCAGTGTCTTCAAAATGCATGAAATGCCTGACTTGTTTGCTAAGAATAAGTGTCATAATTCATGTCTCATATATAAAAGCAAATAAAATTTTTGAACAGTGAATCTGTTGAAACAAATCTGGACTCCTGCATTCTTGCGTGAAGCATGTAGATCACCTGACATCAGTTATGTGATCAGATGGTACAGCTTGGAGTACCTATTCTTCAAGGCAATTCTGTAAGTTAGACATAGTGTATAGTACCTGGTGTGAAGGATGTAGAATAACTACCTGTAACCCCCAAAACAACCAAACCAGTTTTTATTGGGTCTTGCTTGGAAAAACATTTCAGAAAGCTTGGTACACTTGTGGCTTGAAGTAGAGTCCCCTTTTAATAATGGATGCTGTAATGATGACTGTATCAAGTGGGTTAATTAACTTGCCATTTGGTTTTAGCTGTAACTTGGCTAAAGTTATAGAGGGAACAGATTTCCCTGGTTTTAATGTGTTCCATACCAGACATTTGCCCACTTCACCTAAACATAAACTGATCTTCTCTGCCGCAGACAGGAGGGAGCATTTGAAGTAGTCAGAGAGAAACTTGAGAATTTCCTGAGGAACTTAGAAGGAGGAAAGTATAAGCTAAGACTTAGGGCAATTGTATTTACTATTGAAAATTAATAATCATTATAGTCTTACATAGCATGTAATGTCCTAATTAGTCATAATGTATGACAAATTCCTCCAGCAACTCAGGTGGAGTATTTGAAGAAAGCTCCGGGGAGCAGGACTTACATTCAAGTGAAGGGAAATGAGAGATAAAGTGATTTATTGACTATTTTTAAATAATGGATTTTTCCCATAAAGAGGATGATGTTAGACTACTGTTCACAGAGGTCTGAATAACATGAAATGAGCTTCAACTGGAGGATAGGGGATTTAGGAAAAGTAAGTAGGAGGATTTCCTTTTAATAACTGGATTCAGTAGCAATGGAATCCCAGCCCACAAGTATAGGTAGCAGTGATCATGGGCAGGTGGCTGGTGACTGTTGAGAACCACCGAAAACACCCAATAGGTGGGCAGTGTAAGTCATGGTGTTGTTTGTTTTGCTACATTCTTTAAATTGCAGATATTTCCTCAAGATGAAAACCACCTTTAATTGCTGGGAAGGGGCTCAGTGGTAGAGCGCTTGCCTTGCATGCCTGGGGCCCTGGGTTCGATTCCTCAGCACCACATAAGCAAAAAGAAAAACGCCAGAAGTGGTGCTGTGGCTCAAATGGTAGAGCGCTAGCCTTGAGCTGAAGAGCTGAGGGACAGCACCCAGGCCCAGAGTTCAGGCCCCATGACCGACCCCCCCCCAAAAAAAGAAAACCACCTTTGCACCCAAGGACAATCAGGTCACTTACAGTCCTCACTCCATAGAGCAAGGGTGACTGATTCTTACTCAATTGGAGACCTGAATAATGATTTTTATGTGGTACCAAAAGACATTAGTAAAACTCGAGGTTCTGCAAATAATGCTTCCTTACATTTCTTTCTTTTTTTTTTTACTAATGAAATTACATTTTTTTAAATTGAAAAGGTGTTGAGCAAGGGGATTGCAGTTACATAAGTAAGGTAATGAGTACATTTATTTTTAATCATTGCCACCCCATCCCTCATTATCTCCCCATTCCCCTCTCCCCGCCCCAAGTTGTAATGCTCATATCCAACACAGTGTCAAGTGAGTATCAGTTTCTCTGGTTCCTCCTTTGTGTCTGATTCCTTTTCCCTCCCACAGATTGAACAATTTTATATGTGAGACACTTATGCTAAAATTTTGACCAAAATTCTAATGTTCTTTGTCATCGTTATTGTTTGTTGAATCACCCAACAGTTTTTGAAGCTTAATTTCTTTAACCTTTATCCATTGTATTTAAAATATGGATGTGTGACTATCACTATATTTATCACAGGGCAAGAAGCAAGCTATATAAATTCAGAAAGATTTTTTTTTTTGGTACTAAGAATTGAACTCAGGGCTTCACACTTGAGAAGCAGGCCCTCTACCACTTTAAAACTCACCTCTATGGCCTTTGCATTGGGTATATTCCAGATAGGGTTTCACTTTATGGCCCTACTTGTTTCCCATGTCACTGACAGGTACATGCACTGTGCCCCGCCATTGTTCTTTTCCTATAGTGGAGATAGCAGGTGTTATTCATAAAAATACTTTGAGGACGGCCCATAATGCAAAGGACCTTGTTAATATTTGACTATGTAGCACACTTCACCCTTTTTAAGTATATCTTGTAAATTTTTTTTTTAAATTTGGATATGTGGTCTCCAGCAAAGCTCTCTTTCTCAAGTTAACTTTCTAGTGTGATATCAAGGTTGACATCCTTAAGTTAGCCACATGTCTTCTCAAGACAGTTTAAGCAGCAGACCTTTGATTAAAAGAATGAAATACATGCAGTTCCTTGAGCCTTCCTCAGAAGGGAGTCATATTTCAGACATTTGCTCAAACCAGGTTACTTTAAATTTTATTGCAATTTTATGATTCCAACAGATTTTAACCTAATTTTTAGGTTTCTAGATAATGAGATCTGGGGAAATAACTAGCTAAGTATAAGTTGTTTACCAAACCATGATGGAAACATCAAATTTCTGCTTCTATTTCCTAAGTCAAATTCTCTCCCCACCTCCTTTCCTCGTAAGACTACAAAAATGCTTTGGGATTTTATTTTTCCTTTCCCACCAAGAAGTGGCCATTTGATTTCAGTCAACTTTTCACTACCTGGGACAAATGGCTAATAAGAGAGGAGGCTGACAGAGAGGCTCAAGTATCTATTTGTTCAAAGTACTTGCTGAAGCAGAAAACAACCCGTTTTTGTTTCGAGAGCATGTTAATGTGATAATGAAATGCACAAAGCAAAGAGATTCATCCATATAAACGGGTCATTTAAATAATGAGCAAGGAGGAAGGATGTGGTTTGGTGTCAGTACTGATTAATTAGGACATAAAAATAAATAACCATCCCAACACTGGCTTTCCTCCCTTGAAATTTACTCTATTAGTGGGCCATGAAGTTAATGTAATTGACAATATAATTACAGGTTAGTGAACAGAACAATTGTGGAGGAGGCTTTTGCTTCTCTTACAGCTTTAATTAGCTAGATAGCATCTCTCTGCTAATTTTTTCATCTCTACCTTGCTAATATTGTGGCCCTTGTAGGAAAACTTAGACTGTGTTGGGTACTAGTAATAGATTATATAGTCTTATTCTCGGTATTCAGGTCATTCAACTTAAATCACATGCCTACCACATGACATTTGCTGTGTACTCAGGAGCTTGTGAGTTAATAGACCTATCCTTCAGACAAGTACAACTTGCTTTCACCATGACCCTTTTCTCTTGGATCTCTTTTGCCTTAATAGGAAAATTTCACCAACTTTTTCAGGTCTGAATGTAGTAGATTGTGTTCAAGTGGCATATGGTCAGATTTATTCCCTCACGGAAGAGTTAACCTTGTGGTAACTTTTCTTAATCTATTTTACACAATCGTGATTGAGGATAACACAAGGTAGTTGAAAGTTAATAAACAACTCAGCTTCAAATACTCAAGAAACACGTAACTGGAGAGCTATTAGCATCACTGGAGGTCATTTAGACTACTGGAAGGGCACTTGTAACACACACACACACACACACACACACACACACACACACACACGCACACATGCACGCACGCACCAGACCTCCCCAAACAACAAAAAATAAAACCAATCAAAAGGTGTCCCTTACCCCATAAAATTCCCAATAAATATGAATGTGTTGTGATTTGTTCAACATTTTCTTGCTAAGTAGTAAATGATGACTCCATGGCTGGCCATGGTGGAGGAGAAGTTATCTAAAGTTGGTGCATAATGTCAAACAACAAATTCATTCTGATCTATCCATTTCCCATGATACTTTCATACAGCCTGTTTTATCCTTTTGGTGTAAAAACAATCACTTTCTTAGGATGTGAAATGAAAGGAGAAATCAGAATTGAATTGTGTTTTTGAAAATAAAGAAGAAAAATGGTCTCTATGGTTTAGCAATGATGGGTGTCTTAAGATCCTTTCTCTAAGATTTATGTTTTTCCTTTATTTATTTTTTCCTGTATATTCTCCAAGTTTTCAGTCCAAAGTAAATTGTCAAGATTCTTTTCTTTTTTTTTAAACCAAAACTTGCCTTCCTCCCTCCCTCCCTCTTTCTCTATCCCCTTCCTCTCTCCTTTTTCTCAAACATGGAGAAAGCAGAATTTTGTTTATTTCACAATGGTTCATTTGTATTCCCTGAACCCAAGACTAAGGCAACTTGTAATGTCTTACTGTTTTATGTCACTGCTGAGGTACCAGTGACATGTTGGCTGCTGGTTGAACACATATATTTATCTGGCTTCTAAACCTGCTTACATTGTTGAATCATAATGAGCAGATGTTAACAATTACTCTAAATGCCTTGGATATTTTGTAAAACTTTTATCAGACTTAGGGTGGTTTATTGATTTAGTCAGAATCGTGCCCTGGGCAGAAAATATATTGTCATTTGGGATTCAACATGAGTAGAATGCATCTCCATTAACATTTTAAATTCAGACGCTAGAGTCTTACTTCGGGAACTTGGTGAACAAGAAATCTCTTATGTTCTTTGTCCACATAAACCAAAGCATTTCTTCTTTTTTTTTGGGGGGGTGACATTTATTTTGAATTCTTTTAAAAATTTAATTGTATTTTATTGTAAGGGTGATGTGAGAGGGGTTACAGTTATATAAGTAAGGTAATTAGTACATTTCTTGTTGAACATTATTACTCCCTCCCTTTTCTCTCACTTTCCCTCCCCCATCAAAGTATTTCTATAGGTACATTTAAAACATTAATTAATTTTTTGTGTGTGCCAAAACTAGGGCTTGGACTCAGGGCTTGGAATGTCCTTTTACTTTTTCCACTCAAGGCTGGCCTTCTTCCGCTTGAGCCATAGCTCTCTGTCTGGCTTTTTGGTGGTAAATTGGAGATGACTCATGGACTTTCCTGCCCAGACTGACTTCAAACTGCCACCCTCAGATCTCAGCCTCTGGAATAGCTAGGATTACAGGTGTGAGCCACCAGTGTCTGGCTATAGGTACACTTTTAATAGGCTCATCTTTCAGAATATGGTCCGAAAACTAAGACAAAGAACAAATATATTTAATCTCCATTTATTTCAAGTAAACACACAGCTCTGCATAGTAAAACTGTTTGTAAAATAAATGAACAAAAATCTATACTGTCATTTCTCTGGAGTTATGTCTTTTGGTGTTTTTTTTTGTAACATTGAGGCATTTTAGTTGAATTATACAGAAAATCACTTTGAATTCAAATATAAAATAAGGCTATCCATCATGTTAACAATTTAATTACCTGAGTATATATTTTTCAGCAAAAAAACCCTCTCTATTATTTGTTGTGTATCTTATTACTGAGCAGTGGTTGCCTTGGGACAGTGTGGCTGTCAGTAGGCAGGTCTTGCGGTAAGAAATGGTGAGATAGGGAGCAGATAATAAGCCTGGCAGCCCTCCTCCTTCTAGACCTTTTCATCCATGTTTGCTGGAGGCCTTACCTGCGAGCGTCCATGTAATCTTTGCTACCACAGTGGAATGGTGACTTGTAAAGGCCCTGAAGCATGACAAAGAGAGTGAACTAGAAATGTGATATTTTCATCTTCACTGGGCTCAGGAAATAGGACTTTGTCTGGCGAGCTGGGTTCAGTAGTCACTGCTACACTGAGTACCTGGGAAAATGTTGTTGAGGACACATGCAACAGGCGAAGTACAAATGCCACCAGCCTCTGCCTTCTGTGCTGACACCTTCTTCCCATCCACCACAGCACTGGAGACTGGGATTAGAGTGCTTAGGCAAATAGGGAGAGGTACTCCTGGGTCCTGCTCAGGACTGACACCATAGCCCTGCCCTAGTGGACTCAGTGGGTGACAGACAAATGTCGGGGTGGGAGCAGATCTCTCTCTCTCTCTCTCTCTCTCTCTCTCCTCTTTCTTGTGTGCTCACTGGGATTTGAACTCAAGGCCTAGTGCTGTCCCTTTGCTTTTGTGCTTAAGGCTAAGATCTACCACTTGAGCCACAGCTCCACTTCTGGCTTTTTGGTGGTTAATTGGAGATAAGAATCTCATGAACTTTCCTACCTGGGCTGGCTGCAAACTGTGATCCTCAGATCTTAGCCTTTATAGTATCTAGGATTCTAGGTGTGAACCACCACTGTCTACCTTTGCTTTTTTTTTTTTGCCATTCCTGGGGCTTGAACTCAGGGCCTGGACACTGTCCCTGAGCTACTTATGCTCAAGGCTAGCATTCTACCACAGCACTACTTCTGGCTTTTTTTTTTTTTCTTCTTCTGTTTATGTGGTACTGAGGACTTGAAACCAGGGCTTCATGCATACTAGGCAAGTACTCTACCACTAAGTCACATTCCCAGCCCCTAGCTTTGCTTTTTAATTGTTTGCCCCAACTATTTCAAATGCCAAGAACAATCATAACTAGTAAACTGAGAGGTTAACAACCATTCTGTGACTTTGGAAGTGATGCGTATGAAGTGATATGAAATTCTTTATGCTTTTATGGTTTTGCACACTGAGGTAGGTGGTGGTTTTTTTTGTTTGTTTCTTGGCTGTGTAATATTATAAGAAGGAAGGTGTTTTATCCTTAATAAGATTCCAAGTGGAGCCTAATAGTTGCATTTCATAGTGGAGCCTTGGCAAATGCCAGAGACAGCAAGGCTTGATTGAGTCTTAGGTGTGAGTTTCCCAAAAAGCTTCTGTCATAAGAACCTTGTCCAGGCAGCCCCACTGGGTCTCTCTGTCTCTAACTCTGCCTCTCTGTTTCTCTTTCTCTGTCTCTCATTTTCTCTCTTGCTCTTCCCCTACCCCCAGCCCCGGGCACACAGTTAAGCACTTTGCCTCTTCTGTTCTTTGAAGAATAACTACTGATCTCTTTATGTTTAAACAAACACATGGAAGTTTCTCCTTGTAGCCCATCTTCCCAGAGATGGCTCAGGAATTGCTGACATTGGTGAAGACAGAGCTGGTTTTCGTAGGAGTTCCTTGATAACTTTACAAACACATCTGATTTTCATAGTGAACTCATGTTTTCATAAATGGAAACAAATAAAACAGTAGGCAGGGGCTTTCTCCAGTGTCTGCCAAGTACAGTAAACACACAAAAGTACATTCACAGCGAAAGTGGCTTGAAAACAGCTGTTTTAAAGGATTCTTGGTGAATGTAGTTAACAGCATCATCATTATAAGGCCTGAAGCAAACGTGTTACTGATTACACCCCATTAAGAAATTGGAATGTGTTCCCTCAAGGAAATGGCACACAACACATGCTGCTTAAAAATAACAACTGACTCCAAGACACTCAGCTAAGACTTTGTTATATACTGTGTAGCCTATCTATAAAGAAAATGAGAGTGTACCTTATCTCAACTCATCAGAAATTTTATTTTGTGCTGGTACTGCGGCTTGAGCTTCGAGCTTGGGGGTGGGCCCTTAGGGTTTTTTTTTTGTTGTTGTTCAAGACTGTCACTTGAGCTAAGGCTCCCCTCTGGCTTTTTGGTAGGTCAATTGGAGATAACCATCTCACAAGCCTTTTTAGCCAGAGCTGGCCTCAAACTATGACTCTCAGATCTCAGCCTTCTGAATAACTAGGAGGTACAGGCATGAGCCACTGGGGCCAGATCTGAATTTTTTTTTTCTTTTAAAGCAATGTAGTTTTGAGTGGAGCTTTCAAAAGCTGGCTTTGAAGGAGACAAAGGCTCTGAAGGAAGTTCAGGACTTGTATTTGTCAGAACCTGCAAATCCAGCTCTCAGGTCTCTGAATGTGAAGATCCAGTGTAGTTCTAGATCAGATCTGTAGAGAATATGAACATTCCAGGAGCTGAGAATGTTCTTCAGAGATTAATGATGGGGTCTGGGGGATACAGAAAGTTTCATAAGGACCAGGGGACTACTGCCCAGAGAAATAATATTCAAGTGTTGAAAAGACACTGTAGGAACGTCCCCGACACAGGGTCTGCCGGGTGCCTCCAGCTTCGCCGTGACTGTTCAGTAGAAGTCTGCACCCCGCCCTCCACACGTGGCACTTTCTAAACACTGTGCAGGACAGTCCACGGACCTCAGGACAGCCCAAGGATGATAGGAGGGGAGGAATGCAAAATTTAAATTTTAGTTAGAAAGAGGAAAAGAGATTTTTTTTTGTCTTTTCCACACCTCTGAAAGAAGGGTCAGGTTTCTCCTGGTGTTGAAAGAGTCACTGCTGGGGCCCAACCTCCTCTCACACTGTGGGGACCAAACTGTGGGTCAGGCTGAGAAGGGCACCTCCCTCTCCACCCCCCAACTGCTTCCTGAAAGGCAGGGTCACTGCCTGAGATGGTGAATGAGACCCCAGTGTCTCTGGAATCATCGGTATTCTGGCCACACGCGTAACTCAGTGATTACAGCAACATGGATAGAAGAAGTGAGAGGCTTGTGCTAGGCAAAAGGTTTGTGCCTGTAATCCTAGCTACTCGGGAGGCTGGGACCTGGAGGAGCACAGTTTGAAGTCAGCCTGGGCAGAAAAAGTCCAAGAGGCTTCATTTCCAATTAACCATCAAAATGCTGGACTGGGCATGTAGTTCAAGTGGTAGAGTGCCAGCTGTGAGCCAGCAAGTCACATGAGAGGAAGAGAGGAAGAAAGGAAAGAAGGAAGGAAGGAGATGGTCAGATACAAAGAATTTTCTAGTTATTATTTCACTCGGGTTTGGCCTGCAAGTCCTAGCAATGAAACTTTTTATAAGCTCTATATTCTGTGAATCTCTCTGCTTTTATTTCTAGAAAGACATTGGTACATTCTGTTATATACAGCTTTTGTGGGCAGAACACACCAAGCACAAATATGGCCCTGTATTTGTTTGTACATTCCTACATTATATAGATGTGTACATGTTCCCAACTTTGGGAAAATAGATGTCAGCATTAAAAAAAATCACAGGCATTCCTAGGGAATTTAGGTCCTATTTGAGATTTCAGATTGTGAGACCAGCTATATTATTTGTTGAAGGAGAGGGAAAGGAGGATTCCTGGGGGATGGAGGGGAAGACCTTCTTCTCCTTCAGATTAAGCTGAGCCTGAAAATAGACTATTCCGCACATATCTGTCCAGAATGATCAAAAATCCTAATCTGAACACTCAGAATCCCCTAGACCAAGAAGTGGACTGCCAGGACTCTGGCCTTGAGGTTCCCTGAAGCTGATTTCTTGCCAACGTCTGGGAGCATCGGAGAACCAGGACACAGTCTCTCATGGGACAGCCTGACTGCACAGCTCTGATTGTGAAAGGCTCCGCTTGGGTGGGGTCTCAGTGGGGCCTGCACTCAGCAGAGACACTGGGTGTGGAGCCTGGCACTGGAGATTGGACTGTGCACCTGAAGGAACTGCGTCTAATGGGGACACACTCCACAAAGCACCCTTTGTCCAAGCTGACAGTGAGAGTAGAGGAACCTAGTAGAAATGTGATTAGTTTATGACAGCCAAACTTTGCTGTAACAGATAAATCTATTATTGATAATGCTGCCACCAGAATTCTGGGGAAATATTTGTTGATAACATGATACAAATATTAGTATTACCAGCTATCCTGTAGAAATTATTTGCCAGGAAGAAAATACAGTTGATTTTGAACAAAGGGGTCAGCTATAAGTCCTGGTAGCTGAGCAATTCTGTGATTCCATTTCCTTTATAATGAATTCTGGGCGAGGCAAACCATTTAAAAAAGAACCGAAAACGATAGTATTGTTGGTTTGTTGTACAGAGAGAGACAGAGAAAGAAAGAATTCTGATTCTCTGGTTCTGTCTCCATCAAAGTAGTCATATACTCAGGGCAGCATTGTCCCAAATCAAAAACTTCTTTCATAGAAGAAAATTCTCATAGAGGGAATTTCTGAGTGAGCATTCACATAACAATGAGTGGTAGAGGTTGTTCATTAGGAGGCAGAAAAGTATTAAGATCTATTTCTACTACTTTGCTGTAGCTTTCTTTCCTTTTGCTTGTACCGAGGCTTGAAATCAAGGGTCCTTGTGTGCCCTTGCCTTGTTTTAGCTCACAGATAATGTGAACAAAGCCGTATCTTAAGTCATGTCTTTAGCCTTACCTTTTGCTAGTGAGTTGTAGACTTTTCTTCCCAATCTAGCTTCAAACTTTGATCCTCTGGATCTCAGACTTCGGAGATTACAGGTATGAGACACAAGTTCTTAGCTGTTGTTATATCTTAATTGAGGTTTACTATTATGTTTTAGTTGTACATGTTTTAGCATGATAGCATAGTGAATATCTTATAAAAAGGCATGTAAATTGGAATTCACAATCAGCAGAGCTTATTAATAAGGTATATGATGAGAAACATTTGAAGATTATGACATTAGATGATATTCTTCATGAAGGCAGAGCACCTGGCCATCTTGTATGGCCCTTTTGTATGAGTGTCAGTGCCTGGCACACTTGGGCACTTAATATATATTCAGCTGATAACAAATGTTTGCTGTCTCTTTCCTTCAGAACTGTTAAATACAGATGGTCTATTTTAATAAATTCACAAAGTCACTTGTCAGACAGAATAATTTTTAGATGGCTTTCATATGGAAGGATTGCATTTTCTCCAGACTTGAATCTAGTTGTAGACCAATACTTGAGAGGTTGGGAAACAGGTTTTCTGTAGAGATTGATGGTTTGGAGTTTCCCAAATCGTGCCTTATGAGCTACTACTGGGTATACTGCTTACTTGCTTTGACTTGAGAATATGATAATTGTAGAGTGATAAGTCAAAGCATTCTATAGAAGCCCATCTGGATGGCCTCATTTATTTCCTTTCTGGGGCCAGATGATATAGAAACAGATCTATTTTACATGATCCTTCCCCAGGAACCTACTTAAACACTGGACTTTGGGGTTGCTTTTAAGGATAATGGGTATTTGGCCAGAAACAACTGTGCATAGTTAGGATAAGCTTCTTAGGCTTGTTCAAGGTGCATTGTCTGCCTTTGTTTCAGTAGAAAGGAAGGGTATAGCTTTAGTGTACTGATGAGAAGCATGGAAGCAGAGTGATAGTGTCCAAAGGAAATAACTGGCAAAATATTTTTTTTGCAAATTTGTGTCTTCTACCATTTCCACACTTAGTCTTTTATACACAAGCTATATGACTTTGTCATGAGACAAGATGATCGGTCATATAATAAAATGTGACCTTAGAGTTCTCTGGCATTGTGTGTAAGTGCTCACAAAACAATGTCACACTGACTGTCATGAGTAATCCTTTCAGCCAATCAGTATATATTAACTATTACATGAGAATAAAAGGGAAAGTCTATGAAGGGAGAGAGCCAGGGCTTCACTGTTCCTAATCACAGGTACTTCGTGTGGTTTTGTGAAGAGGCTGCTCAGAATGTATGGGAATGTCTTAATTGAGGACCTTGTTAAAAGGTCCTCAATTGAGGACCTTAACAAGCAGGTTGAGATGGCAGTTCTGGGGTGGGAGCTGGGCTTCTGCATTCCTAGCAGATTCCCAGGTGATGCTGGTGCTTTCCTCCCCAGATGGCAGCAAGGTGGTGCCTCACAGTGGGTTCCTATTATCACTGAGGACAACCTTGCCCAAAAGCTTGATGCAGAAATTTGCTTGGGATCCTCACAGCGAAGGCTTGTCCCTGCTCCCTGTTGAAAAGACAAACCATAGCACCAGTCAGTCAGTCAGTCCATCAGTAATTCATTTTCCCTCCTAGATGTTCCTTGAATCCACTCCCTTCTCTTGATAGCTTCTGTTGTTCTCTTGAAGGACATTTGTGTCTTTCTTCTGGGCCATCACAGCTGCATCTCCCATTTGCCATCCATCTCTCCCTTGCCCTCTGTCTTCTTGTGCTATTCCCATGTGTAGGGTCACCCAGAATGAAGCTGCCCAGTGCAGCATGTTAGTCCTTCCTAATCTGACCTGTGTTCTTCATGCCTACACCATGGGCACAGACCCTCCCTATCCCCAGGCCCTGTGCTTCATGCACCCCAAACAGCTCACCTGTCTCAAATATCGCACACTTGCTTTTCTGCATCCATGGAATTTTAATTCTATGACTGTTCTACGTATTTATTAGATCTAAAGATGGATTTTACAATCCAACGAGAGTAATCTACATATGTTATCGATTATAAGGTAGTGATGGGGTCTTAAATTATGTGTGTGTGTTTGTGTGTATGTGTGTGTGTGTGTGTAGTTAGCAGATACCTAGCACATTTTCTTACACAGTAAGCATACAATAAATAAATAATAGGGAGTTCCTAGTTGTTCTGTCATAACTACAGTTATTGAATTAGCATGTGAGACTGGTGAATTGTGATGAAAATTAACAAGCCCAGATATCACACACACACACACACACTCACACACACATACACACACCACACACGTATGCATGCATGCACACACAGGCACAGATCAATACTTATTTTATGGCTAAAGAAGTGCATTGAAATCACAGATATACCAGAACCATTTATTGAGCAGAATTTGATCAATGGCGCAGATTTAGAGTAAAAGCAAATGCTGGCTCTGAGTCTAGGTTCTACATTATCCCATGAGGCAGGTCCCTTTCTGCCAACTCTATTGCATTCTGAAGAGTTATAGTTTGGGTGACTTACAGCTGATAGTGATAGCTGTCATATTTGTCTTTCTCCACTCTACCTGTATTCTGTAGTTTCTACTTGTGGTTCACTTTTGAGATCTTGGTGAGAGGATGGTGCTTTGAAAAAGCTTTAACTCCTTATTACAACCATGAAATACTAGTTTTGTTTTTGTGACCAAAATCTTAGAGCCTTTGCCTTTAAGAAGCAATAGAAATATAAACAATTAAAGAAGTGATGGCCCTGCTAAAATATTAGCATGCATTGTGTTTTATATCAAAAAGGAAATCAAAGATCAATCAACACACAATCTTATCATTAACTAAAATGTAGGATGGATATTCAGCATGATTTTTAAAACACTTTCAAATAAGTGGATATTAACCTAAATAATTAGCAATTACTTTGATTCATTTTCTTTTCTTTTCTTTTTTTTTTTTTGGTCATGAGGCTTGAACTCTGGACCTGGGCACTGTCCCTCAGCTCTTCAGCTCAAGACTAGCATTCTACCACTTGCGCCACAGCACTACTTCCAATTTTCTGGTGGTTTATTAGAGATAAGAGTCTCACAGACTTTCTTTCCTGGGCTTTGAACCACGATCCTCAGAACTTAGCCTCTTGAGTAGGATTATAGGCATGAGACACTAGTGCCCAACTTTAATTCATTTTCAAATGAAACAATGTTACATTCAATATACATTTTCATACCCACAAACATAACCCATGTACATTTACAAATATGTAAAGGATTTTTAATTTTCAGGAGTATAATTCTCTAGTTTTTTTTAAACCGGAGCCCAGAAAGTTCCCTTTCTTCTTTTACTCTCTTCTGTTACCCCGATTTTCCTTTCTATGCCCTTACTTTTCCACTTTTTCCCTCTTTTCTCCCCTTCATTTGTAACTCATATTTTCCCACTTATCCTCTGTTTATTGAACAATTTACTCTAATTATCTTGTCTTTAGCTAGGAGATGGGATGTTATGATATAACAAGAATTCATTTGACATCAGTAAATCTGATGTTGCAGCTTTATATCAAGGCAATGACCAACAAGGTAGCAACTTCTAACTACAAGGCAAGCAAACCAAAACAGGTCCCAAGCCAATTCTGAATTGCTGTTCTGGTTTGTATGATGGCAGCTGAAATGTAAGGTAGCCAAGTTCCTGCCCAATTTGTAGGGAATTCTTAGAAATTAAAAGTAGAGATGCTAGGGCCACATTAGGTGAGTCAGTTCCTTCTGGATGTACCTGAAAATTCTATCAAATGGGGAAGGCAAAGGCTGTTTGTTCTTATCTCTTTAATTCACAACTGACTTGTCCCGGTACATGGGCCCTGCTTAGGACAGGGTCCCAGAGGCTGGCTGCTCAGTGAAGCTGAGTTCACAGTTGGAATGCTGGTCTTTTCAAAGTACTGTTTTGTTTTTTTTTAAGTGTCTCAACAACTCTGGAAAAGAATTGGACAGTTCCCAATATTTGGTTTGTCTCTTCAAGGGCAAATAAATGCTAAAGCAGTGGCTAAGGCAGGGGACTAAGCAGAGGAGAGAGAGTTCGTCATGCACCAGGAAGCTTCATGGCTCCCGCTAGACCAGACTGGCTGAGACTGCACTCAAACAGTTCCCTTTACCCACTCAACCCCATTTTTCTCATTCTCTTGTCTCTCATTCTAGTGCATTGCTATCCCAACACAGTATTCAACAATTAAATTAATAATCTGGGTGTTATGGATGAATGTGATAAAAATTTCCCAGCTAACCTTTGGAAACCAGGCCTCAAGACTAGTGGTTCTGAAATGACCCCAACCCCTTATCTTTTGTGTTGACTTTAAAAATTTGTTGTGTACCTAAAATAAATTTGGAAGCCATTGAATTTGTACTGAATTGATTCAGTTTTATATTCAGGTACTAAGATTAATGTGAACCTAGTTAAAGGACTTAGGGTTTGATCCTAACTTGTAGAACTGGACTTTTCCAATGAGAAACCTGAGGAAATCATTAGCGAGTTGGGAAAAAATTAAGGACTACCATAGATGTGTACAAAATTCTGATGATAACCCATGAACTATCAGAGAACTTAATTCTAATGTGACTTTTAAAGGAATAAAGACAATACTCAATTAGATCTCCTTATATTGTTTGTGCTTTCCTTCATGCAGGGAGCATTTCCTCCTAGTTGCCTGGCTCAAGGCCCTGTATTTAAGCATAGTATTTGTGGTGCTTCTCCACCAAGAGAAATTGACTTAGTCTGCTTCTGAAATCATTTGAACAAGGAGAATAATAGTTTCTTCAGGGTTAGGAAGGGAAACTCAGAGACTTACATGATTAATGGAGTGGATTTAAATTTTGCTGGAGCAGATGGTACAGGGGCATCGCTTTGGGGGGAGGCCCTTGTTGGGAGTCAAAAAGGCTGTTTTGTGGTGTGAATTTTCTTGCTACAGTCTTATTTAGTAGTTGGAGCAGAGTTCACATCTGGGACCCCTTGGAGAATTCCATTGTGAGAACGGTGAACAGAGGAAACTGAAGTAATATATATTGAAAGGCTTAATCTGATCTCTTGCCTCTCTTCAAAGAAAGCTTCATTTGTAAAGGACATGCATGCCTGTGAAGAAAAGACCCCCATTAGGTAATGAAGAATAATAAAAGACTTTCTGTCCATAGCCTCCGGAACAGGGAGGTTAAGGGACTTGCTCTGTGCCCAACTGGGAAACTTCATTGGAGCTAGACTCAAATTAATCTCTTTGGATCCTTTTTACAGAGTTCTCTCCTCAGGAAAACACAATTCCTGTTTCTTAGCGTTAGCATCCATTAAGACTTATAGGTCATGAAGTTTCTACCTAGAGATGGAAGAGTAGAGCCCAATAAAGGAGAACTCACTCATTCACAGTTGTTGGTCACTATGCAGGTTTTATCTTTTCTAAGTAAAGAGGTGCTTCCTCAAACTTCTTCTGTTACTCTGCTGTCCTGATTTCAGAGTCTGCTCATTATTGAAAGGAGGGCTGCCTATAGTATCAGCTACTCAGGAGGCTGAGATATGAGGATCACAGTTCAAAGTCAGCATGAGTAGGAAAGTCCTTGAGACTCTTATCTCTAGGTAACTAGCAAAAACTCAGATGTGGAGGGGTAGCTCACGTGGTAGAAATTAGCTTCGAGCACAAAAGCTCATGGACAGAGCCCAGACCTTGAGTTCAAGCTCCAGGACAGGCACCAATTAAAAAAGCAACAACAAAACGATGGGAGCCAAAGGCATCCCGGAACTCCTGGAAAATATATGGTGTTGGTGTGTGTGTGTGTGCACGCGCGTGTGTGTGCGTGCAAACACGTGTGTAAGTGTGTGCAACATAAATCAGCATTTATGTATGTATCTTTCTGTAGTTTGTGCCTGCCACTATCTGTCCTTATGATGACAGCAAATACTTCACATAGTACCCAGTCTGTACCATGCATTTTCTTTTTATTTTGGGTCCGGTTGTGGGGCCTGAACTCTGGGCCTGGGCGCTGTCCCTCAGCTCTTCAGCTCAAGGCTAGTACTCTTCCACTTGAGCCACAGTGCCACTTCGGCTTTTTTCTTTTTTCTTATGTGGTGCTAAGGAATCGAACCCAGGGCCTCAGGCATGCAAGGCAAGCGTTCTACCACTGAGCCACCTTCCCAGTTCTGTACCATGCATTTTCTAAGCTTGTTAAAAAGTCACACTAGTGTACACTTGAAACATTCTTTACATGTTATTCAATTGATTAGCCCTTCACAGGAGATTTAAGGTGCTTCCACTTCATTGTTGAGTTGCGGTAAGCAGTGCCGCACCACTCTTCTCAGCCTGTGTTTTTGCATAGGTATGCAGGTTGCAAAAACACCAAGCAGGTCTACTGGACATCCCCTGGTAAGACTGCCTGCCTCTGGTGAGGGGAGGAAGCATACACTGAGTTGTGGTTAGAGGAACTTTTGCCTGATTGCAATTACAATGTTACATAGCAGTGTTTGAAACAAAAAGTGTTGATTCATGTGCATCTTGTGTGTGAAATTTTATTTTGAAAAATAAATACAGCATTAGGAGATTTTAGGCACACATTTTACCAGTCGGAGCTTATTTCTCATTGCTTAACCTTTTCATTTTCCTTTCTTTCTTTCTTTTTTTTTTGTGTGTGATGGTCCTGGAGCTTGAACTCAGGGCCAGGACGCTGTGCCTGAACTTGCTTTGCTCAAGGGTAGTGCTCTGTCACTTGAGCCACACCTCCACTTCTGGGTTTTTTCGTGATTAATTGGAGAGAAGAGTCACAGACTTTCCTTCTTGGGCTGGCTTCAAACCATGATTCTCAAATCTCAGCCTCCTGAAGTGCTAGGATTGCAGATGTGAGCCACCAATGTTCAGCTCCCCTTCACTTTGAAAGTACCATAAAACCCTAGTTATGTGTCTGTAACTGACAAAGATAACATTTTATGTTACAATATTTTCTAAAGTGCTACATAACTCTTCTGAGTCATTGAATATATGTAGTGTCAACTTACACCCCTGGATTTAAGTTCTTGGTGAAGGCCCCACGGAATACACAGAAACAAATACTCCAGTGAATGTGTCCAAGTTTCGACAAAGATGTCATCTGCATTCAAAGAAAGAGAATTTGTTTCTTCAATAAGGTGCCAATATTATAGTTAACGTTATGTAGGAATTTTATAATTACTTGTGTAAACACTAACTACCTTGATCCACTATAACCTTCCTAATTAGAATCAGGTATACTTCTGAGTGGGCTCTGGCAGTGCCAATCCATTTAACCTGTAGGTCACACTGTAGAATTTCTTCAGCCTTCTTTCGGAATAGGGGTTCTAATAACACCACGTGACCACCCAGAATGAGTGAGCTGGCAGACACACACATTATCAAACAGGTGTAGTCAGAGAGCTAAAAAGGAGGAAGGATATTTTAAGTTGGCATCAGTGTATCATTGGAAAACTCAAGTATCTAACAGGATAAAAACGTTCCAGTACAGAAGATGACCTTAGCATACTATCAAGCCTTCCTGTTTCCCCGATATCACTGACTACAATCACCTAAAACAGGGGACCTTCTGAAAGCAAACACCTGGCTGCGTGTTTCAATCCTGAGGACATTCTATTGATAAATTTTATCTAGCCCTATGAAGATAGACAACATTGCTGTTTGTGTGAGTGTGTGTGTGTGAGTGTGTGTGTGTGAGTGTGTGTGTGTGTGTGTGTGTGTGTGAGGATATGCCTTTCTGTAACAACCTGGTGTGAGGTCAGGTGATAGTTTTTGACTTTTTGGATATTTTAGAATTCTTTACCTTAACATTACTGATCTGGGCTCTCTACTATTTTAGAAGGTCCTGGGATATAAGGATCTCTGTGTAAGGCCATTCTGTGGTTATTTCAGTGGGTATTAATGTGTGCGAGCACATGCAAGCACATGGGTGCTCACACACACACACATACAAAACTCAAGGGGAAAGGAAAAACTTTAGTGCAGACTTTCATTTGAACTCTGCTCATTAGCCTAAGTGCCATCTTTCTTGTTTTCTGTAAGATTTTTCCCACCAAAGAATTGAGCTATAACAAGAATAAAGATCCTTTATGGCTTACATATGCCACTCCCTATTGTGCACTTTTATGAGGCCAGGCCTTTTATTTTAGTTTATATTATACATCTATGTTCACTGGAAAGTCAATTATAAGCTCTGGAATCAGAGCCATCCATAGAACTTTTTGCAGTGATAAAATAGCCTCTCTTGAAAGGGGTGACAGTTCATCAAGATGCACTACATTCATAAACTGACATGTTGAATTCAATACCATACTTAAAGATAATTTTTTAATTTAAATTTTATTTTCTTGTAAAGATACTGGCAGAGAAGTTAGGGTTACATCAGTAAAGTAATGAGTTCATTTAATTCTGTCTTTTGTACTGTCTGATGTGGTAGCCACTCATCCTATATAGCTATTGAGCACTGGTATGATTGAGAAACTGAATTTTGAACTGTGTTCATTTTCTGTTTAAATAATCATAAGTGGCTAGTGACTACTGTATTTGATGTTTAAATTGCCTTCATGAATCAAATTTAAGTATTTCCCTCCATTTTTCTCTCTCTCTCTCTTTCGCTGTCTGAACTGGGTTGAACACATCTTTATGCTTTTCACTTAGCTTTTTTACTCAAGGCTAGCACTCTACTACCTGAGCCACAGTTCTACTTATGGTGTTTTGCTGGTTAATTGGAGATAAGAGTCTCACAGCCTTGTTTCCCAGGTAGCCTGGGTTACACGCATGAGCCACCAGCACCTGGAGATCCTCACTCTTCTTTAAGGACATTTGGCAAGTTTTGATGTAATCCTTCATGTCTATTGCATTTGAAGTATGAGCTAGCTCAGGGGCCTCCACATGGCTACGAGAGTATGCTGTGACAAACCCATTTTCCTCCAGGGCTTCCGAGAACTAAATTGCAAATAGCTGGGAATGTCCTGCTGCCTTGTGGGGCCTTGAATGTGGTTAGGATGCGCAATGATTGTCCAGAAGTGGGTAGAATGTTGACGCAGTAAACATGTAGATTACACTCTGTCTACAGCCCAATCTTCACACATGCCGCTCAGATAATTTTTCTACAGAGGTGCCGCAGGGTTCCCAAGCCCTTCTCCTAGACTCCTTCTCTTTACTTTGAGGCCAACCAGGATGCACAGAAAACATAACTGATACCGCCTAGATAATTATTGACTAGTTGTAGCATGGATCGTGAAGGCTATGTTCCTTTCTTCCTGGTCATGTCCAACTGATGTAGTTTGCTGATTTCTATGTAGCAGCACGATGGATTTCGTTCTTTTCCATGAGAACTGCAGCGACTGAGATAAAGGTAATTTGGCTGATTGTTCCACCACCTATAGGACTTTCACATTCTGAAACATTCTCTGTTAAAATCAATCTGTGATTTGGAGTATCAAGGTCTGGGCAGCATGCAAAGGTCATAGTCTGTTTTGTATTTCTTTGATTTTGACAGACATATGTGGCATTGGGAAGATATCTTATTTGAGACAAAGGGATCCTTTTTTAAAAAAATAAGATTTTTTTATAACTATCATAAAACATTATGTGATCAACTGAACTACAACCTCCTGATTCTATGCATGGGAACTTGGTTTTTCTCTTCACTAGCTGACAGTCGACAGTCTTTCCTGTATCTTGAGGAGGTAGACGTTTCAAGCAGAAATTCACAGGGATTGTGTGTTTCTTCACCAGATGTGGCAAAGTTGGATTGTACCCTTCTCCCACCCTATGGCCCTTTTCTATTTGAAAAGTGTGAAGGAGGAAGTCTGGGAAATTTCACTGGCAAAGGGGAGATGCTCACAAGTTGGGGTTGAACTTGATATGCAGCCCTGGTCTTTTTGAAAGTCATTGGGATCAGGCAGTCATTTTTTTAAAATCATTTATTTTTATGTTTTGTGGTGCTTGAACTCAGAGACTGGATGCTGTCCCTTAGCTTTTTCCTTCAAGGCTGGTGATCTACCATTTCAGCCACAGCTCCACTTTTAGCTTTTTTGGTAGTTAATTGGAGGTAAGAGTCTCTCTGATTTGTCTTTCTGGGATGGCTTTGAACCATGATCCTCAGATCTCAGCTTCTTGAGTAACTAGAATTACAGGTGTGAACCCAATACCCAGGTTATTTCTCTCTTTCTTATCTCTCTTATTCTATTTTTTGTCCTACACTACACATCCAAATATAACTTAAAATTTATGCCAGGATCTTACTGGAATATATTTTGGAGATTAAAAATTTTATATAAAATGTTTTTGACTCCATTTACTTTTATGTTTCTTTAATAATATATCTTCTTTTTTGATAGCCAAGTTCCCCCTGCATTTGTTTTCTCATTTCAACATAGTCTGAGGAAAGAAAGTGATCCTGTCATAAGTAGTTGCATGGTGCATTGGAAGGCTATGTTAGGTGGTTGCTAAGCATTTCTTTAGCTCCAGGACTCTGAGAGCCTGTTCCTTGTAGAGCACATGTCTGTCTCCCATCTCTCCTCTCAGTACCTCCCATGAATCATGTCAGACCCTCAGAAGTCCCTAGATCCTACTTGGGAAACTAATACACTTTCCCCAGCCTCCAGAGGACTCCTTTTGTGTTTAGCAATGTGACTTCATACTGCCAAAGGGTTAATCTTCCAAGACTAAGTGCAGATTGGGTAAAATAAGAGAAGATCAATGGTTGCACCCTGCCATGAGTGGAGTGTTCAATCATGCAAGTTTCCAGCCAGATTTTTAGAAATCTGCATCACAGCAGTCACCTGGGTGTCACACCCTGAGGAGCTCCAAGTTAATGTGTGGTGAACAGAAATATCAAGGTTATGCCTATAGGGTGGTTTTCATTGCTATGAGCTTAAGCACAGGAAAAATGGTCGTGGTGGTGTTAATTTTTTTATGGGCAGTTGCATGATAGCTGGTGTTGGAATGTTAGCAGCACTGTAGCAGAACTAAAAAGGTTACCCTGAGACATTTAAAAAGAGTAATAAATATCTGGTTTTAAAACCCAGACAATAAAAAATTATACACTTGCAAAGTTGTTTTTGGTGGTTGTTGTTTTAACATTGGAATGCTTAAAGGTGCTTTCCCCCCTTTCCTGGCTTTCTCAGCAATTACTATTGGCGGCTCGGTAGTTTAGTGATTATCAGTTATTTTATGCTTTAACAGAAAGAGGCCTGAGGATGAGACTGTGACCCTTTTGAAGAGCGATTTGGCTACAGGGTAAGAAGAGGAGGGCTCTGCTCAGGGATCGAGGGTACACATCCTGCATGGGTCCTGCCAGGGGTGCGTTGCGTGCACGCAGAGGGACGGCTGTCCAGGGTGGTAGGCATTATTCCTAACACAGACCCCGTGAATCCGATGCCTGCTCAGGAAACCAACTGCAAACCATTGGTTCTCACAGGTAGTCTACAAGCAGATTAACCCATTTTAGAGAAATTAGACTGGTTTCTGCAAGAAGTAGACTCTTTCCACGGCTGAGGAAAAAATTCAGCTCCCCATCACCTTCAAAACATAAAAATAGTATTACAAAAAACCTTGAAACAACATTTCCTATTTTGTTTTGTCTGGTTCTGCCTAATAATTTTTTTAGCTTCAACATTTTCTTGCTTACTATTTTATCATAATATGGGTCTATTTGATTTTCATGGTTTTTACAAGGATTTTTAGAATTATTTGTGGTAATCCTTTCACAGATAATAATTACTGATTTTGACCGTGTTTGTTTTTTTGCAAGATTTAAAATCTTTATATAGCAATGCCACATAAAATAAATTGATTTGTATAGTTTTTAACTGTTGCTGAGAAGGATTTAAGAATATCCCGGCAGTACTACTACAAAGACGATGGCTATAAACACATTATTATGCTTATATGTATTATAAATTTTTCCTTTTGCTTTTCAGAAGATTTCTAACAATTTTCAACACCTCTGACTTATAAGGAAAGTATACTTATCTACCAAGACTTTAATATTTAACAAATATATTTTAATATATAAAATTTAAAACTGGGGGCTGGGAAGTTGGCTCAGTGGTAGAGCACTTGCTTTGCATGCATGAGGGCCTGGGTTCGATTCCTCAGCACCACATAAGCAGAAAAAGCCGGAACTGGAGCTGTGGCTCAAGTGATAGGGTGTTAGCCTTGAGCTAAAGAGCTAAGGGACAGTGTCCAGGCCCAGAGTTCAAGCCCCATGACCGACCAAAAAAATTTTTTTTAACTGTAAATGGATATTCAAATAGCAAAGCTATCTGTATGTAAATATCCAAATATAACCAGAAATCTTGAAATTTCTGTGATACACTTCAGTAATCCATGAATGCAAACAATTTGTTCACATAGCTGGCTTCCACTTATTTGAGTGTCTCTTCCTGTCCTCAAGTATAGTTTCTATAATTCCCACAAAGCTAGCTAGCTAGATGCCAGTCCATGTTTTAAATAAATTGTCATTTCTTTTCCAAATTCTGATTTAGGCAGTGGTCTTCAGTATTGTCCCACTTTGAATAAGGTGGTCACTACTATATTATCTGTTTTTGTTCAGTGTGTTTGAAAACAGTGAAATAATTCTTTTTTGAATGACTGTAAAGAAATTGCACACAACACCTATGCTTTGGGTCAAATGAATGTGAGACTGTGGGTATGGAGGGGTATACTGTTAGTAGGATTTAGACAACAATTTCTGAATTCTTCTAATGTCAGTTTTTTTTCTTAACAAACCTTCAAAGTTGGATTTAGTTCAAGAAGCCTAGATGTTCCCATAGTCAAAAAAGACCACCGGTGAGCTAGAATAACTAGCTTTAGGTGCCAGAAAAATGTTTAACAATTTGAGAACCTGCTCAGCATATATTTAGGTGTCAGAGACAATGGTCTTACTTTCATTGCAATAAGTGAGCTTAGATTAATTAATTCCTATTTCAGCAAGCATAACCAGAATTGGTATAGAGGAGTATGACAAAATAGTAGGAAGCATGTTCTAACTTGGCCAAAGTCTGAATGGAATCCTACAACGAACCTATAAAAAAATGTGATAATTTTTAGTTCACTGTGACTTAGTTCAGTTCATTCTAGCAAGAGCATTTTCCCCCACGTATTCAGAATTGGTCAGCAAGGAGATGTTTCATTGGTAACTTCTATTACCAGGAAATGGCTAGCACATTTTTTCCTTTGTAAAGCTATCTACACAAATACAGAATAGAGAATCTTTTTCAAGGAGTTAGAAACTTGGACCAGCTGTTACAGCCCTCATGTAATCATTAACTTAACGTGCTACTTTGGATAGAGCATTTGATGTAGTCCATGCTGCACTGTATTAATGATCTAGAAAAGAAGAACAATCGCATATTGTCCCCTGACCACTCAGAAATAGCATCAGAATATGAAGTAAGCACAGGAAAAGTGCCTTTAACTCTTGTATAATTCAGACCCTTGGTCTAACTATTCCAGTCCTTCTTTGTTGCTATTTACTGATAAAATCAATTAGTAATTAGAAATAAACTGTATCTATCTATTCCTCCATGTCTCTCTCCCCCTATGAAATTCTTAAACAAGCACCAAGCCTATGGTAAATGGTGCATTTCAATAAATGCTTTGTAAAGGCCAATTATTCAGTCAATATTGAATTGGGCAAAAGGAAATATGGCTGCTTAGCTACAGGGAAGATGTCTACATGCTATTGGCATCTGTTTGGTAGGTAATGTTCTTAAATGGCCTGGCCTTCCTCCAGGCTTTGATTATTCATAAATCTGTTGAGTGTGGTTAAGTTGCACTATTAACGTTTAATCTTTTATTGAAGCAAACTCAGGAGGCTGAAATCTATTTGCTTTAGCAAGCTTGTTCACTGATAAATGTATGATTGAAAATTTTTTCCTTTTGTGAATTCCTCAGCACAAGAAAAACACAGCTGGGCAGAGCACAGATCATATTTATCTTTTCATTAACGAAAGTACAAGAAGATAGCATCGTAGGAGGCTTATAAGGAGAGATTGCTAAAGAATAGTTCTCCTCCTGTTTGCCTACTCACTTGAGAAAAGCTTTCCAAACAAGCATTTGAGATATTTAGAAGAAAAGCTAGTTGAGTTGTCAAAAGAAGACCAGGTGAATGTATATAAAGTGGTCGGATTTCAGATAACATTTTCCCCAGAGTGTTTAGATTGGTTAAATATTAGAGGAAGAGAGATAATAACACTGTCGCCATAAACTTGGACCTATATCTTGTTACACAAGATTGGTATGAAAGGCCTATCAAAGATTTTTCCATCCCAGATGGTCTGGTTTCAACTTGGTAAAGGGCACTGGAGGTCAAGATTGTTTCGATGGTAACTGCCAGGCAGGAACATGGAATCTTTGTATAGACTTTATATAATATACACATATATGCGCATGTGCACACATGTCTCTTCTTGATTCTTTGAATCATCATAGCTAATTTGCTGTCATTATTGAATTTTAACCACACACATACATACATCTTTAAACTTTTCTACATTCTTCTTTCTTCGAGAGAATAGACTGAAAAATTCTGAGATTTGGGGGAACGTTTGTTTTCACTGGATCTCAAACCTGCCCACTAGTGAACATTACCTAAGATGAAATAAGTGACTTATAGCTTCTATGTATTAATAATAAATCCTAGAAATGGGAGAGTACAATGACATTACAAGAGTATTCTCTTCTACTTACCTCTTAAGATTCTGAAAATGTGATTGCTTTTGCTGCTACTGTTCCTTCAGCCCCTAGCAAAACAGCTAGGGGCTGTTACCTTCCGTTACGAAGGTGCCCAATTATTGCAGATTGATTTCTGTACCCTTGTGGAATTGTTGCTCTTGGAGAAATTACACTATGTCAGAGACATATTCTTCTGATATCATCTCAACTGTACCTCAGAAGGAATGGAGGATATGGAGAATAGGAGGGAAGGATGTTTGCCAGCCAAATGCAGTCTTACTTCAATCATCTGGAGTTCAACCCTGACCCTGGGTGTCCAAAATAAGCTTATGTTCTACTATATGAGTCTAATAAACGCAGCACAAATTAGATCTGATTTTCTCTCTACTGGTCATCCCCAAGTCCCTTTTCAGAATGGAGTGACTTTCCTGCCTCCATTTACCTATGCTAGTCACACTTATGAGTGCTGAGCTGGAATGTTTCCTTTTTTTTTTTTGTCTTGTTGTTTCTTTTTTTTTAAAATTATTTCTTGTGTGTGTGCGCGCGCGCGCGCGCGCGTGCGTGCGTGTGTGTGTGTGTGTATGCTCTGATAGTACTAAGAATTGAGCCTGGAACTCTGTACATGCTAGGCAGATGCTTTACCACTGAGCTACATCTGCAGCCTTTCCTTCTTTTTTCTCCTCCCTTTCTCCTCCTCTCCTGTCCCCTCCCCTCTCCCCTCCCTTTTCCTGTCCATCTTTACATCATGGCGTGGACACCCTCTGGACCCCATCTCACCAGCCTGCCAGTCTTATCAGCACACAGCCTCACAAAGGGGTCCTATATATTAGCCACAACATGACCTGTGTGGTCAAGGTCAGCCCCAGCAATTACCCGCAGATGGGAAGTGATTTACAGTGAATAGCTTGAGGATGCCATTATTTACTATCTATCATACAGAGCTCAGAATAAAGTCGAAAACAAATCTGCCTCCAAACTGGAGTTGATTTATCTATCCAAGACTATTGGCCACCTAACTTTCTCTAGGTTTATTTTCTCTCTCTTCTGTTTTGCTGCTGCGTAAGTGAAGCCAAATTGGTGAGAGACCCTTACTGTCCTAGCTCCCGACTACTAATATAACCGTTCAAAGAGTTCACCCTGAACAGAGTCCCCAGCCGGCGTCCTGGCAGGAGTCCATGGGAATAATCTCTTACTTTTGGCAGCTGCCCGAGCAGTAGTTTCTGGAAAGTCCTGCTGTTGGTTGGCAGGATGAGGGTGGGACTTTATAGCATGTTCGATTTAATGCTCACTCTTCATGTAGAAAGCTTCAGATACTTGTATGAAATTAATGAATTAAGCTAGAGTAGTACATGGTAATTTCGACACTTAAAAGAGATAGATCTCAAAATGAGATGAGTTGGTGTAAGAGAAATAGTCCCTGGTGACGTGTATGTCTCAGGTAACTCAGTTCACTTCTCCTGGCCTGCTTCCTTATCTGCTTAACAAGAGTGTTGGGTTAAAAGAACTCCCAAGATTTCTTCCTGTCCAATATTCCCTATAGTCTCATAATGGACTCAGTAGTCACAGAGATGTAACCAGATTTGTGCCTGATACTTCACTGCTTTTCAAAATTAATTAGCTTATACTTCTGTTTCCACAAAGCTCTTGAGCTTGCAACAAAAACACAGATACAGTGAGGAGGCAGATAAAATAAATACTGGGAAGTAAAAGAAGAAAGGAGAAAAACATGTATTTAACTAGTCCTGAAGAAAGCTAGAAGAAAGTACAGAACCTGAAGATGCACTTCACAGTGGCCAAGGCAAATAAATAGATACATACATGCATAAAATTACTCACATTAATTTATGGAAAAGACATCATATTTATTTCCCCCCATTAAATGTTGGGTTTGAAATTTCCCCAGGAATTTAGAAGTTAAACAACACTTGGTATAATCCATTTGCAATTTTAGACTCTTAATTCTAGAGCTCTAAATTCCAGAATTAGAAATCTTTGTCTACCCTAGGCGGCAGTGATCACATTCTGATCTAATTTATTAGTTAACATCATGGTTTATTTGCTTATGTCTGAATTTATTTTTGCTATCTCTTTGGAGCATTTTTTATATATGTAAAATGAATTTCTGTTTGTTAACTATTTATAAATATATTGTATAATTTGAATTGTCAAAAGGAAAGGTAAAAGCAGTTTCACTTAGTAAGGCTTTCACGGGGGGTTTAGGACTTATACTTTCTTTCGTCCATCCTTTCTTGCTAGAAACAAATGGAAAGACTTACTATGTAAGCCAGCAGTTTCTCTTTTCTTTTTAGTGATTATAACCATTTTTTGCTGATCTTTGGCAGCCAAACTTATGTTTACTTTGATGGCAAACTAAAAATTTTACCCAATATTCACTAGTGAAATTAATTTGGAATTAGTGTCAGCATTTCCCCACTTCCAATA
The DNA here is from genome assembly GCF_000151885.1 of Dipodomys ordii. Taxonomy (NCBI): domain Eukaryota; kingdom Metazoa; phylum Chordata; class Mammalia; order Rodentia; family Heteromyidae; genus Dipodomys; species Dipodomys ordii. The sequence continues at coordinate 9,497,025 of NW_012267246.1, read as the reverse complement.
AAGTCATTCATTTTAAAACCAAATGTGTATATGTGTGTGTGTGTGTGTGTGTGTGAGAGAGAGAGAGAGAGAGAGAGAGGAAGAAAGAGAGAAAGAGAGTTTTCTGTTCTATGATATAAAGAGAAACTTGCAGGGCTGGGAAGTTGGTCAGTGGTAAGAGTGTTTGCCTTGCATGCATGAGGCCCTGGGTTCAATTCCTCAGCCCCATATAAGCCTAAAAAGCTGGAAGTGGCCCTGTGGCTCAAGTGGTAGAGCATTAGCCTTGAGCTGAAGAGCTGAGGGACAGTGCCTAGACCCAGAGTTCAAGACCAGGACTGGCAAAAAAAAATGAGAGAGACTTGCACGCTGGCATTCTTGTTCTGTCAATATCCAATGACAAGACTTTAATACCAACTGTGTTGAGGAGAATGTAGCAAGCCTGTAACGTAACTCTTCATATTGTTCCAGGGAAATTGTTAAGTTTTCTTATTTGGGATGAAGGAAGAAGCAGGGGGAAGCACAAGAGACAAACAAATGACTGCAGTCAGGAAGTAATTGATCCTCAGGTAAATCTCCAACAGAAATGACCAAAATCCTGGAACATCTTCAACATAACTTCTGGACTTTTATAGAGAAAATGTACATTAAATATTTTTTATTTTGTTATCTTTAAGTGGTTGTACAAAAGGAGTTGTCAGTTAACATAACAGTTTATGAGTACAATGAAGATGTAGATCTTTACAGAAAATAAAACAATTTTTAGTCATTGTATTAATCACAGTAATGATCTCTATCTGTATTATGGATAAATCTTATGGCTCATCACAGGGGTTTTTGCTTAGTGTCTAGTGCTGATCTTTGGGGAGATGCCCAGAAATAGGCATAAGGATCATCCAAGTTTTCCTGTGACTCTAACATGACAATGTAAAGCTTCTAAGTTACCCTGAGAGAGGAAGAGAAGTTAATGGAGCAGAATCACTAGTTCTAAAGAGTCTAAGCTGAATGGATCATCAACTTTGCTTATGTATTATTGGTCAAAATCAGACATGAGACTACAACTGAGAGTAAGCAGAGTTGGGAAAATTGGAGACAATATTTACTTGCTACCTGAGCCAGTGTGCTATGAAATTTAGAAATATTGTTATTAATTAAACGCCTTTAATTAGCAGCAGACTTTACCTAGAAAGTAGCAAAGATTTATTATGTTGAAATTTTAGGATGTTATTATAAGGAACTAGACAGCAGTGAGTCTTTTTTCAGCTCCATCCATTGATTTATCCCACACTTCTAGATCAGACCCTGGCATATGATAGATTCTCAATAAATACCTGATGAACAAATGTCAGAATTTACAATGAACTCAGCCCAGTATATTTATTTTCTTTTTCCTGCCATGACTAGGAGTAATTGATTCCACTAAATTTGTCTATACAGAGCTGTGATCTGATGAAGCATTTAGAAAATGCTTTCCTAAGGCCTTGAATTGTCTCTATCTCTGGAATATCCAGTCTATACACTGAAGTTTGACACAAAAGGACTCTATTTTCATTCATGATTAATATTGTAGCTATGTGTACTTATTTAAAAAATTCAGTGGCAACATCCATTGACAAGTGACATAAATTTGTCTCTTCTTCCTCCAGGAAATTTAGGAATTTTATCCCCTCTGACTTCTTGCAGAAGTTTTATCAATCCACAAATCAAAGAGTTACAGTTTTGTTCCAACAAAGATGATCTTTCTTAACAAGCACAGAAACTGAGAGTCAGTGAAGCCAGGGCTCAAAGTGTAGCTATCTCAGTAGACTTTGATCGTGTTAGGACATGGGCAGTGAATGAAGACTGATAAACTCCTGGAGTTCTTTGCTGTGAAGACTACTTTAGCGTGAAGCCAAAAAAAATGGGAAGGGTAGACTTACTTCTCACAGATTTAACCAAGAACAATGACACCATTTGAAACCACAGTGCACAGCCAGAAAGGGGAAAAAAAATCATAGCTGCATGCCAATGTAGGCTCCCTTGAGATTCACTGGAAAACAAGAAACGCCTGCCAGAGATTAAGTTTTTATTTCTAATGCAAGCACAAGGCAGAATGATGTCTTTTTAATGAAAATGAACATATCACAACAGATGAGTTTTATTTGTTTTAATGTGAGTTCATTACAACTCTGATCACTGGATTTATGTTACTTCTGAAAAGCAAAAGTTAAAACATGGTGGAATAAGTTGAGCCAATTTTGGAATCAGCAGAACTGAAGCTTTTAAGTGGACCAAATCTAATGTTACCTAAAAATAAAGATTCACAAACCCACTAATACTAATAAAAAAACAAAATCAGAGATTCATGTTTTCCCCATCTTATACCTGCTTTCAGTCACAAGAGTTAACATTTTTAAAGTTGCTTTCTATCAGTCACTAGTCTAAGCCCTTTTTAAATGAATGAACTTGTTAATCCTTCATAAGAATCCATTTGCAGGAGAAAAATGGAACAGAAAGGCATTCAATAACTTACCCCATGTCACGTAGTTACTGAGCTGCGAAGCTGGGGTTCTAGCCTGCACCATTAGACCCCAGAAACTGCAGGTTCATATAGCACATTATCCACACCTTAACAAACATGGTCTTCATGATTACAGAACCCTTATCCTAGAATGAAACATATTAGCATAGAATTGAGCATTGTCAGGATGCACCTTCAGGTCAGTCAGATAGGATAAGGTAAGATTTCAGTTCATATCCCTGTCTCATAAAACATATAAGAAAAAGAGGTGGAATAGGGGAAAGTTAAAAATTGGTAACTAGCAGGATGGCCGGTATTAGTTCTCCTCTAGGAAGTAATCAGCAGTTAATAAACAATATCAGCCCTGTTAAAAAGAAATGTACTTATTACGTGACTTATGTAACTGTAACACCTCTATACATCACCTTTACAATAAAATTTGAATTAACAAACAAAGAAACACAGGTATTTGTAGCTCATACCTGTAAACCTAGCTTATTCAGAAGGCTGAGATCTGAGGATGGTGGTTCAAAGCCAGCCCAGGCAGGAACTTCCCAGAGACTCTCATTTCTAATAAACCAACCAAAAGCCTGAAGCGTAGTTGTCCCTCATGTGGCTGAGCACCAGTCTTGAGCAAAAGTGCTAAGGGTCAGCACCCAGGCCCTGTGTTCAAAGTGCTGATGCACAGTCTGTGTGAGTGCATCTCCTCCTACGACCTCCCCCACTACAAGAATAAACATACAGAGGGAATCTGGAACATTATCTCTTTTTCTTTTCTCTTTGGTTATTTTGACCATATAGGTATCATTGCTAAATGTGACACAGTGAGTTAGGGAAGTCCTTGATAAAGGTTAGCTTTAGCTATGGTGGTGCTACACTGAAATAGGGAGTATTATATATTTAAGAAAGTAGAGAGATGGAGATTTAGAATAAATGTCCCATATCCTCTGTGTTCAGTGCTGACCTCAGTCTGGACTATAAAAGAGTGCCATGAATTGTTTTAAGGGTTGTTGGGTTAAGAGCTAAATGAGAATAGACATGAAATATTATATGAAGGCATTTTAACTGAATATAGATAGTGGTTGATATTATTAGTCTGAAATTAATCTCAATCCTACTTGGTGGTGGTTAGAGTTCCTTAGGCAGTAAAGATGCTGAAACTTCTTGTGACAAAATTTGGATTTAGTGTTGATTACCTTCCATTCATAAAAATTGGTGTGGGCTTATTCTAAGTTGTTAAAATATAAGACATAATGCCCAAAGTGAGGCTTATCTAAAAGGTGAATCTATCTATCTATCTATCTATCTATCTATCTATCTATCTATCTATCTATCTATCTATCTATCTATCAAAACAAAAACCCCCAAAACACAAAGACCACAGAAAAGAGCCAAGATGGATTTGATGATAGGGTTAAAGCCAGAGAGCAATTTAACTTGACAGTCAACAGAATTGAGAAGGCTAACAGCACCAGCACTTATAATGAGTCAAAGGAAGTAGGATGCCTGAACTTCTGTTTCCAAACTGTGTAAAAAAAAAGTACTATTATGCATAAATAAATATTGCAGTCCCTTCTAGGTCAAACTCTAGTTTTCAAGATCATTTTTGTTTCTATCCTAATAAATATATTTTGTCTAAGAGGTCCACTTTTTCTTTTTTTAAATTAATGTTTTTTATTGTGAAAATACCGTACAGAGGGGTTACAATTACATGAGCTAGGTAATGAGTACATTTCTTACCAAGCATTGTTGCCTCCTCTTTTGTTTCCCCTTACCATCCCTACCCCTCCCCCCCCACCAAAGTTGTAAAGTTCGTTTGTATATCTCATTGCATTACTTCTTCTTGCTCCTGGAGCCTGATGCACATGGTGCTTACCTGGTGGAATAAGATGTTGAGACAAGCTTTTATTAAAAATGCACAATCTATAGGTTATATCTCTAAAGGAAGTCGAAGCATTTGTCCATGTAATTATGACAGCTTCTCCACAGCTCAGCAGTTTTATTTGACGGTTGAGAAAAGGCCAAAATATTATGTGAAAGAAAAGAGAAAAGAAGAGGGAATGAGCACAATTATTCAAGCTTCCTCTCAAGAGGGATCACTTCTAACCTTCTTGGATGAATTGCTATGGCCCCCTAAATAGCAGAATTAGGATCTCAAAGTTGTGCAAAACTTGGTGTACAGTGAACGCTGGGATTTTCTTCAATGAATCCTTGAATAAAAGTGGGAAGATGAAATAGTTGACTAGCCCCCAGTCTAATACTGCATGGAACAGGCTGTTATACCAACATAAATATAGAGTGGTAACAGGAGATAGATCAACTTTTGCAGAGAATTTCAGTTTTAATGCCAGAAATTCAAAATTACCCTGGCAGAGCTGAAGGATACGCTTAATGTTTTTTTGGAAGAAACATGCAAATTACCTCATTCTTAAATATTCCCTAGAGGCCATTATTATTTTTTTATCCCATTCCCAAGTATTACTCATGAAGTGGCAAGGGATGACCGATTTCTTAAAATGCTTTTGACACTCTTCGTGTTTATAATGTATATTATAACATCAGCCAAAGGCCAGGTACATTTGCAGTAAACCATTTATATTTCTCTGGCTTTGCCTACTTTGTAAAACATGGGTATCCTTTTAATTCTATTTTTAACACTAACTCTAATATATTTTTGAGCCCAATTGAATTCCCATTTTTGGACAACTCATGAGTCATTTTCTTATGTGCATTATCTCTGAGCTGTTCCCTTGGCAGCAGACTGGCTCGCTGCTCTGGGCTGCCCAGAGCCGACTTCACTGCCTAAGGACTGACTGTGGGAGAATCAGCATCCGGACTTCTTGGACGGTAGGGGATGGCACTGAGTCTGCTGGGCAAGTCCTGGGGCTCTGGGAAATCACATCTCTTGGCTGCAGATTCCACACCAGGGACATGACAGTGGTGAAGGATCGGAACAGGTAGGAGCAGGGAACCTGGACACAGTCACCCCTCTTTCCAGCCTGATGGTCCGGAGCTTCCCTCTACTAAAACTTTGTCTGCTGATGACTGAGCATTTGTTCTGGATCCAACTAAAACACTTGAATGCCAACATCCAGTGTCTCCCTGGGAGAAATGTGTCATCTCTTGGACTCCTTCCATCTTTTGCCAACTTGAAGTCCAAGCCATTGGGAATCTGCTTGTATTTTATCCTAAGTTTTCTCAGTAAAAGTCACGGCTTCATACTACTGAAGCCCTTGAAATGATGGTTAGAAACAATTGATCAAATAATAAAATCATATCTTGGTGCTGGAATGTCTATGCCACAGAATTATTTTTATTTCAGGATGACTTATTAATAACCTTGGATTTTAAGTTCAATAGAATAGGCAACATGTTTGTTTAGAGGGCAGGGCCATTAAAGTCGACTACATTTTTTTTTCTTGTTTGAATTGGATAAAATTGTAATATATCCTTTATGTCACAGTAGCACCCCAGTGGTTATCATATTGCATTAGTTACATGAGTTTGGGGGGAACATTATACAGTATATACTGCCTCCAGTAAATACACCAGTCACGCTTATGGTTACACAGTCAGTGCCAGGAAATTTAGGATGACATTCCCTGCAGGTTAGTAATTCTACCCATTATTTATATTGGTTTGATTTGAAACTAGATGAAGCTAAGTATTTTTGAAGACTTTTTTCTGACAGCATTCTAGGGGGAAAAAACCCCAGAGAATTATTTAGAATAAGCTAAATGCTAAATATATAATGATTATTTTTGAAATCATCTATATTTTGTCACAGTGTCAAAGCATTAAGAAAAATGAGGAGAAGACTTATTCTGAACACAGGATGTTTCATCTATACGTTTAAACCTCTCATAAACAAAAATCCATTTTGAGCATATCCTTAGACTAACTCCAAGGCAATAAATTGAACCCAATTCTTAAAAATGGGTAAAAACTTAGTAATGAGTCGGTGACAGAGTTAAGGCAGATGTGGAAATTGTGGAACATTGTCTTGGCAGCTGGTGGGGCCATGCAGCTGGATGTGTTCTGAGAGTGGGCATTTATCATGCTGAAGCTACAATACAGAAGTCAGTACTTTAGGATGGTTGCCATAACAGCACAAGAGTTTGGTACAAACTTTAGACGATGGCAGCGAACTCAACCAGTGAAGTCTGTGCTGTCATAGTGAATTAAGATTAGATGATTTTGAGCCTCTACAATAGCATCAGAATTCTAAGGACATCATAGTATATCACACCTTCTGATTTGTTTAACTTTTTAATACTGAGAGGCTGATGAAAAAAACCCTGAGCCACACCTTTTGCCTTATTCAAGAATCTACATTTAGATTAACTATGTTTTCTACTGAGTGCTCCTGTACTTAGTGTTCAGGATAACACAGTACAAGGAAAATCCTAACCCTTCAAGTTTTGTTTTGTTTTTGTCTTTTGAGCTCAGGGCTAGTATATATCTAAGAAAAATTATACAGGCTCATTTATTTGAAGGATACTACTTGGTTCAAGAGATTAGAATTTTAGTTAAATAGAAGATCTCTCTGGCTTTGTGTTGTGGACCTGCTTTCTTTTTCTTTCTCCACTTAAGGAATGTGCTGCTCTGTGAATCACCAGGGTCTTTACAAGCAATGTGAAGATGGCGGCCACAAGATGGTGGGAACATTTTCTAAATCTAAGTAAGATAGGCTATTAGGGGTGTCAAATAGATCTCAGTGATCATGTCCTTTCTTTTGGTAGATTTTTGAACCACTGGAATATTTTGGAAACTGTGATCTGGTTCCATGGTCTTCTAGCATCAATGCAAGCCATGCATTATAAGGAGAAAGCACTTCTGGGTGCTCTTCCGGCTGTTGCTGGAGCAGATGAACTCAGTCCATTTGTAGACTGTAATTTGGATGTGTTGTGTGAACCACCCTTAATTCTTCTCTACTTCTAATTTTATTTTGATTCCCTTAAAACATTGTAAGTTCTCTGAAATGTTTGCAATTTCTTTTCTCCTCATGTTCTTTATGGAAACTGATTTTAAGAAATGTCTCCTTCTGGGGCTGGGAAGGTGGCTCAGTGGTAGAGCGCTTACCTTGCATGCATGAGGCCCTGGGTTCAATTCCTCAGCACCACATAATAAGCAAAAAGAAAATAGCTGGAAGTGGCGCTGTGGCTCAAGTGGTAGAGCACTAGCCTTGAGCTGAAGAGATGAGGGACAGTGCCCAGCTCCAGAGTTCAGGCCCCACAACCAGACCAAAAAAAAACAAAATCTCTCCTTCTGAAAGAATGAATTAATGTCTGATGAATCAAATTGAAGAGACTGTTAGATCATTTCTTGGCTTGAGAATCTCAGGCAATAAGTCCAGAGCAAAAGGCAAAAGTAAATTCCATGGCTTATGGACTAAATTCATTGATGTTCGTTCATCTGATGTCATTCATCAAAGATACTTGGGTATGATAAAATGACTCTACACACAAGACACCAAATTTCATTTTGCTTTCTAACAACACCTTTAGGTTGATTACTGATGCCAACAACCAGGTTTTCTTTTTCTCAAGAATATTAGGCTGAATGCTGTAACAGAGCTGTAACCTAATGGTACAGCTTCCTTCCTGGGAAGTTACAAGGGAGAGTCTTGAATGATTAAAGAAATGGCACTGCATAACTGTTATGAGGAGTAACTAATAGATGTACTTATGGCCAGAAAAGTATTTTATAGGAATATAAAATTGCATATTTAGATAATCACAATACAGCTCATTGTTTATGCCACTGGATTTTGTTTAGTTTAGTCCAGTAAGAAAGAAATGAATATCTCCCTCAAGCCTAACTGCTAAATATAGTACAAAGAAAGTACAAATGGAGTGGGTAGATCATGTGATTATTCTTTTGTTAGGGTTCTTGTTCTAACTGTGTTTATGTTGACTTTATGTTAGCATTAAATTTGTTAATTCATTATACCAATTATAATTACAATTTTCTGATAAAAGTGTTCTGCAAATATATAAATTCCAAGAACAAAAATGTATGCCACCTTATCATGAAAAAAATTTATCTTTTGTTTGTTTGTTTCTGTTGTGGGGTTGAACTCAGTGCCTGAGTACTGTCCTTGACACCTTCATTCTAGGCTAGTACTTTACCACTTTGAGCCACAGTCTCACTTCTAGTTTTCTGGGAAGTAATTGGACATTAGAATCTCAGGGACTTTCCTGCCCCAGCTTGCTTTAAACGGTGATCCTCAGATCTCAGCCTCCTAAGTAGTAGGATTACAGGCATGAGCCACCAGCGCCCAGTGGAAAAAAAATAGATCTTTAAGAGCTTGGTCATCAGTATATATTCTCTTTATCTGTATTCCAAACATATTTTGGGAAATGGAACCAAATGGCTTAGTACATGTTTATTTCTCTTCTTATTGGTCAGTTTTGGTGAAGTTCACTGTACAGGTTGTTTTATAAGTTGTATTATACCAACACATTCAGAAAGTTGCTAGAAACAAACCATGGGTATATTTGTGAAGCTGGGATTTCCAGTCAAATTCAGACTTCTTGGTTTATGTTCATGTTCTCATGTTCAGAAATGAACTTCCTGTTTTGAATGGGGAGAAGCTGAAGCTGGGATCCTCTAGTGTCACATTTTTATTTTAAGAGAAAAGACCTTGAGTTTGAAAAAAAAGGTTTTTGCATGTCATATGGCTCTTACGGTAAAATATTTGATGAGTTAAGTGTAAAAGAATAAGAAACATATGGATTAAATTTCACTGCTAATGCATATAGGCTTAAAAATTAAGGGAAAAAGTACTTGGCAAAATGTGGTTTTGGTTTTGCCAAATCTGAGGTTGGAGAATAGATGAAGAAACTGAACAAAGCCAACCTGCCTGGCACTAGCATCTGCAGCCTGCCATCTATGGAGGCTTTTGATGAGCCCTGGCCTCCTGTGTGTGGATGGAGCTGTGCACTGGTATCTGGGGCTCTGTGAGCCAGCAAGCTTGACTAGTACACTTACTTGATCTGATTTACATGGCTTGTGGGGATAAAAATCCCAAGATTAGAATTGTACTAGTAAATAAATCAGTCCAAGACATGATTGCATTCTTAATTCAATGGATGTTATATTTAAATTATTTAAAACTCGAAATTAAACATTTATAAAATTACCAGTGGTAGGACTTGAACTAAGGACCTAGGTTCTGTACCTGAGAATTTTTTTTTGTTCAAGGCTAGCACTTTATCACTTGAGCCACAGCTCCACTTCTGGGTTTTTTGGTGCTTAATTGAGCAGCTGGGATTACAGGTATGAATTACTAGTGCCCATCTTAAATGACATAATTTTAACATAAAACTTAAATATTTGAATGGTATTGCAATTTATTGTAAAAAGTCAGAATTTATTATGATATATAACATACATTTTCTGTCTGTTTCTCTCTTTTTCTGTCTCTCTATCCTTCTTTTGCTTGCTTTTTGTCAGTGTAAAGGTTGGAGTCAGGCCCTTGCATGTGCTTAGCTCCACCACTTGAGTCATGCCTCCAGCCTGGCTTTTTTTTCTTGTTGACTGGAGATGGGGTCTGTAAGACTGTTTTTCCTTGACTCAGACATATACTAATTATTGCAAATAAGGGAAACCATGGGACCTATGTTTGAGTCAAGCAGAAAAAGGTCAGATAAGTTGATGTTAGGGAAATGAACCCTAAGATATGTATTCAAATGTTTTTTTTTTTCTTTCATGAGATTGTTTCTAACACATTTATAAGATTATTTCTTTGTTGCTTTGTATGTCCCTCCCCCACGGTAGAACTTCTGCTTTCACTGTATTTGATGTTGTTATAATTTGTGGAGGGGAAGGGAAAGAACAAATCGTTTACATAGGGATACAGGTGGACCCATTGCAACAATGAGATGTACAAGTCATTATGTCGAAAACGAACTTTACAACTTTGGTGGGGGGGGAGGAGGGTTGGGTGGGGGGACAGGGCGGGGGAGGGATGGGATGGGAAGGGGAAACAAAAGAGGAGGCTACAATGCTTGATAAGAAATGTACTCATTATCTTGTCCATGTAATTGTAACCCCTCTGTATGTACAGTATTTTCACAATAAAAAGACTGTTCTTCCTTGGCTAGCCTCCAACAGCAATCCTCTAGGTTTTAGCCTGTTCAGTAGCTAAGATTACAGGTGTGATCCACCATGCTAAACTATAAGTCTCCATTTTCTTACCTGTTTCTTCCTTTTTGATATGTAGCATTCCTATTCTTGGTATGATTATCTTACAAGCATGTACTCTTTTTTCTCCCAAACCTTAAGCTCATTTGATGGAGAATTTCTATCTGACTTGTATTTGTATTTTTCAATGAAGCCTTGACTAATAGATAACGTTAAACAAAAGTTATTGCATATACGGATAAAGTTTTACAGTCCTTTAAAGTGAACAATAGTTTGTTACTATACCATCTTGTTGAGAGATATCTTTTAAATAGTATAGTTTTATATTTGATAAAGACTATTTCATGCCTACTTCTAATCAGGAACAGGCTTGTATACATTGCTATCATCACCATTTCTGTAAAACAAATGGATGCCTGAAAGCTGTAGAACCAGGTATAGAATAAATGATATACCCAGTTTGGCTTGCATTGTTTCTCTTCTATTTCTTCAAAGACAGTTCAGCAGTAAATTCACATTCTGAGTAATTAGAATGCCCCTGAAACATTTACACCCTCCCACAGTTACAAAGCTTTTAATAAATGAGTATTGCTTCACTCTGCAAGTAGTGTAGTAGGAAGTTCCTGCATTTTAATTACACACATATTTAAGAGCCTCTCTATAGAAGCATCCACAGTTCATGCTGGAGACTCCATTCATACATCCTACAAGGTTACACGAGGTGTGGCTTCCATCCCACTGAGCTACACAGGATATGAGCTGGGTCCTGGCGGCTTCAGAGACTAGAATGAGAGAAGCTCTTGTGGAATAAATTTAAAGAGAGAGGGGGAGAATAAGGCTCCTTCTGGCACTGAGATATTAGAAGTTTGGCATGTCCAACTGGGAGTAGACTTTGGCGCACAGAACTGAGAGATAGCTAAACAAAGATTTGTTCAATGTGATAAAGTCTCTGGCTAAGACTACTGTGCCAACTTTCTTTCTAAAGCAACGTTTCACAGCTGAATTATAAAAACTTGAAAATCAAGAGTTTTTGTAATGGAAATGATGACAGATTCAACTCCTGTGAAGATATACCAATCAAACATTGCTATCATATTTTATAACTGTTTGAGAGGCTTGTAGAAAGAAATGCTACTTCGCTGCATGAGATCCATTCCCCTTGCTAAAAACAAAACAAAACAAAAAACTACCCAATGCCAGCATGGTAGACTCTTTTATGCTTAAAACTGCCTTGATATTGCAATTTTATGAATATAAGTGTTAAAAACTGTTAACGTCCTTTGAGGCTTTAAAGCAACTTTTGCTTAATCCTATATTTTGGTTTTCAGTATGACAAAGAAAAGCCAAAACCTACAATAGATGTACTATTGGAGAATTCTTCTACTCTTTAGCTAATTTACCAAGATGAACTTTCTTCGTGACTATTGAACAGAGGGAAAGATTTAATGTATTATCAAAATGTCCATATGGGCTAGAAAGTCGAAGAAAATTTTAGTACAAAATGTGAATCTTGAGCCTGGTGTCGGTGGAACATGCCCATTATCCTTGCTACTGAGCAGACTGAGATCTGAGGATCACCATTTGAAGCCAGCCTGGTCAGGAGAGTCCCTGAGACTCTTATCTCCAATTAACCACCAAAAAAGCTGGTGGTGGAGCTGTGGCTCAAATGATAGAGTGCCAGCACAAAACAAACAACAACAATAAAAAAAACTAAAGGACAATAGTCAGGCCCTGAATCCAAGCTCCAATACTGGTACAATTTAAACAGAATTGAACATCCTATGAGTATTATAAACTTTATATAGATATATAAATACAGAGTAATATTTATACCTTTTTTTGAATCCATCTTTACATTTTAGTTAGTTGGTCATATTTCATGCACACTCAAATTGGATTTCATCAAAAATCATGGGCAGAGACCATAGGAATAATTAGGAAATAATTATAGAAATAATAAGCCACAGTGTTCCTTATCCCTCTGTAAAAGCTGAGACTTGGCACTGGGATTTCTAAGAAAAATCAAGAAAGTTTACATATATTTTAAATACTAGAGAAATCTGCTGGGTATAATTTACTCTAATATTTATGAGTGAGGAATGATTACTCAAGAGGCACCAAAGGGGAGGGGCGTGGGCTGGTGAAACGTATGCATTTTGTGTTTTCATATTGCCACGGAGTTCTTCACTTGGTATGTGCGTTCCTTAGCAGAAAGGAGAAGTTACAGTTCACAAATTAATGAAAACCAAGTGATGCCTTTGAAGAATTCTTAAGTGAACCTTAACCAATGCCTTGGGCTACATGTTCAATGTGAACAAAAAAATTAAGGTGAACTGGCCACTGCTACTGAGAGTCAATTGACAGAAGGCATGGGTCATTAATTTTGTGTCCTTTGTTTTGTCAGTGTGTTTTCGTGAGGCCTGGTAAAGAAAGTAAAACCACTGATGCTGAAAATTGTCTGCTCTGTAGCTCATTTCCCCTCCCAGCGTGCACTGACCCAAGGGAGTGGGCTTCAGGTCGCCTGCTCCCCCTTTCCCTCCCAAATACTCCTGGCAACTGCAAGTTGGAGAACAGCTCCATTGGGTTGGCGTTGTGGGTAATTCTTTGAGAGTTTGTGCTTAATCAGATGCAGAACCTAAGCAGTATTGAAAATGAGATGCCAACTCACAATGTTTTCTTGGTCCTCAACAGAAAGTCTGAACTAGGCTTTGCAACCTGAGTTCCATCCAATGGCTGGAAAGGAGAATGTGACATTTAAATTGGTTAGTTCACCTTAATTCCACAGCCTTTCCTTACCAGCAATCCCTGAGAACTACCTTGTGGTTTCTTTGTCCCATAAATGCATGATATAACTCAAAAGCATACATGATGCTAGGATCTCATGCTGGGGTTGTATGTTTGGCTTTAAACTGCGTTTTAAACCATTGTGTCCAAATGTTATTGTATATCAACAATTCCATAATTCCAGACCAATGCCTTCGCTTCACCACATAGCTTTATTTGCAAACTGATCTTTAAGGATCAGAGTTTTGAAAAACTGGCTGTCATATCAGGTCAGGTTTTCAAATCTCAACGCTTTTAGAGTCCTCAAAGTAAGAAGCATTCATATTGGTCGAAATTAGAGTAACAATACTCCTATATTAGGCAGGAAACTCCAACTGGAGTTGTGGCTCAGGTGGTAGAGTGCCAGCCTGTGAATGAAAGTATTAGATCTGAATTCAAGTCCTAGCCCTTAAAAAAAATAACCACAAAGAACCTTCAGGCAGGAAGCTAAGGAATATTTGCAGGTCTTTGGCAAATGTTATTTGAAGGTTTGTTGATTGAGTTATTCATAGTAGTCCAAAAATCTTAGAATCATTTATTATATAATTTTGTGTAGATATTTGTCTGTGAACTTCACTTATCAGTGGTTCTTGGTAAGGACACTATATGTTCAGTTCAGGCATGATTTGGATATAGTCAGAAATGGTTTTGTATTATGATAGTTTCCACCCCATTTTTTTGTTGGTTATGGGGCTTGAACTCTGGGCCTGAGCACTGTCCCTCAGCTCTTCAGTTCAAGGCGAGCACTCTACCACTTGAGCCACAGCACCACTTCCTCCACCCCATTTTTATAACTAGTTATTCATTGATTTGATTTACAGCAAGGAAATCTCAGCTTCCTGGAGTATTTAACATGTTGATAAATAGGATACGGTATAGAATGTGCTGGAAGGGAGGGCTTTGGGGAAAAAGTGGAGTCTGCAAACCTTGCTTACACAAGAGAGAATGAATGTGGAAATAAATGTATTGTAGTGGTTGGTAGGGCTACCCTAACAGTGTTTTACAAACTTATTTCCCTATGGTTTTGAAGATTAGAAATCTAAGATCAAGATGTTGGCTGGTTTGATGTCTTCTGATGTATCTCTCCTTGGGTTTCCTCCTTTTAACTATGTCCTCCTATGGTCTTTCCTATGTGCTGGCAATTCACTGGTATCTCTCTCAGTCCACTATAGCTCTTTTTAGGAGGACATGGGTCAGTTGAATTATGCTCCATTTTTTTTTGTCGGTCATGGGTCTTGAACTCTGGGATTGAGCGCTGTCCCTCAGCTCTTCAGTTCAAGGCTAGCGCTCTACCACTTGAGCTACAGCACTATTTCCAGTTTTCTGGTGGTTTATTGGAGATCAGAGTCTCATGGACTTTCCTGCCCGGGCTGGCTTTGAACTGCGATCCTCAGATCTCAGCCTCCTGAGTAGCTAGGATTACAGGCGTGAGCTACTGACACCCGGCTATGCTCCATCTTTATGGTTTCAATTTAAGCATTAAAAATATCATATATTCAAGTGTATGCATAAGCTAAAGTGTTTGAAGTTATGGTATCATATTAATTTTAGTAAGAAATAATTTGACTTACAACTACTGCTATGGTAAAGTATCATAGCTATCAAATGGACAACAGACAAGAGACAAAACAACGTCTAGAAATGTATCTTATGCATAAAAGCAGGAGGTGTGGAAAGTTAAAGGAAGAATTTGTGCAGTGCAAACTGAGGGGTGTATTTGAGTGTTCTATTTTATCTGGTAAGTAAGCATCTACTTCGTACAAATTACTGAACTTGGCTTTGCTTTGGGAGTGTGGAAGTAGCCACAATAGAATATTGGGAGTAACAGATTTCTGAATTTCTACATTATCAGGGGAAGTTCTATACTTAGGCTACACTTACATTCAGATTGATTTGGGGTAATTTTCCTAGATAATTCTTATGATGTTTTATGGTTCACAGTTTGAAAAGTCCTGATATGTATATAATAAAGTTAGCTAGCATACTATTTTACATGGTATTATTCTAAACTCATGCACTTATTATTATATTTAATTTTCACAAGGATATTATAATTTATGTATTAGAATAATTTTCATTTTAGATTAGACAGGAAGAAATTGAACAATTATTAATTAGTATAATTTACAAAAAGGCATCCAGCTTTTATAAAAAAATTGACCCAAGTTTAACTGTATTCCACCACATTTTTTTTTTTTGTCAGTGGGGCTTGAACTCTGTGCCTGGGTGCTATCCCTTAGCTCTTCAGCTCAAGGCAAGCGCTATAATGCTATACCACTGGAGCCACAGCACCATTTCCAGTTTTCTGAGTTGTTTATTGGAGATAGGAGTCTCTCAGATTTTCCTGCCTAGGTTGGCTTTGACTGCAATCCTCAGATCTCAACCCCCTGAGTAGCTAGGATTACAGGCATGAGCCACCAGTACCCAGCTTCCACCATTTTTTAACAAAGTAATTTAAAGAAAAATACTTTTTGTTGTAGACAAAAGGTCTCGCCGCCTAAAGATTCAGTGTATATATTGACTTTTAATTTTTCAAAAAATGTCAATATAAAAACTAGGGAGAATATAATAAATGCTTACTGCCTACATTGCCATCATTTTCAACATCATTTTAAGAAATGAACTTAAAATATATTACACCACTATATTAAAGAAATTTGTCAACCCCTTAATGAAAAAATTAGGTGAATGGTTATTTTTTCTATACAAGGATCTCTTTAAGTGGTAAACCATGTCCAGAAAAATGAACAATATTATTTAAACCAATATTATTTGTAGGGGCTGAAGCTAATATACCAATAAGAAAAGTAAAGTATACGGGCTTAATGCCTTTCATATAATGACATTTTTTATTGTTAAGTAGTTATACAAAGGAGTTGTGATATAATGAGATGTTTTAATGCAAAAATCAACAGAATTAAAGGGAAAATACTTGGGAGATGTGAATATATGAAAAGTAAATATGCATTGTCTCAGTGAGTCGATGAAATTGTCTAATGAAGTTTCAGAGAGATGGTAGGATTTAATTTCTTTCAGAGAGTGATAGTCATGTGTGTTGTATTTTAGTAAAGTGATCCTGACAGCTCTGGTTCTGGATGTAACTATGGAGCAAGCCTCTTGCCTTAGAAATCAGATATCACCTGCCAGATTAAAGAACTGCATTCATAGTCCTACCTCAGATCTCCAGCCCTTCACTGGTCCAGTTATATATTTATGAAGCCTTGCATTGGGTGTGTGTTTTTAAGAGGATGAAATAACTTGCTTTCATGATCGATTAAAATCAAAACCATTTTGTTGATCTGATAATGTTTTTGGAAACTAGTCATTCTAATTATTGTTTTTTCTAGTTAGGCTCAAAACCTTCCTCCATGACAGGAATTACCCTTGGAAAATATTGTAGCTGAATTGCATGCTTGCTCATTATGTATAAATCTGAATCAGGGTCAATATCTGAGAATGTTCCATTTCTCCAAAGAGAAATGTTCACTTTTATTTGGAAAAAAAAAGGTCTTGGCAGACAAGCAGGGAACTACCAGATGGAGGAGGCTGTGCCACATGGATTATAAGTTTTCCCCTCTCTTCTTATTGATGTCTTAAGTTGAACATGTTCCATCTGTCCAATCTCAATAATGAATCACGACTTTTTTTATTGTAAAGGTAACAAATCCCATATAGGGTAAATGAATTCAAGCATATAATGAAATGTGCAAGACTTGATGCTCTGTACTGGATCCATGTTGAGTATTAAGTGGGAAGTATGGAAATACAATTTCTGGAGCAGAGTAGATTTTCACTCAGGGAGGGCACTAGAAAAAAAAATCTCCTCTTGGGCCTTTACATTTATTTTCCTCTACAGATTAAAAATGTGAATGTTGACTTGTAGGAATTATTTGAATCTGATAAATTTAGCTAATGGTTCTGTGAAAACAGTCACTTAAAACTATCACATATAGTAGAATATTTCCCTACCACTAGTATATGCTTGAAGAATACTATATAGCACCTTGCTTACATGCTGAATATTAGTAAAATTCAGCTTGTTGAATATGGCTAGTCTGTTGCTTTCTACATATTTTATTATTGATACTACTAATCCCTATATTTTGTAATAATAATACCAAATATTATTTACTTTTTGTATATTTAATTTTTGTGGAACTAAATCTTTATTTTGTCTCTTATTAAATGGATAGCCAAAACACTTCCAATGGAAAACCAATAAAGAGGTCATATGATTCTTTTATTGTTTAAGTGGGATTAAAATTTAAGCAGCTGTTTGGCCTGGTTACTACATATATTTTTAAAACCTTGCCTTTGGTGCTTTTTATTTTTCTTGAAGGGATAGGGATGCTAACCTATATCAACTATTGGTGGCCACAAACTTCAAAATGCAAATAGTTTAGCATACTGAGTTTGAATTTTCATTGTGACAATCTTGCCTTCTTGTGACTTGATTTTATTTTTTTTTGTTCCTCTTAAGTCTGGGCTTGAAGTTGACTTTCTTTGCTTACGGATAATTGAAGCCGACCAAACTTGTTAAAGTCAAAACCAACAACGCCATGCTTTATTACACGCCTCTGAGTTTAGTCACAGACTCTAGTAGGTTCTGCAAATGACCACTGCAATTTATGCAGTGGCATGTCAGAACCTTAATGCTGTAATTTTCCTCTTTCCTAATGGAGAATTAAGAATCTAAAGGGCCTGGACAATTCACATGGACTGAATCCCCACGGCTTGGGTGCAGAGGTCTTGCAAAAATTTAGTAAGTGAGAAGGAGAACAAAGATTCTTAGTTGGAGGGGGAAAAAATGAGATCGCCTGTGGCTGAGAAGCTGAGGGGGGGACAGGTAGGCACAGTGGGGTGCGGGATAATGAGGTACATGGCAAATGTGATGCACAGATGTTAAGCCAACTGTAGCTCCGGCTTCCAAAGTTGTGCATGCCACAGCACCATGCCTCAGGGCTATGTCTACACCAGAACATTTGGAGCAGTAAACGACAGCAACATTAGGTTCAAATTAATCTATTACTCCAGAGCTGTGAAATGTTGGTTGCTTGTTTCAGAATTACATCGCCTGTGGGTGAAATGTTTTAGGTAGATTTTAATGCAAGCTCATGACTTGCTGAGGAGATTAAGAGGAGAAAGGGAAATTAGAAAACTTCGGCGAGTTGTGGAGGGGGCACATTTTCTGGTTAAAGTATATGAAAAAGTATTACATATTTCACGGGCAGGTCTGGTCTCCTGTTGACCACCTGCTGGGATTGAAATATCCCACATCATAATGAAGGCAGGTTGGGAGAAGCCTTGTAAACACTTGAGCCCTGCCAATGAAGAAGGTAGACAAAAGGAGCTTTGGGGGCTTGTGGAGATTGTGGGGGTAGGTGTGTCAGGCGGGCACCCCAGATGGATTTGGCAATTGATGTGGAGGCACTTGTTGAGTAGAATAGGTAAACATTTTGCATTTAGGTGCGAGTAAACTGTAGGGGAGCAGGCGGCCTCTGGCATCTCAGCCTGGCCAAGCGTCTCCTCTGCCTGTGTCATGCGTGCACGGTTACTGGTAGATCCTTTTGCACAAACCTGTGTGCTAGTCTACCCTCTCTTCCAAAGTAGAGAAACTAGACCTTGAAATAACCCGTCTTTTTCCCTTTTTGTCAATTAAATAGTTTATTCAATCAGAAGGGGGAACAAACCTGTTTGGAAGTATCTATAAAGATTTTTTTTACAGTATTGTAGTTTTTTTTCTTATAAAAACACTTAATTGAAATGCCTAAGAGCTGCCCAGCACAAAAGTCAATAAAAACCCTAGAATAGAGTTTATAGGGGTTGTCTATGTACATAATTAAATCCTTCAGGCACTTTAAAACTCTGCAAAATAAATGGTTATGCAAGAATAGCCTGCTGCGAGAAGAAATGCTGTATCAGCTTTAACCAGCTGCCCATGTTCCATGTTTCTGGGTTGGAATGAGAAAGCTATTAGAACAGTAGAAGACTGAAAGCCACATACAAATCATCTTTGTTACCGACACTGGGGGGCGTGGTTTCGAGTGGCTGTCAAGACCAATACAAAACGTGGTTTGTGCTGGCAAAAGTCAATGCCCTTTATTGAAGATGTTAGTGATCCGAAGAGCATCCAGGAGCATCTTCATTTGAGTTCAGCTGTTACAGAAGCAGATTTATTGCTGGTCCTGACTGAAGTTAAAGGAAATAGAGAAGTTCACATTCTAGATTGGATAGAATAGCCAAGGTTAATTACTTGGCAGTGATCTATGGGAGGAAGAGAGGAAGAACAGAATTTAGATTTAATTTTACTGTTCTTTAGGGAATATATTTGAAGGGATGGATGATGGGGGATACTAAGGTAAAAAAAATGTGGAAGCAAGCAATCAAACAGTTGAATGAATGAATGAATGCAACCAATAGAAAAACTGTAGGTTTGTTTCTCTCCCTGGCCCCTCCAAGTTATGATAAATGATAGCACGAGGAAAAGATAACCTACCATGAGGGTAGGATCACCAAGGCCAAATACTAAAACTCCCAGCTGACTGGCCCATACACTGCGGCCTCTGTTCGTGTTTATTTTTCCTGCTCACTCTTGGTTTCGTCAATCAGTATGATAGACGATAAGTCCTGACTAGAGCAGCCTGCGTCCTGCTCTCTCACGGTGGGTTACTTGTTGTGGTTGGCGCCATACAGGCGGAGGATCGCCCGCAACAGAAGCACCGAGGGGATGAGGCTGGGAGCAGCTCTGCATCAGCTGGCTCCTTGGAGAATAACAGGCAGGACTGTTATCAGCAGATGCTGGACTTGCCAAAAAAACTGACCACACATTAGTAGCTTTGTTTGGGTAGAGTCTAAGGGGGCTGTAGCTCACAGAGTCGAGACACTTTCTGTTAAATCATCCTTGGTTTCAAGTGTTAAAAGAAAGCTGGTTCAAAAAGAAAGCAGGGCTGATTTTGCTGCAGGCTGCCTGGCCTGTGACAGGAATCCTCTTCAGAGTTAGGAATTTGTATGGAGTTCCTGGGCTGAGATGTAAATGGACATCAACTGAAAAAGGGGAGAGAAAAAAAAAGAGAAGGAGAGAGAGAAGCATTCTGTTCTGGTCTACCATGCACTTCTAAGTAAACTATCTCCTGATGTTCAAAAACAGCATAAAAATGTCTTGAAAAATCTCTAAACACAATGAGAGCCTTAGCTAGCTGGTGACATATGAAACACTCCTCACTTAGCCAACAGCTCATCAGATAAATGGAATTTCCTGAATGCTATTCACAGATCACTAATGTTGTTTATCTAGTCTCTCAGCGCTAATACTTTTTACATTTCATCCTATGAGAAGAGGTTTGCTTGATGGTATGCACTGGAAACTTCCAGAAACATTTTGGTATCACAATTTTTTTTCTTTTTGGAATTTGTTTTGTAGAAGCTCAGAGACTATAAAAAAAATTTAATCAAGAATGTCATGACTTGATTCACTGAAGGAGCCAAAGTGAAATTCTTTTGATATCTTGTGATGCAATATAGGTCACACACACATTTCCTGTTCAACATTTTCCCCCCCTGGGCATTAATGGTTCTTAAGAACAAATGCTTTGGAAATCTGGAGTTCTTGGTGTGTGTGTGTGTGTGTTGTAAGAAATCTCAGGTAAGTGATTCACACACCTTTTCCTAAAGTAATGTCTGTCTACAAACTGAAAGAATAAGGTAAACTTGGACAATTCTTTTAGTGGAGACCATTTTTCTCCAAATGAAATATCCCACTCCTGTGTTAGGAGTATTTCCTCTTAGTTTAAGGTACATTCCCCAAACAAACAAACCAAAAAAGTAAGTGCTTTGTAATTCTAACTCTTTCTACCTGGTGCTGTTACGTATAACTGCTGATGTATGGTAAGGTGAAACTTAACACGGGAATATTAGTTTTATTTCAGTTAATTATGTTACTAAGAGCTCATGAACTTAAGATTTAGGGTTGGTCTGTTTCTGGTTATGCTGCCAAAGTTTTAACTTGATGGAGGGGGTCTGTTTCATTCTACTGGGTTTCTCCACCTTTGTAACCCCTGGTTTCCTCTTTTCCTGAATCATGAGTTTGTGTTCTCCCCTTCTGTGAGAAGATTGAATGCTTGTTCCACTCCAAAATGACTACGGTCACAAAATATCAACAGTGATTTTTTTTTAAAAAAATAGATCTTTCCCTATCAAAATATTGTTGCTGAATAATAGGGTAAAGGTAGCTGTGATTGTTGATAGGAAGGAATCTGACTATTAATAAAAAGCAGACAAGGGTCTTGAAACAGTACTTCTACTGTTGCAATTTAGACACTTTATATTGCTTTATTTACTGCAACACCTGTAGCTACTCACATTGCTGGTGGCTGAAATAACCCAGGTCCACACGGGAAAGTATTACAATTTCATTGTGTTAGTTGTACTTACTGTTTAAGCTTTTCTCACAGTAGAAAGCATTAGCTAAGTGTACAGGAGATAATAAAAAAGAGGATTTGGACTCATCACTTCCCCTTAAATCTGTCTAGTAAAAACCTCTCTTTGTAATTACTTCTTGACTCTTCTTCCATCTCTGTCTGGCCTTCCAGGAGGTGGGGTAATGGGGCAAATTGGTATTTGTTGAAGTTTTCCAATTGTCCCCACATTTCAAGGTTTATGACTCATGCCCCTTTCCCCCCAGCTTTGGAAACAGAATATACTTCCTAAGCGTTTGCTTTTGCAGATGCTATAATGGATTTCGGATGGGAGATGTTTGCAAGCTCAACAGGAGAGAGAGGGTGCCTCATTTTTAAGGCAATAATAACAAGCCATTCTTCATATTTAATTGACAACTTAATTTAGATTTCAGATGGGTGGGTTTCTAGGGATGCTCTATTTTAATTTTAACCCCAAATGCTGATAACCAGGCATCTAGAGGCATAGTCTAAAAAGAAAAAAGAGTTCAAATTAAGCAAAATTTTAATTTAGCTATCAAGATGTGAGTTTGGGGATGGGAGTGTAGGCTAAAACCTAGCCAGTGGTCATTTCTTCTCTATCTGTACCGAATGGCCCAGGGTTTAGGGAAATCACAGCCTTTTGACTTTAATTGCTCTAGGCCTACTGAGGAAAAGCAATAGTGCCCTATTTGTTTTGGGGTCATAGAAACATGCACAAAGGCCCTTAGAATATTTTCAAACATTGGTGGGAGATAAACTGTTTTTAAACATTTTATAATCATGAAACTAGCTTCTAGATAGTTGTCTAATTTCCTAAACCATGCTTGCTGGAGTTTATTTGGTTACTGAAACGTTAAGCTTAACCAGTCGCGTTCTCTCTAGTTTATGAAAATGGAGACAGGAAATTATCGGCAAATTGCTCGTTTAGAATTAAAGACAGGAAATGAACTTCAGCAGTTGAATTCTTGGAGTCAAAAGCGTCTACCTAAAGCAGAAGTAAAGCCAGAAAACTTTGCTTTTATTTTCTAAGTCTGGCTTTTGTTATATCAACACAATAGTCTTAAATATTCCATCCTATTTCTCCTCAAAATTTCTATATTGTTCTTTACAGTATCCACAGCTGTTTCTAGTATGAATTTTCTGGTGATTTAAAAAAAATACAGCCAGGGCTTATAGTTTTTACTTATTTGAAACAAAGTACAATTTCTTGGATTACATTAATAGGTTAATGTAGTATATGACATAGACAGAGTTTGTGCTAATTTAGTTATTTATTAGGACATTGAAAATTTTGAATATATCTTTAAGTTTCTCTATGATTTTTATCTGAAATTCCAGAATTTTTTAAAATCTTGATTATAACATATTAACATATATTCCTAAATGGTTAATGGGTTTTCCTCAGTGTGAACTTTCCAAGCTATTCCTTTTTGAAAGTCATTATTTTGACTTTGTTCTTTATGTTATATTGTTCACATGCCTAATATATCAGTGGTATCTACAAAATAATTCCTGTACTTAATTTTCTTTTATATTTTTTGTGTTGCCATTTTTATTTCTCTCTATATTTCAAATACTCTAATATTCTTTAAAGTTCCCCTTATTGGTATTACATTATTTAAATAAACCACAGACATAATTCTCCTCCAACAAAATGATTTGTACCATGCTTGACTATTTTGATTACCTTTAAGGAAAAATGAACTGCTTTGGATTAAGCAAGAAAAGAACCTCAAATGTTAGCCAAACTTTAAACCATTTACTCAACTGGGCTTGAGGAAGTTAGAAAATGCTGGTTTTGTGATTAGTTTAAATTTCTCTTTTATAGCAATTCTTGTGTAACACTTGTTTCATTATTTCAGAGCCTATAAAAGGCAAAGGTAGCATCTCAAAAAGTATTTAATATTAATCCATTATCATAGATTCTTGTTACATATCAATTGTAGTGAAGATGTGATATATTCAAGTACAACTTAAATTATGTATAAGACATTGTTGCTATTTGGTATTAAAGTTTTTAGTGAATGGATCATGCTAAGTTTTAGCCTCTCCGTTTTAACTTGTTTTGTTAAATGACTTAAACAGGATATAAATATTCTTAAATGTTATTACACTGCCATATTGAAAATGAAAATTTCCTTTTTGTTAGTGGTCAAATGACATTTCCTTAGCTGAATTCTTAAGAAAACTTTATATATATATGAGAAAGTTGGCTTTCCAATCAGATTTATTTTTCTGGATCAGTTTTATGTCTATGGTATGTTCACAGAATGGAGTCCAGGGGATAATTTTTACAACCTCGTGGAAGAGATTGCCTGACAGTTGTCTTATTCAGTAATTGTTTTGCTCAATGGATTTATGACTTTACTTATTTGTCTTATGATTCCTTTGCATTTTTTCTTACAAGCATCCGAAGTGCATAATAATTCCACCTTGGATATGTCTACATGTGTATTTGCTGTGGTCAGGTACCAAATTTGATGATCTCTCATGTTCTAGTAACTTTTTTTTAATACCCCCATGAAGCTGTACTAGTTTCTTAATAACATGATCATACCTTAATTGGCAAGAGATTTGACTTAAATCTTACGTTTTTGCTAGAGCTGACTAATTTGAGAGATTTTTTTAAAGTAGGTCATCAATTCTTGTGTGGAGTAGAACTATCAACTAGTAAAGAACAAGAAAAAGAGATTAAGGGCTAGGAAAGAAAACTTCTGGATAAATGTTAAGAGGTATAGAGCTTTATAAAATTAGTGAGCTATAATTATCACTTTAAAGTTAGCTGATATGTTTCTTAGACATTTGGTTTGGTGCTCAGATGTGTGCAGTGAGGCTTGGGGAGAACACTTTTGTTATGGTAGGGAGGCTTCTCATTCAAAAGAATGTTTGTCTAAACCACACTAGTAGGGTATTGGATGGATGTTCTTTTTGGTGATACAACACAGCAGATTCTTTGCCTTCATGAAGCTTACATTCTAAAGGGGAGAGACAGATGGCATATCAACATTAGCTATTGTGGTCCCTAATGCTATGATGATACTAAAACAGTTTTGTGGAGAATGAAAATTAAAGGCAGCATGAAAAATACCTGCTTTTACATTGTGTATTCTAGTGACTTACACAATCATTTTGTAGGTCAAAGCTATTGATACATTTTGACTCTCTTATTTAATAATAAGAATGAATTTTAGGAATACCTTCATTAAAGATGTTCATTTTTTAATGAGACAGTACAGTTTTACTGTAATCAGACTAGAGGAATCATATCCTGGGGATGAACCTGAGTGTTAGGATGATCTGGTTTAACGTGATCAATTCTAAACTACTTATTTTCTACTACTTGCATATCATCCTGCTGGGCATTGGATTACTCACTGAAGCCCTGAAGCATTTGGTTCAATGTTTTATCTACTCAGACTTAATTTAGGAAGAGCTTCATCCAGATGTTTTGTTTATTTGTTCCTCAATTACATGTACGAAATTTTAGAATTTATGAGATCACAGGTCAAGTGAAAGGTCACGGTGGAGAGGTAAAGGCAGAAGCTAAAATTCGTGAAACCAAAGAAATGACAGGACAGTGCCAAAGGAAAGGTCAAAAGTCAAGTGACAGACTCTGTGTAGATGAAAGCAATTGGTGTGTTTGTTGAATGTCTGGGCATACTGAAGTGTCTCAATATTCATGCACACAAAGTCGAAGGATCTTAACCTTGGAGTTCATGATTAATAATTATGTGCCACTTGTTATTACATGAATCCATGTTACTTATTCACAGAGAAAAGCAGAAAAGGAACATGGGGGAATGTTTCCATTTATTGATTATTATCAGTTATGATAGCTCTTTGAGAAAGGCACAGAGCATGCAAGTTTGAGATGTTCAAACAGGCTTCTGTTTTTGTCAGATGTATGAAAAATGTACACGGTAGATCACGTAAGATGTTCAAAAGCTTCTTGAGGATTGGTATGAGAATGAATATCTTCTCTTTTAGACTTTTGGATTGCTACCCCCATGTGGTTTTGTTCATACAGACATTCATTCATTTCTTTATTTGCTCATTAACTTAATAAATAGCAGATGAAAGTCAAGTCATTTTTGGTTACTTCTGTTGCAAAAATCTAAGAAAATATTTACTTGTTAGAAAAGTCATTTTTTCTTTAAATATCATGACTAGACATCATTCCCAAGTTTAACATACTGGATCAAATATCATTGTTTATTTGCTGTTTAAGACAAGGTGGTGTTATGAAGCTTAGAGAGACTTCCAACTCATGGTCTCTCTACATATGCATTTTGCTTGGATTACAGAAAGGTACCACCATAGCAAGATCAAACTATCTTGATAGTAATTTTTTTTAAACAAAATGACTTGGTTCTCTGAGGAAGACACAACTATTTTTGGTCATTTGGGGGAATGAGGAAAATGAAGTCTTAAGTAATCCCTGCTTGCCAAGAGTGACACATACTATTTGTGTTGTTTCTTTCTAAAAACATTAGTTTTTCTCTGCCTTGGTGGCAGAAACATGGTAGTCCGTAATGTTATTTTTCATATGGTGTCAAGAATGCATTGAAACCACCAGATTCTTTTTGAGGATTAATATTCTATTCAATTATTTTTTAAATCCTCAAAATTATTTATTTATATTTATTCTATTATTTTGGGAGGAGAGTGGTGAGTGTGTGTGTATGTGTGTGTGTGTACAAATGTTTATACAAATGTATGTCCATGCATTTGTCATTAACAATAATAGTTCTTTGGAGTTTAGGGGACTTTGGTCAGTGAATTGGTTTATGAGTTGGACAAGGTAACCATTCCCCAACAGTTAAACATTTAAAGGAAATCTTTTTCTGTATTCTAGAAATAAACATAATACTATATGACAAACTCCAAAAACGAATTAGTATGTTAGAAACCTCCAACTTTAACAGAGAAATTCACCAAAAAAGAGAGTTTCCTTTTATGCAGAGCCCTATGATCTCTGCTGCTATAACAAATTAGACTAGCTAGGTTCCTTGTTTACAGGCAAAAATTTCACTGATAATTATTGAAGTTTGTGGAAAGCCAATAAGAGTTTAGACTCTACAAAACTATAAATCTTGCTTAAATCATAAACTAAGTACTATCATTGTCTAAAAGAAGTATTTATTTTTCTTCAGTTTTGCCTTTCCTATCTCCCTCATAAATTTTTTTAATATATACTTTGAAAAGTTAAGGGCAAGCCCTGAAGGGTGAAATATTGCAAACCAATTAAAAGCAACTGAAGTGAGATTCTAAAATACAGGAGTTTTCCAACTCATGAACAATATTTAGAGAGCTGGTTAATTTTAATTCCTTTGGGAACTGTAAGTCTGGGCATTAATAGGCTCAGAGTGATAAAAAAAAAAAACGGCTATATACTAGGCACATATAGATGGTATTGTCAAAAAAGAAGCAATTAGTGGCAAAGAAAGCATAAGTATGTACACATATGGTGAGCAGGTTGACATGTAAAATACAGCCAGGAATAAGAGCCAGTGACAAAGGAGAAATGGAAGTTAGGCTACTGTTTCTACTGGCTTCCATTATAGCAAAGAAATGAACTGCACACAAACACATCAACCTAGTGATCCCAAATCATGAGAAGCTTTTTAATAAGTATACTAGGTTTTATTTTTAGCAAGCTGAGAAGCTGTACTCTACAGATTTCCTTCATCTTCTCCTTTTCTTTTTTCCATCTTTTGCTCCTCTTTTTCTTTTCTTTCCTCTTTCTTCCATTTTCCCCTCCTAAGTTGCTTCTTTTATAGAGCTCCCTACATCTCCTCTCCTTTCTCTTTCATCATTTCCTCAGTGACAAAACTGACTCAATGCAGAGTCCAATTCAGTGATTTAAATGTCCCGAAGAATTACTATTTTATTTTTTAAAACTTTGAAAAATTATCTTTATGTGATAGAACAGAGGTTTCAATTCAACTTGTTCTTTTGTGAGAACAATGCATCTTGATCAATGTCACTCGTTTCACCATTCTCTCCCCACCCCATCCAGCTCCTCATTTTGCTTGCTTCCATCTCTCACATGTATATTGAATATTATGATTGAAGCATCTTAATGGAATCTAAAATGGTGGTTTTTCCCAGGCAAGGAAGGCAGTAGGGAAAGGTGCCAGTCTCTCTCTCTCAACACCTTTCTCAATGGTCAGTACCATGGGAGATGAAAAAGAACACACCTTCCCAAACCTGCTCTACTCATTGCAAGTTAGGGTCTGTGTATCCATCTAAAACCTTGGTCTCATATTTGTTTTTGAAGAAAATCATACCATAAACACATTCCTGTAGGAAGCTGACTTAAAGGGACTCATATACATTTACGTTTTTAAAAGTTATACAACTGTCACTACAAAATGTAACAGGTAGGCCGAAACCTTATCTACTGTGTAGATTTTGTGTCACTTTCAAGAGAATTAAGTGAACGTGAAAAGGAAATGCATTTTAAAATCTGATAACCAGCAACACATATTTTACTCCTCCAAAGTCAGGAAATCGAGGGACAAGTACAGGTTCATTTCCAGCATGAAAATCGTATTACTGTGACTAATTCAGGTGCAGCATACTCTTTACAATGGAAGGCACTGTAGTGTAGAGTAAACAGGAATAATGTTTAGTGCTGTTCACCATCTTAACCCTGTTTATTTTGGCTGGGCTGCTTCTGGGGGATGCCATCTTTCCCCTACTCCAATAGCTAAAAGCTGGTTTCATTGGCAGAGAAATAAAAGACAGTCGGGTGAGGTTCAGAGACTATTGCAATTAGTTCTAAGTGTATGGGACTGCTTATCCACCCAATGACTGGCTTGGAGGAAACTCTGCTTAGTATTTATTAGCAGTTGAATTTATATGAGAAAAGAACAGATGCTCAATTTTGCTACCATTCCTTTTAAAGTTTAATGTGCTGTAAAATACAAGGATCTGTACAATTAAAAAGAAGGTGCTTTTCCTCTTTAATGTGTGTCGAATGCCTTCTCTCCCTCTTGTACCCAGGCCTTCCTATTTCAACAAAGCAGGAGTCCCTGTACCATCATACACCTATTGCTATAATTGCGGTAAAATAACCTAATGCATTATCAACTGAGATGGCCAGATCATGTTGTGAATTCTCTGGTGTGGGTCTAGGATTGAGCACCATGTTTGGGACTCAAGTATTCTCCAGAGAATCCTTCAAAGGCAGCTCCAGGGTGCCCCACAATAATTGAAACTAGGAAAACCAGTATCGGACGTCAGTATCTTTCCTTTGGATTTGAAAACAGGAAATGACTTGGCATTTCTAATCTTGACTGGGAGACAGGCCCTGACTCCACAATTACAGAGCATAATTACTCCAAGCTCAGGCTAAGAAGAACCCCCAACTGCTTGTTGAGGACCTGCCAGGAAACTGACCTGAGTGAATGGTCTGGAAAAGAACACGAGGTGACAAGAGGCTGAGATGCCATTTTCAAACAAATGTACATGAAAGGGCTGCTTAGAAAGGTAGAGGTTGTTAAAATCAGCTTGGCACTGGGACATTTGAAGAGTTGAAGCTGAGAAAAACTGGCAACGTGCAGTGTTGGAGGCCCGAATGAAATATTTCATAGGGGCTTTGAAAGAGTATGGGTTGGAGAAATCTGTTCAAGAATTTCACTTCAAAAAAGTTCTCATTTCCAAACTGCACCACTAACACAGCTGAAAAAGTATATTGCATCTTAAAAACAAAGTATACCCCCATATAAATACAGATTAGATAGATAGATAGATAGATAGATAGATAGATAGATAGATAGATAGATAGATAGAGAGATAGATAGATAGATGGATGGATCTGTAATTTTTCAAGCAATGGCTTAATTCCCCTGGAAAGTGAGGTCATTCAACTCTCTGCCCCCCATTTCCTCCTGTAAACATGTTACTCTCTGTTCGTTTGCCCGCTGTTCTCTCCAAACTCATGGCTCACCACAATTCCTCTGCTAGTTGCAATACAGTACATAAGTTCTTTGACTATTCCATCCTTCCTTGCCTTGATTTTGTTGTTGTTGTTGTTGAAGATCAACCTTTCAGCTATTAACTTGGCTCCTGACAAAGGCTTTTGTTGTGGTTTGGTTATATCATGCTTGGAAGAACACCAAATAATAAGTTACAGTAGTGAAGCTGGAACATTTTAAAAGACACGATTTTGTGTCCAAGTTGTTTTTCATGTTCATTGTAGAATGGTCTTAAAATAGCGATTTGGGGGCACAATCTTAGAAAGCCCACCAAAGTTTGGAATAACTCAAATAAAAGGGAATTCAAGAGACAAATGAGAAATGCAGAGAACCCTAAGACTTCATTTCTTTGTACATGACCAGAGAAGAAAAATTATTGAGAAAGGCTCTCATTGGCCAAGCGTTTTGACCTGTATGCTCTGGGGTGGGCAGTGAGCACCATGCATGGGGAAGCCGAGGGGCTCAGAGCTCATGTGAGGATGGCTTGAGGGTTGAGTTCTCTAGTTTCAGGTGATCGGTGCTGAAACGGCTGGGGACTATAATAGCTTGGAGGTGAAAGGGCTTATCCCTAGACTCTGAAATCATTTAAACTGTGTAGGACATATACACATATTTTCATATTACTCTATTATTAGGCAACCAATTAAAAACTATTAAGAACTTACCCTATATGGAATAATGTATAAAGTCCTTACCTGGTCATGGGACCACACATAATTTTTCTTCCACTTCCTGATCTGTCTTCATTCACAAAAGAACTTGGCTATACTAGCTTCCTTCCTGCTCCTCAGAGATTCCCTGTGGGAAGGGGTGTGGGAGGGGCAACTTTTGCCCAGTCTGTTATGTGGAAGACTCATCTTCATCTTTCAGATCTTAACTCAGATTTCACTTATTTAGGGTAGACTTCCCTTTCCATAGTCATCTAAATTTCAAACTTAATTCGTCCCTAATATTATCATCCTGTTTATTTCTTCTTGGCCCTCACCGTAGACCCCGAGTCTTTAGGCTATGTCATCTCTCTTCTCTTTCCCCTAACGCTGAGTATAAGCTCCAGAAAGGCAAGGCATCTGTGAAAGATGTTTACTTCCTTCCTTGAACTGAACCTGGTGTCTGGTATGTATAGGTGCTTAAGAAGTTTTTATTTAATGACTTTAAAGTGAACAATGCGCATACATTAGTAGATGGACTGTGTGTCTTTTGAGATATTTTCAATTTAGTTTCAGTAAACACAAAAAAAGGAAAAAGCACAAGACAATTATGAGAACTCTGGCAATAAAACCTAGATGACATCTAGAATTGTATGGGATTACATTTCTAGAAGAATGTCTTGTACAGGACATGCTTCTTGTGATGAAATGAAGGATAAGAAAAAGAAGGATAATTTAAAAGAAAATGTCTATGAATGATGAGTTAATAAAAGCTACAGGTGGGAGGGAAGGGATGATGGGGGAAAACTAAGGAGGAGGCAATAATGTACAATAGGAAATGTACTCATTACCTTGCTCATGTAACTGTAACCATTCTGCACAGCATTT
This sequence comes from Dipodomys ordii, assembly GCF_000151885.1. NCBI lineage: Eukaryota > Metazoa > Chordata > Mammalia > Rodentia > Heteromyidae > Dipodomys > Dipodomys ordii. The sequence goes on along the minus strand of NW_012267246.1, from coordinate 9,465,626 downwards.
TTACAATAAAAAACCTACAAAAAACTATCTTAAAAAAGCTACAGGCACAAAAGCAATAAGTTATGCTACATTATAGTCTTTGGTATACTTTTGATAATAGAGTGAACTTAAGCTCACAGTTGGGAAGGAAAACCTCCATAGAGAGACACTGTTGTTTCCATTGTGAAACTAAACCAATAATTGGCTTTCAAAGTGACCAAGTAAAAAAATAAAGTTGAGTAAGCCTCAGGTAACCATTAGACTCTGACTGGAGGCATGGCCTAGCAGTAAGAGTGCCTGCTAAATAGACTACATGTGCAGGGTCCTAAGTTCAAACCCCAGGACTGCTGGGTACCTATAATCCCCACAACTCAGGAAGCTGAGATCTGAGAATCACTGTTCAGAGGCATTTATCTCCAAACAACCAGCACAAAGCTATAAGCAGAGGCATGGATGGCTCAAGTGGTAGAAAATGAGCTGTGAGTGTGAAAAGCTAAGTGGATAGCCTAGAGTTCAAGCCCCATAAACCCCAGTACCAATCCTCCTCCCCCAAAATTAGACTATGCAGGCTATACGATGATCTTGTCTTCCACAGAGATCTTAGATCAGACCTATCCGCCCTAATTCTGTGGTTTCTTTCAAAACAAGGTTAAATCACTGGAAAAAAAAAAAGAAAACGTGTGAGCTAGATTTAGAGTAGAAGCTTGGTGCTTAAGCATTAAAAAAAAATCTTTTGAATGAATCAGCAACAAGAATGAGGAATGAAGTAGTAATGAATTTGGTATCTCAAAAATCCACTCAAGCTTTCTTTAGCAAGACTTCCAACATCCACAAGGAAACAATTAGCCTGGAAGCCCAAGATGCTTTACTTCATATATCTCAAGAAAGAAAGAAAAAATGATACCCAGTTGATAAGGGTATCCTGTAAAACAGCACATTTTTCTTTTTCATAGTATGAGAAAAAAATGGAAAGAACGACTAAGATGATGGACTTAAGTCTCAAAGACCTGGCCAGGAAAGAAGTGAAGTGAACATGAGAGGTAGGGACCTATGACACCAGAGAAAAGTCCTGTAAAATCAGGGTATCTAGTGTTCTGTAAAATTAGGGCCATCTATGCATAGTGTATAACCAACAAGGGCATAACACTTACTCAGAGTTACTTTTTTTAGGGAGGGGTTCAGTAGTGGGGGTTGAACTCTGGGCCTGGGTGCTGTCCCTTAGTCTTCAGCTCAAGGCGAGCGCTCTACCACTTGAACTATTGTGCCACTTCCAGTTTTCTGGTGGTTTATTGGAGATAGGAGTCTTACGGTCTTTCCTGCCTGGGCTGGCCTTGAACTGCGATCCTCAGATCTCAGCCTCCTGAGTAACTAGGATTATAGGTGTGAGCAACTGGTGCCTCGCTTCCTCAGAGTTATTCTTTCTGGATGGAAAATGCTTTAGAGTCGAGAAAGACAGGTCAAAGATGCAGTCAAAAAATGTACTGAAGGGCTGAGAAGGTGGCTCAGTGGTAGAGTGTTTGTCTTGTATGCATGAGGCTGTGAGTTCAATTCTTCAGCACCACATAAGCAGAAAAAGTTACAAGTGGCGCTGTGGTAGAGCACTAGCCTTGAGATGAAGAGCTGAGGGACAGCACCCAGGTCCAGAGTTTAGGCCCCACAACCAACCAACCAACAAACAAAAAAAGTAGTTAAGTAGGGATCTTTGGCATTTTTTAATCTTTTATTTGGCATTCTCTTTGCTTAGTTTTATTGTGTTTAATCAAGTCCATGTTGCACACATATTTTGGGTCTACATTAGATGATGAACATTAGATGAAGAGAATTCCTAGCTGATGGGATAGAAAGCTCCATACAACTTTTTAGAAATTGACAATCCCTTTGGGAAATCAGACAGAGCTTCTTGGTGACAGAGGCTTCTGGGGTTCATAGACGCTCACCCTTATGAGGTCTGCCTGCAGCCCATCATGAGATCCAAGATGCTCAGACACGTTAGCCATCGGTTTTGGTAAATGACCTGCAGAAGGAGACCCTAAGAATTTGTGGAAAGCAGTAGAAACAGTCTTCTTCCACAGCCCATGTGATGGTGAGCCCAGTTGGTCACTGTCACCTGTTGCTCTGACTGGGATCTATCCCTCATCTTGGGTAACATCCTCAGCCTCGCCGAGAACCCTGGATTAAATCCTCCCAGGCATTGGATACTTGGACCAGAAAGCCAAGCAAGAGATTCCATGACTGACTGAGGAATGTAATCTGTGGTTCCTATATGTCTTTGGTTGAATTTGTTGTTGTTGTTGTTGTTAAGATTTAATTGTGACTCATATGTCTATGGACTGGCTCTCTACTTGCTCATTTGTCTGGTCACCAAGCACCTCCCATGCCTGGATGCTACCCTCTAGCAAAACATGCCCTTTTTCCAAACATGTCTAAAGAATCTCTGGGGCTGGGAAGGTGGCTCAGTGGTAGAGCGCGTGCCTTGCATGCAGGAAGCCTTGGGTTCAATTCCTCAGCACCACATAAGCAAAAAGAGAAAAGCCGGAAGTGGTGTTATGGCTCAAGTGGTAGAATGCTAGCCTTGAGCTGATGAGCTGAGGGACAGCGCCCAGGCCCAGAGTTCAGGCCCCATGACCAGACCCCCCAAAAATAATCTCTGTATAAGGGGTTGGTAAGGATGGCATTCTGTTTTCACAGCAGGGCAAATTTTATGGAAGGCTTCACTATAAGTCTATGGACCATTCACTGGAAAGCTACATCCAGTTTATCCAAGCCAGTGCAGTTAACACTCACATTTGTGTCAGTGTAAAAAAGCTTGGAACACACAATCAACATGCAACTTACCAAGCATTTAATTTTTTTTATTTATTTTTTATTTGTGAACATACTGTACAGAGGGGTTACAATTACATGGGCAGGATAATGCGTACATTTCTTACCAAGCATTGCAGCCTCCTCCTTTGGTTTACCCTTCACATCCCTTCCCAGCCTCCCCCCTCCCCCCCAATCCCAACCCTTCTCCTCCTCCCCCTTCCCCCCCCCCACCGACGTTGTAAAGCTCGTTTTGGACATGACAACTTATACTTCTCGTTGTTGCATCAGGTCCACCTGTATCCTTAAACAACTGTTTTTTCCCCCTCTCCTCCACAAGTTATACTGACATCAAATATAGTGAAAGCAGGGGTTATACTGTGGGGGAGGGACATACAAAGCAACAAAGAGATAGTCTTATAAATGCGTTAGAAACACATGCATGAAAGAAAAACATTAAAATACATGTCTAAGGGTTCATTTTCCTGACATCACATTATCTGACCTTTTCCGCTTGACTCATACATATACTAGATATTGCAAATAAGGGAAACCATGGGACCTATGTTTCTTTGGGCCTGGCTTACTTCACTTAATATAATTTTTTCAAGTTTTTCCATTTCCTAACAAATGTGGCAATGTCATTCTTTCTGATGGATGCATAGAATTCCATTGTGTATATATACCACATTTTCTTGATCCATTCATCTACTGAGGGGCATCTGGGTTGGTTCCATATCTTAGCTATGGTAAATAATGCTGCAATGAACATAGTTGTGCTGGTAGCTTTAGTGTGGTCTTGTTTGTAAACATTTGGGTAAATACCCAAAAGTGGGATTGCTGGGTCATAGGGGAGCTCTATGTGAAGTCTTTTGAGGAACCTCCATACTGCCAAGCATTTAATTTTGCATTATCTTAAAAAAAATAACATCTTCACTGTGACCATTGTTTTTACACCTAGTGAGCCAAAATATTTGTGTGTGGTAAAAGCTCTCAGAGTGGCCCTGTTTGGGGTTTAAAAGGTGTGTTTGAGTTAAGAGCATAAAAAGCCTTAAAGTTTTAAAACTGCAGACTATTGTATCCTTCTAACTGCAGAACAGCTCTGTCTAATGCTGTCCAACTTGGCAATAAAAACAAAATGAAGAAAGCTGAAACACTTTCAGACTCACACCAAGTATGCTGTATTTCAGCTTGACAGGATTATTCCTTGGTTGGAATGACTTACGCTGGAAAGGGAAGTTTGCATAGAAATGCCTTTGAGGGTTAATTGTAATGTCATTAGTGTGATGCTATAATCACATCTCTGGATTGCCTTCATAAATTTCTTTTCTATTTTTATCCTGTTTTTATTTTTAATGTACTACTTTCTTGAAAAAATCTACTATAGTCTTATAAAAAGACACCTCCCTCCTTTAAAAAAAGACAACTCACAAAAACTGATTGCTGTATAAATTGTAGTGTAGTATGAAACACAAGACTCTTTCCTCTCCTGCTTTTCAGTTTCTTATTGTTTCTTGATTGTAACACACTTGTGCATGAATAGAGATTTGCAGTGGTCAAATTGCAGTAGCACTTGGTATGGTGTGAAAGTAAGGAAAAACAAATTATGATCTAGTGTTTTCGTTATGACTTCTCACTACAGTATTGCCCAAAATAATGGTGGAACCACCATAGATAATCCTTTTTAAGAAAATCATCTGTTTAGCCAAATCTGTGGTAGATTTGTGGCATAGACTCGAGTAGAAGGGAACTCTAAACCACAGAAATCGCTACAAGATCGTTGTAATCACATTGCTTTGAGCTCCTCTGGCTATTGTCCGGCCTGTCTGGTGACGGAAGCCCAGGGCTAGCCACTAAGTTCTTTGGTGTTCCCAGAATTGTCTATTCTCTTGGCTTTTGAATGCATTCTCCTCGATTGTTCTGGAACTGTGGGAGAAAGATTCTCAGATGAGAGAACAATTGTTCCCTTCAGGGACACTGCACCTACCTCACCTTTTATTTTGGGCTCATTTGCACAGCAACAAAGTTCCCAAATTTGGTAATGGCTGCTCTCCTGCCTCCCATAGGCTGCTTTCTCCCTCTGGACGAACATCTTAAATGTGACTCTTCTTGGAATACTGTCATTGTTGTGATCCTGTTTTCTTTTCAAAATGAGCCACTTTTATTCCACAGCTGCGATTCTTTTCCTGCATTCTCTTCCACCCAACACATGTCCTGGTCAAAATTTGATTTTATGTTGCTGTCAGGATGGTAATGTTTGGTTGAAATACCCAATATCTTACTGCCATCTGTGTCCCCAGAGACAGACAATCATATTGATAATATGAGAAATAAAAACTAAGGTATTTTTCAGTTAAAAAGATTTATCTAAGTAGGTATTTGGCAAATGAATTCCCAGTATATGAAAAACAGGATATCATACCAAAATAGGATTTTATACATTATAACAGATAGGAGACAAAACTTAAGAAGGGAGGATTGTTCAATTCAGAATTCATTTATCAGTACAATCTCCCTCTTATCTAGGGCAATATTACAATGAAAATATTGCAAAGAGACCATGCATTTTTGCCTCAATTGTAGATAACAATGTAAAGTTTTTAAATGAGCTCCAAGAATAGAAGCAATGTGGAAATGTTACAGAAAGGGTGTGTTTTAAGGTTGATTAAATAAACACCTATGTAACTCATAAAGTTTAAATAGGTAAATATTGCATGTGTACTTCTTTCAAGTTAGTTTCTTTATTCTCATAATAGCTCTAGAAAACTTGTATGCCAAGGGACCATAAGTGCTGAGGCATGCCCTCTGCTGCTTGTGTTCTTTGTATTCAGGTGGAATCAGACATAATGATCACTACGAGAAGTGCTCAGATCATCCTAGCTGGTTCACAGTAACTCAGAATATCCACTGTGCCTTGTTCAACTGGAATTTTTTTTTATTGTGAAAATACCGTACAGAGGGGTTACAATTACAAGGGCAAGGTAATGAGCACATTTCTTATCAAGCATTGTAGCCTACTCCTTTGTTTCCCCCTCCCATCCGTTCCCATCTCCCCTCCCCCCTCTGCCTATTCCATCCTCCCCCCCACCAAAGTTGTAAAGTTCATTTTTGACATAACATCTTGTACATCTCATTGTTGCAATGGGTCCACCTGTATCCCTATTTAAACTATTTGTTTTTTCCCTTCCCCTCCACAAATTATACCAACATCAATATACAGTGAAAACAGGGGTTATACACAATGGAATTCTATGCCTCCATCAGAAAGAATGACATTGCCCCATTTGTTAGGAAATGGAAAGACTTGGAAAAAATTATATTAAGTGAAGTAAGCCAGGCCCAAAGAAACATAGGTCCCATGGTTTTCCTTATTTGCAATTACTAGTATATGTCTGAGACGAGCAGAAACGGTCAGATAAGTTGATGTTAGGCGAAATGAACCCCAATATAAGGATTCAACTGTTTTTTCTTTCTTGCGATTGTTTCTAGCATATTTATAAGATGATTTCTTTGTTGTTGCTTTGTATATCAACTGGAATTTCAAACAAAGTTTGGGACAAGGGAGGGGAGCACATGTTGGAGAACATGGAGACAATTGGCTGTCTAGGGATGGAAGGTGGGTGGAAAGAAAGTAGAAACTCTCATTCTGACACCAGGAATCTTTTGTTCATTTTCCTTCTACTTTAGATATTTTGGAGATCATCCTTTTGGTGGACTACTTAGTGCTCTTATCAGCCCCTTCAAGAAAATATCACAAATAAGCCCCAAAAGTGTCTTTCAGAGGGTATGTCTTTAAAAAAAAGTGTTATAAAGTATTTAGGAGAAAATATAGCTAAGACTACTAGCTCTAGATAAGACAGATTTTTCTCTCTTGTATGCTTCAAAACAAAATAAAAAGCAGAAGCAATCATCCTGACTTTCTGAACTATCCTACCTTCTCTTTCCCCATTGGCTTGGTGAAGTTTAGCCAAGTACCTCACCTCTAAGCAACCCCAAGAGCAGAGTTTCTACTTAGCCACCATCCAAAAGTACAGTAAAGGGAATGTTACAAGTGAAAGCTCACCACTTAAATTTAGGATATAGTTTGAAAAATTCCCAGAGTTCTTACATTGTTCATATGTAGCTGAGTGGATGTCATATTGGAATTTACATGTTGACATTGACTGATATTATTTCTCGCTAAAAATAATTTTAGAGCCTTCTAAATCAGAAAATTCATTGGATGTGTCAAGAGCATCTCTGTTCTGATTTATCTAAAAACTGTGTTCTTTCAAGTTGAGCAAATATTTAAATATGAGAAAATCTGACCAATGTATTCAACAGGCGTGGTGGACTTTAAAAAAAAAAGCTTGGTTTTGGAAAACACACACATATATTTTGCCAAGAACTTGCCCCTTAATGTTTAATCTTGTGGCTTTCAGGGGAAATCTAATTTGTATCCTTCGTTTATGCTCGATTCAACAGATTGTTGCATGGTTAGCCAAGTGTGGATGGCCTTACAGCCCACAGGGCTTTCCAGGTTTCTTGATTCTCTGTGGCCCTCCAGTGCCTTCTCTCTCAATCCCTGGTTGGTCACAAATGCCACACAATGTAAACTCAGACCAACTACTTAAAACATGAAGTCATACCATAAGCTGTTGCTTCTCCCCAGTATCTGTAAGGCCTGGTAAGTTCTTCTCTTTCCTAGTGTATCTACTTCAGTGGCCACACTGCTTTGATGGTGAGATTTGTCCAGGTAAACCCAAATATGATGACCTAGACATAAGGATTCCTACTGGCATGGTTGATTCAGAGTAGGACTGTGCTTTTGTGGGTGGTGCAGGCCTGGCTCAGCTGCCCTGGAGTTTGGTTTGGAAGGCACTGGAATGGCCGACTACCTCCCTCAAGCCTTTTCCTTTAGGAGTTGCATTGTTGAGATGGCTGTTGAAGCTCTGTGATATTTCTCCTTGCTATTGTTTTGAATTTCCATCCACTCACCTCTTATTGGCATGCTCCATTGCTGCCAGCCCACTGTTTTCCCATAGAGCCCCTTGCCGGTCTAGAGCAGAGCTTAGGCAATGTTAGCTTCCTGAGGAGCAGCAGGGGGCAGGAAGAATTGATGGGGGAACCTGCAGGAGCCAGGTGAAGTTCCTTCTCCTCTCAGATCACTCTCTCTATGCTCTAAGGTCACCTTACCACCTGTGCCGTCTCCTCATGCCTTGTCCTGGAGGAAAGGCCAAGGTCAGGGTTATGCTTTGGCTTTCCGCCAAAACATGGCCTTTTCATATTTAGGGGTAAAATCTGACTTATGGGCCCTTAGTTGTCTTTTTTAATCAGATGTGTGTGTGTGTGTGTGTGTGTTAAAAAGAGAATAAGTGGGAAGTGGTGCTGTGGTTCAAAGTGGTAGAGTGCTAGCCTTGAGAGAAAAAGCTCAGGGACAGCGCCCAGACCCAGCTGAGTTCAAGCCCCAGGAACTAGGAGTGGGGGGGGGGACTGGAACATGGAATTGAACTAGGGGGTACCAGTCAGTTATCACTTCCAGAGGCTCAGAAGAACATTCTTCAGTGATACCTTGTGCTTTTATTGAGGAGAATGTCTGGGTCTCACACGAGGCAGGCGTGTCCTTGTCCTTGGTGTCCTTCCTCCTGCGCTTCATGCTCTCCTTCCTCATCCCCGCCCATACCACACTGGCCACGTCCTGCTTGCCATAGGTGGACCCTGAACCTGCAGGAGGCTGGAAGCCAGAGGGAAGCTGGAGTGGCTGAGGAGTCGGGTTCTGGGGAGATCGTTTCTGAGGTCCATGAGCAAAGCCCGATGCCCTTCCCTCTGTGCATGGGATTGCAGCATCACTGTTGTTCACGGGGTGCTTGTTCCATTATTGTGCTACTCTGCTTTATGCTAATACTAAACCCTAGCAAAATAAACCATTAACACTTGCTACGTCATTTCTAATGGAAAATGGGTTCTAATTTGTAAGCAATAAATATGTAGTTGGATTTATATAATCCTATCAACCTTTTGAACTGGAAGTTATTTGATCCCAAAATCTTAGATTAAAATACAGTATGGTAGGCATGAAACTTACCACCATGGAAGTATGAATACTGATAGCTGTTTTTATAATGCAGAGTTATTGATTATCACATCCAGTTCACAATTTTGTAGATGGAGAAACTAGGACCTATAGTTTTGAAGTCATAATTTCTTGATTTTTTTTTAGTATTCCCTGCCTTTGCATTTTCTTTGCTTTTAAAAAAAAGTTCAAAAAATCTAATTGTTCCATGGAAGAAGGCACTGTTCATTATTAATGGAATTTCTTTTTATTTGATTCTGTGGTGTCCACAACAAGATTATAAAAACAATAATTTGATTTAGAAATCTTTTCAGCTTCCGTAAGGTTACTTTGTGGAGTTGGAGATAAATGACCAGAAGAAAACTTCACAAAATTAGTGTTTACACTTAATCTGGCAACGAGCTATAATTTGATTGGTAAAAAATTCATTTGGTGTACCTCTGGCCCTTTGCTGCTGGATAATGAAAATTTATATCTGCATTTCAGACATCTGGGAGGGTCTGACAGCTTTGGGGCTGGATGAAAGATGATGTCACACTGACCCCTGTCAGCATTTCCTCACACACTGGTTACCCAAAACCCAACAGCAGTCACACTTTTTTTTCCCCCCTGCCAGAGCAGACTCTCATTTTATTTTGGAAGGTTAATGGCACTGTAAATCTAATAGGCCATTTTAGTGGCATCATGTGGATATTAAAAAATCATGTGACCAGTCAGGGCACCATATGTGGGGTTTGCTGTTGTCTAATGGAAGGAATCAGGGACTGTAACAAGGCACTGAGGGGAGTCAATGTTTGGAATTAATTTCAGAACCATAGCTACCTTTAAATGAATTCTGAATTTCTGTTCCTGGTTTGGGCTTGCAGTGTCAGTTAAGTTTGCCTTAATAAGCTGGCTGATATTAGCTAATGTGAAATTCCAGACAAGTCTTCATTTCTGATAAAGTGTTCAGCTACTTGGGTTTTCTGGAGCAGTGTTGCCCACAGAGCGTACTGTGACTTCTGTGGAAGCAGTCTCTGCACCCTCCAGTACTGGAGGTCACCTGTGGCCATGTGGTACTGAGCTGAATATAGTGATAGGGAGCAAGTGTTCACCATTTCAGATCGTGTAAATTGCAGCAACTTTCAGGGAAGACTAAGGTGGTGAGAAGTGAAAAGCAAAATAGATATCATCTGGGTCTCCAGTCTGCTTTTCACCAGCACCCTGTTTGACAGGCCAGGCTACCTAATGACAGAGCTGAAGTCAGACTTCTTTCTATCCCAGAAAGTTTAAAAAAAAAAGTAGAGCAAAGCAATGGATAAGTGAAATGAGTGGATTCATGCATAATGAATAAATAGAAGCAAGAACTTCAAGTGGCTTTTTTTTTCTTTCTATTTCACTATTCTTGGCTGCCGTTTCTCCTAAGAACAAGTGAAGAAAAATCATAAAAAGTGACAGGCAGATGTATTCCCATGAGGACTTACCTCAACTCATTCAGAATCAGGCCAGAGTGATTTCTAGGAGCTTCTACTGACCTTCCCTGAAACATCTTACAGTTTCTAAATCTGAGCTCTTTATAAGCAGAACAGAGAGCCATGGGCTGGAGGAAGACAAAGGCAATGACGGAATCACCCTGGGCTCACAGCTGAGACCCTTGCACAGAACAAAGTAAGGGACAGAGGAAGCAATTCTCTAAATAATGAAGGCACTGGTGTGTAGCCAGATAGATGTGTGTAAGGAAACTTCGTGAATTTTCTCTAAAATGTTATTTAGTAAAGTATTTTAAGATAATTATTCATAACTACGACCTCATTCTTCCCTCATAAAATTATTGCAAGCCTGATGATGATTGTGATAATGGTAGTGATGGTATTGGTTAAGTTTTCTTTTACTGTATATTGTTTCAGAAATAGTGCTGAGTGCTCAATTAATCATCTCACCACTAGGAGACAATTCTAGCATTTCACTATATTATACATGAAGAACAGAGGAATGTAAATAAATACATCTTTTCTTTATTTTCTTTTGGTAGTAGTGGAGTTTGAACTCAGGACCTTCTGCTTGTTATGAAAGTATTATAACACTTGAGCTATGCTCATAACACTTATTTTATTTTTTTAGTTTGTTTTTCAGATAGCATCTTTGCTTTTACTTGAGGTGACCTTGTGCTGTATTCCTCCAATTTTCACTTCCTGAGCAGCTGAGATTCAGAAGTCCCCATGCCTAAGTTTGTTTGTTTGTTTGTTTTAATGGGAGCAGGGTGGATTTGGAGATAGAATCTCACTAACTTTATTGTTCAGACTGCCTTCAACCGAAATCTTCCTTTCTCTACCTCCTTAGTAGCTGAGAATTACAGGCATGTGCCACCATGCCTGATTAAAGCTAGCTAAGATTATGTAATCAATAAAAGCCAGAGATGGAGTTTGAATCCAAATAACCTGAGCTTAAAACTGGTGTTATTAACCATTACCCTACATAATGTCCTTTCTTACTTTCCCTTTTAATTACACATAGCCAGATTCATTCACTCAGCAAACTTTTTTTTTTTAGCCCAGCTATGTGCCAGATACTATTCTAGTCAGTAAAAACAGAACAACTCTCACCCTCTTGGGCTTTATAATTCACTGGAGAGGACATAAAATAAATAAGTTAAGAAAAACATAGTTTGTAATATAGAAATAAATATGAGAAAGAAAAGAATAAAGCAATAAAAAGGAATCTGAAATGTCAGCAGGTGGGAGAAATGGATAGAAATTCTAGGTAGGGAGAAATTTCACTGGAAAAATGGTGCTTTGAGGAAACGATGAAGTGAACTTTATTTTCTAATTATATTTGAAACCTCCTGATCTTTTGTCAAGGAGAAAGCTCTCTCTACCTTTATCTCCTACCATGGGAATAATCTTATTAAGATTTGCTTTAAAAACCTGAGGTAGACTGATATTCTATGAAAGACAAAGCATAGAAAAACTTAGGTACCTTTCTCTGTCCATGAACTTTTCAACTGACTGCTGGTTCCATGACATTTCAGCATTTGTTTTTATAGCAAGGTGAGGATAATGTGCTGAATTTTATAGCTCTGTGACAAGGCCACCGCGGTGACCTGGGGCCCCAGAGACCTAGCAGGTACAGCACGTTCAAGGGTCTGAGACAGTTCAAGAGTAAAGCACATATAGATACAGTGACGTGTGGAGCTGGGCAGGTTGTGGGGAAGGAATGAGGGAGAAAAAAAGAAAGATTTTTTTTCTGTTGAATTTGCATGTTTGCCGTCCAAACCTATGATCATTTTAAAGTTAAACAGAATATTATATATATATATATATATATATGTCTTTTAAAATGAAAAAAGATGAGTCATTAAAGAAACTCTTAATTCTCATACTGAATTTGGACAAGAAGTAGCAGGTTTTGTGCATAACCAATAGAGAATGATTAAGAAATAAAAGTTAATGGTGATCCAGGCTTGCTTATAGAGTGTTAAACACAAGCATGTAAATTTTCCTTATCAGTCATGGGATTCCACCTAGGACACACTGCCTCCCCCTGCTTCGAGGTGGGGCTTGGTCTTGAGAAGGTCAGTTCCAACCAAGACAGAAGTGTCCTTCAGTGATCCCAGGCACCATTTCCTGTTTTTCCTTATAAACTTCCCACTCAAGTTGTGACATTGCTGGGATCCTGGCAAGAGGAACTCTCCCTCACATTGGCAAGTCAGTAGGGATTTGAGTCTGTGCACCTGCTCTTTGTGTCTGCATCCTTCTAAACACTGAAAAAGTTCTACTGCCAACCAAATAGCAATCCGTTCTTTAGGATCCCTGTTGAGGACTTACTCTCTTTTATCACAATGATGTACTTTCATAATATCACATATTGTCATGTGGTTTTTCAATAAATGGATCCTTTAAAAAATCTATAATGTTAAAAATTATGTAAATTTTTAAAGAAAAATTTCATTTGTTTAAAAGCACAGAATAAACACTGCTTTTTCTTCAACATACCTATGAGCAATATTCCTGAAGTTTTAGTTTTAGGTGATTGATAGTGGTAAACTTATTAGTTCAAGGATCATTAGTTTTATTCTGAAGTTATTAAAAGGATAATATTTAATTAGAGGGGATAAAATTTTAAAGTGCTTAATGAAATTGTTTTCAATACATGTCATGCTGTAAATACCTGTTAATGCTGGTATGTGAGTGAGCTAAATCTCCCTATGTTGATATTTTTATAACTTTTAAATGAAGACCAATAAATTTATTTTGTTTTGAGCATTTCATGTAAGTACAGTAGTGGTGACATTATGTTAATTGTGGTTAATTTTCTAATGTTAAGGATTGTTTTATTATTTTATTCTCCTAAAATGACAGTGCTGCCATTAAGTACAATGTTCCAGCTTATTCCATACCCAAAATACAACCATATTTCAGAATCTTTTCTTTTCTTCTTTCTTTTCTTTTGGTTGGTCATGGGGCCTCAACTCTGGGCCTGGGCGCTGTCCCTCAGCTCTTCAGCTCAAGGCTAGCACTCTACCACTTGAGCCACAGCACCACTTCTGCCTTTTTCTGCTTATGTGGTGCTAAGGAATCAAACCCAGGGCCTCATGCATGCAAGGCAAGCACTCTACCACTGAGCTACCTTCCTAGCCTCCTCTTCTTTAGTTTCTTGTACCTACAAAAATGTTTTATAAAAAGCTAAAGGAAGCTGGGAGCTGGTGGCTCATACCTGTAATCCTAGTTACTCAGGAGGCTTATCTGAAGGTGGCAGTTCAAAGCCAGCCCAGGCAAGAAAGTCCATGAGACTTATCTCCAATTAGCTACTAAAAAAGCCAGAAATGGAGCTATGGCTCAAGGGATAGAATGCTAGCCTTGAGCCAAATAGCTTAGGGAGAGTGCCCAGGCTCTGTGTTCAAGCTCCTGGAACAACAACAACAACAACAACAACACACACACACACACATTTAAAAAAAAACAGACAAAGGAAAGCCTATGCAGGAAAGTCCCTCCAGTTAATCAGCAAAAAGCCAGAAGTAGAGTTGTGGCTCAAGTGGTAAAGTGCAAGTCTTGAATGAAAAAGCAAGTGAGACCAGAGGCCTAGAGTACAGTTCCCAGTACACGCATGAAATTTCAAAAAGCAAAGGTTAGGATAGTTCATTCATTCAGTTGAAAATCTGGAAAGCAAATAGAAATGATAGCAACACCTTTGTTCAGTATATTCATCATTGTGCAACACATTCATCCTCTTAGTTTGCGGTTCTGTTACCCAGCTGTGCATCATTCATCCCACCTGTTGCTCTGTGAGGAACTCTGGGACAGCCTATTGGAGATGAAGTATTTGGTCAGCTCTGTATACATGATACTATGATCTATGCATTTGTGTAGCTAATAGAGATGAGACTGAACTATCCTATGGTAGAACTTTGTCTTCAATTATTGAGTAATATCTTTATTCTGTTCTAAGTAGTTCACTTAAATAGTGGACATGGAAATTGTTTAATGTACATCTCTTTTTGCCACTAAACACAGTCAACATTTTACATTATCTTTAAGTAGTTGTACAAAGGGATTTCAATTCAACATGTCAGTTTATGAGTACAGTGCATCTTTGTGTGTGTGCTCGTGTGTGTGTGTGTGTGTGTGTGTGTGTTCTAGTCCTGAAGCTTGAACTCAGGGATGGGGCACTGTCCCTGAGTTTTTTGCTCAAGACTAGCACTCTATCACTTGAGCTACAACTCCACTTCCAGCTTTTTTGGTAGCTAATTGGAAGATAAAAGTCTCTTGAACTTTCCTGCCTGGGTTGGCTTTGAACTGCAGTCTTCAAATCTCAGTCTCCTGAGTAGCTAGAATTACAGGCGTGAGCTGCAGATGCCTGCTGCGTACTGTGCATCTTGATCAGTGTCACTGCTTTTGTCAGTCTCCTCCATGTCTCCCAACCCTATTTATTCCCTCAATTTTCCTAGTTCCATTTTCACATACGGTCCACTTTTTATAAATATATGTATAGTTTTTCTCTCATTTAAGAATACGCCATGTAATGTACTCATTATCTTGCCCATGTAATTGTAACCCCTCTGTATGGTATTTTCACAAAAAAAAAAAAAAGAATACACCACATATAAGGGTAAGATCTTCAGTATTGGAAAGTACTTTTCATGATTGTAATTTAAAAGCCTATGCAGCAAGCCCACTAATTCATAACTTTATTACCCACAATTTGACCAAGCAGTGAGAAAAATTAAAAGAAATTAAACATTAAAAGAAATTTTATATATACATTTTTCTAATTTGGGGAGGGAAAGGGAAATAAAATGCTGAAACAAGGATACATGCTGACCCATTATAACAATGAGATATGCAGGATGCTATGTTTTTTTTGTTTTTTTGTTTTTTTTTTTAAATTTTATTTTATTTTATTTGTGAACATACTGTACAGAGGGGTTACAATTGCATGGGCAGGATAATGCGTACATTTCTTACCAAGCATTGCAGCCTCCTAGGATGCTATGTTGAAAACAAACTTTACAACTTGAGGGGGGCAGGGATGGTAGGGGAAAAACAAAGGAGGGGGTGCTCAATGGGAAATGGACTCATTACCTTGCTCATGTAACTGTAACCCCTCTGTACAGTATCTTTACAATAAAAATATATATTTAAAATTAAAAAAAGAAATTTCAAACTGGGTTCTAGTGGCTCATGCCTTTTTAGACATTCAGGAGGTTAGATCTAAGAATCACAATTCAAAGCCAGCCTGGGTAGGACTGACCATGAGACTTATCTCTACTTAACCACCAAAAAGTCAGAAGTGGCACTGTGACTCAAGTGGTAGAGAAATAGCCCTGAACACAAAAGCTCAGAGACAGTGTCTAGACCTAGAATTCAAACCAGCCCTAGAGCATGAATATACACCTAAAAATATAACTTTCAAATAAAAATTTTCCATGTGGGTGGATGGCTGTGGAAGGACTTACAATCAATCAGACTTGTGTTAGTGTCAGTTGCATCCAAATCATTGTATGATCCTTTGTGTATTTCTCTGCCCCAAATTTTGTGAAAATCTGCCTTGCAAAATGCAAACAGTATCCAAAAAGGCATGGTAAGAGTGAATGTGCTTAATTTAAGTGATAAAGTGAACACCTGAGGTTTGTTGTAAGGGAGAGTGTCTGTAGCAGAAGTTGGGAGGTATTATGGGAAAATGAATCAGGTATGTGTAGTAGTATGGACGGCTCTCCATCCGGAGTCCACACACTTTCCTCAGAGGTGCCTGTTTGAAGTCGTATATCTGAGGACAGTAAGGGTCTACTACAGTATATGAAAGACTTAAGTTGGAACATGAAAAATGTGATGTCCTTCCTCTAAAACCTATGATGTGCATGTCTAATAGAGGTTTGCTTAAAAGGTAATACATTCATTCTCCTTAGTTTAGCAGCAGCAAGAAATTGGAGGAAGGCAGGGTCTCACAACCAGGCGGCCAGTGGGTAGAATTCATTTAAGGATTTGGGAATGAGTCAACTCTCAGTTTTAAGATACTGAGCTTATACCTCAATGCCACTAGAAATGACACAACCTGTTTCTTTCCCAGAGGCTCTATGTCAAACAGGATGGTTTGAATCTGGTTGAAACAGTAACCTTTTGAGGGGAAAAAACAAAGTAGGTTGGATGTAGTCATTTGGACAACAACTGGTGCTAACCAAGTAGTTATTTTCTTCATCCTACTATTAGACACGAAAGAAAGACTTGGAACTTCGGAATTGATGCTAGGAGCCAGAAAACTTTCTTATTGTGCAACAAACAAGAGGTGGAAACACTTGTGAATTGACTCCACTCAGAGGTCCAGAAAAATTAAAGTTGACACTAAAAATAACTTGGCACACATACAACACACAGCAAATGCTAAGTAATGAAAAAAGATGTCTTTTAGGTTGAAAATTTTCTGGGTTGTGAGAAAATATGGAGCATAAATCATATCAAACTATTCCTGGCATTAGGCCTTCAGGATGCATTTGTTTGAAATCAAGAGCCAAATTGCCTGGAAGAGCGAAAAACTGCTAGATGCCAGCTGGGGCGGCATGCCAACCTTGGATCTGACACGTCATTTCTGGAGAAAGCCATGTGCACGACCCCTAGTTTGCCTTCAAAGTAGTCCCCTTGAATTGATTTTGTAAATTAACAATATTAGGCCTTCTCTAGAATAGAAAGTGCATTAGTCACACTGCTCTTACTTTACCCAGCAAAGAAATCTATTGTTCTTTTGTAATAAAATGGTGCCAGGCAGGGGTGAGGGCAAATTTTGCCACATCAGGTAAAAAGGAAACACAAATCAGTTTTCAGGCAAGTTTAATGAGGAATTTTAATAACAAGAATTTTAAAAAACCAGCATAACTTAACTAAGCAATTCTTAAAGGGAAACTTGTCTACCTCCTGTTTTGTGTGTGTGTGTGTGTGTGTGTGTGTGTGTGTGTGTGTGTATTTTTTGTTTTTTTACAAGTGAATGTAACCACCGCTGAATGGTTGCCAAAGATCAATTGTTCCAAGCGAGTAAGGACATCGGGTATAGCAAAACCTCGCAGCAATTTATTACCAGGATGTTTTAAAAGAAATGGAGGATTGCAGAAAAGGAGGATTTCCATGGATTCATGTTTAAATTCACCATAAGTGATTAATCTTTGTGTTAATTTTTTGTTCAAGGTTGGTTTTACACACCATGTAAAATTGCTCCTTTAGAAGAGAGTCTGCCTTTTTTTTTTAAAGGAGAAGGAGGAGGGGGAAAAAGAGAATGAGTCTCTCGGAAAAATACTTTATAAGGCTTCTTTCATATTAGCCTTTTGTTTTGTGGAAATTATCTTAGGAATAGTAGGAAGAAATTATTGGAGTGGAATATAATATCAAACAAGTATGACTACTCTCAATAAATGGTATTGATTTTCTAAAAACTGATCTTGTGTTTTCCACCTTCTATGAGAAAAGCCTGGGCATTTGGTTTTTTAAAATCTTGTTGCTTGGATTTTTATGTAAGGAAATAGATATGTACATATAATATATATGTATGCACACATAAATTCATATAGAACATATTTTTCCTTAAGACCTTTTAGGCATTTATTTCATTGATAGAAAATCCCACTGCAATATAAATTAACCATTATGTTGGTCTAGTTAAGGAAAAATGTTAAAAATACAGATAGAGGTACATATTTTCAGAATCATCCACTATAACATTTCTTAAAATAAATTTTGGCCTCCTTAGCTTATAGCATTTGCTACTAGTAGCAAATACTCCATGACTTAAAGACAGAAAGACATAGAGAGTGTGTGAGAGAAAAAATTAAGCAACAACCAAAAAAAGCCAACAAACTTTTTTCCCCTATTGAAATTTAAGAACTTCTTAAATGTATAACAGAAAAATATTTTACATGAAACTAGAGATTCTTAGCATTAGTTGTTTTGTTTTAAATTTAGAACATACATTCTTCATCCACTCCATTCTTTTTGTTTGCAAATATCAATGTAAACTGATAACTGTTAAGTTGGATTCAATCTACGTGTTTTGGAGAACTGCTGTGGGAGAGGCTGGGTTTTTGCTGCTGAGACTTCAAATTAAGTGAGTCTCTACTTAATCCCACCAACACCCTTACATGCTACTTTTTTTTTTGTGGCTTTTGCAAAGCCACAAAAGGGATCAAATTATAGCTGCATTGCCGTTTTCAACCAAAATGTTTTAGCAATTGGAAGATGGGGGCAGTGTAGACACTCAAAACTGCTTTGAGATCTCGAGATGAATTGTGTTCTACAGATGTGTGCTGTTGCTAATTCTTTGTTCTCAGTCACTTGTTTTCAAAGACACTAAAATGCATGTAGCCCGTAAAAGAAAGATAAATAAGGGCAAGACGCTTTTCTTCCTCCAGTCACAGACTAAAGAAATGATTTCAGATAATATATAGCCCTTCAGCCATGGGAGCAGGAAGTGTTTACTGCTCAACTCGGGATCCCAGTTGGCAAAATAAACGGAAACTTCTGGTCAGTTTTAGGACACTCTTTCAAATAAAAACTTCATTCTCTCTGGGCAAATCAATTAGTGTATTATTGGTAAATTTTCATAAATGGAGAACCATCTTTAAAAGAGCATAAAAACATACCCTTATCCTTTATTTTGTGTTTTAAGACCAGTTAAGTTTGTTTAAGGAGGAAAATTCTTAAGTCATTAAAAAAGCCTACAGCACTGTTCTTTCTGGGAATCTTTAAAATGAGTCCAGGCTCATCTGTTTGAAGTTATTTACCTATTTCTGTATTTAAAAACGAGAACCTGTTCAACTCTTTCAAATATTGAGAAAATTAACAATGAGTCAAATAGAGCAAGAGAAATACTTCACATGGGATAAACATTTGTCAAGAAAGAAAAAAAAGGAAAAAATTTTGAAAAGCCAAACATGATAAAAAAAATTAAGCTTTTATTCCTTTCTATCTTCTTTTCTTCCATTTAGCTTTTCTGTTCTTCCAGCATATTTATAAATTTGAAACTAAACCCAAGTTTACTTTTCTTTTTTGCATGTATATATTTTTTGTAAAAATACTGTACAGAGGAGTTACAGTTACATGAGTAGAGTAATGAGTACATTTCCTATCAAGCATTGTTACCTTCACCTTTGTTTTTTCCCTACAATCCCTTCCCTCCCAACTCCCAACCTCTCCAACTCCTCCCTCTCCCCCTCCCCAAAATTGTAAAGTTCATTTTCAACATAGTGCCTTGTATATCTCACTGTTACAATGGGTCAACCTGTATCCTTATTTAAGCATTTTGTTATAACCCTTCCCCTCCCCAAATTATAAAACTGTATATACAAGATGCAGGATAACAGAATCAGATACAGTGAAAACAAGGGTTTTACTGTGGGGGAACAGCATAAAAAGAAACAAAAGAATCACATGTATATTACAAGTACCTTAAAAACAATAGCAAGAAAGAAAAAACCACTTGTGTCTCTGTCTTGGGGTTTATTTCACTTAACATCATCTTATATGGTCATATGTACATAGTTTTTGACCTTTTTTGCTTGTCCTAGACATGAACTAGTAATTGCAAGTAAGGGAAACCATGGGACCCATGTTTCTTTGGGCTTGGCTTATTTCACTTAGTATAATTTTTTCCAAGTCTTTCCATTTCCTAACAAATGGGGCAATGTCATTCTTTCTGATGGAGGCATTCCAGTGTGTGTGTGTGTGTGTGTGTGTGTGTGTGTGTGTGTGTGTATCACATTTTCTTGATCCATTCATCTACTAAGGGGCATCTGGGTTGGTTCCATATCTTAGCTATGGTGAATAATGCTGCGATAAACATGGTTGTGCTGGTTGCTTTAGTATGACCTTATTTGTGATCATTTGGTAAATGCCTGAAGGAGGGATTGCTGGGTCATAGGAGAGTTCTATGTGGAGTCTTTTGAGGCACCTCCATATTGCTTTCCAAAGTGGTTGAACAAGTTTACACTCTCACCAACAATACAGTACCAAGTTTATTTTTCATGGGTAAATTTCTCACCTTTTCACTGCTATAAAGACTCTTCCATTCTAACCAGGTACTGATGGCTCACACCTGTAATCCTAGCTACTCAGGAGACTGATACCTGGAGATCATGGTTTAAAGCTAGCTTAGGCAGGAAAGTTCATGAGACTTTTATCCCAATTAGCCAAAGTGGAGCTGTGGCTCAAGTGGTAGAGTGCTAGCCTTGAGTGAAAAAGCTGAGGGATGGTGTCCAGGCTCTGAGTTTAAACCCTAGTACCATCATACACACACACACACACACACACACGCACACGCACGGATAATTCCGATGTACTTGAAGTCTACAGTTCAAACACACACACACACACACACACACACACACACACACACACGGATATTTCTGATGTACTTGAAGTCTACAGTTCAAGTACTATCTTTGCCCTTAGGGAACTTCAGTTCTTGTGGTAATTTTTAATATTCTGTTGATAAATAAGTAAATTCCAAATAAAAATTTGGAATTATAAATTTGAGAAATATAAAGGAAGAATAGGAGTGGGGAATAAAATCTGGGGAGAGGGGATAACTTCAAAGGAGGGAGGTTCCCAGAATAAGAGACATTTATCTGAAGACTATATTATTAGAGGCAGCAGGTAATATGAAAATCAGGAAGGAGAGAAATCCAGGCAGAGACAAATAGCAAGTGCAAAGGCCTTGAGGTTGGGATACTTAGGGGGGAGGGATAAACCTGAAGGGTAACAAGTCAGAGGTGAGTGGAGCAAGGAAGTTTCTGGACGAAGTAGGGTCTAGAATGATTGGTTTAGAGGCTTCAGAGTGGAGATAGCTGATAGGCTTCAGTGGTCTGTGTGGTGATCTTTGCACTGAAGCCTTGTCCAGTTAACTTTCTTTTTTTTTAATAAGTTTTTTTTAATAGTGAAAATACCATACAGTGGGGTTACAATCACATGAGCAAGGTAATGAGGACATTTCTTATCAAGCATTGTTGCCTCCTCCTTTGTTTTTCCTCTACCATCCCTGCCCTCCCGTCTCCACAACTACATTCACTCCCTTCCCCCTCCCCACCCCACCAAAGTTGTAAAGTTGGTTTTTCAACATAGCATCTTATATATCTCATTGTTTCAATGGGTCCACCTGTATCCCTATTTAAATTTGTTTTTTTTTCCAGTTGACTTTCTTTACAACTCATTCCGTCACTCCTTTCCTCATCCATTGCCATTACACTTGAGTGTAATATCTGTGCTGTTGCTCTGAGATTATGGTAGGAATGCGTAGTTCATACACAATGATTCTGGATTTGTTCTAGATGTAGTAGAAAGACATCAGAACTTTTAATGAGAGGAGAGGGGGTGTGAGCTGACTTGTCCAAAGACAGTTCTGGCTGCTATGGGGAGATATACTATGAACTGTAGGTGGGAGACTGCTGTAGTGGTACTGTCTTTTTAAGGGGTGTGGTGTGAGCATAGGGAGAAGACTGTGGACAGATTCTAGATACATAATAAAATAATTTTTCTGATGCATCAGACAGAGCAAGAAAAAAGCAGAGAAATCATAAATATCTGTTAGGTGTGGAGCCTAAGAATATAGACTGTAGATAGAGCCATTTGGGGTATAAAAATAACTGAGATAGAAGCCAGCAACGAGTGGCGTGTCCTTGTTACCCTAATCAGGAAGCTGAGATCTGGAGTATCATAATTCAAAGCCAGCCTGGGCAGAAAAGGCCATGAGATTCCATCTCTAGAATAATTAGCAAGGAAAAAACTATACTGGAGGCATGTCTCCAGTGGTAGAGTGCCAGAAGAGCAAGCATGCCACATAATCAAGCTGAGCAAGTGCAAGAACCTGAGTTCAAACCCCAGTGCTGGCAAAAGAAAAACCAAATGACTGAGAAGAGAGTTGGTGAGGAGAGGATAGGGAAGAGGGTAATTCAAGTGCTTCATTTAATTAAAGAAAGTAAATGTGAAACTTCTACCAAACATCTAGATGAAGGTGTCAGATAACTTAAGACTGAATTTACAAATGTATGAATTATGAACAGAAACCATCTTTAAAGTGCTAGAACTAGATGTAATGTTTTAAGAAAAGAGTCCAGAGAAGTGAAAATAGCCTAAATCTATCATCTCAGATAGGGTAAGCTCCAGAGAAGATGTACAGCGATGAGATTGGAGCTCTATGAAACAGGACCACAGTGAGTGTTTGTTATGTAAGTCCATGAAAGAATATACATGGTAGTGGGCAGCGGGATCCAATGATGCTACAGAAGATGAAACCAGAGCAATGAAGATCATTGGTGGATCAGACAAGATTAAGAAGCATGGAAAACGACGCCATGTTTCTACTCTCTCTGCTGGGAAGAGCACACTGAAGTACAAGATCAATAGAAATACCATTTACATAATTGGTTGCAAAGGAATGAGAGATTCTCTGGGAGAGACAACACTACCTTCCCTCTCTACGAGGGCACTGGTTACAGATATGTTTATCCAAAGTGATATTAATTATAGCTTATTCTCTGCTTAGCATCAACTCTTACTGTAAATATGACTTCTGGGCTCTCTGTTTGTATCCAGATGGGGCAGTCAGAGATAGTCTCTTTCTTCCTGAGGATATGGAATTCCTACCTTAAAATGAGTGGATTATAAATCTCAATAAAATTGAGAAAGAGAAAGCAGTTTCTTGAGAAAAATTGGTTTCTTGAGACCTGTGATTTTCCTATCATATTTATGAGTTACTCATCTTCTGGAATACTGTATGAACTCTGCTTTTGCTGTTTAATGTCCACCACTCAATTACTGATATCTATTGAGCATTATTTAGATTTTCATAGATTTATTAACAATATTACTTACTCTTATAGAAATATGATTGTTGGCCTTTTCTTGTCAATTTTTATCCTTCTTGAACATTTAAGATAATTTATGTATGTATGCATGCATTATGTAAGTATGTATGTATGTGTATCTCTCTCTTTCTCACTCTCTCTCTCTCTCTCTCCCTCTCCCTATCTATCTATCATCCTAAGGGCTTTCATCCTACTTTGGGATATATATATATATATATATATATATATATATATATATAATCTAAGTTGACATCATTTATTACCCAAATTACTTGTGTATTTCCTAGTAATTGACTTCTTGGACCATAAATAGAGTCTGTTATGAGTGCTTTATAGGTAGGTAACAAGAGAGAGGACATTTAATAGAAGCTGCACTACAAATTTCAACAAAGGCACTAAATCCTTTTTCATGTCTAGAAAGACTATGTTATAATAGTAACATAAGGAACTTGGGGATGGAATAAGTCCTGGATCTCAGACTTGATATCAGCTCTTTGAATTTAGAAAATTATTACTCTTACTGACTTTTAACTTCCTTCCAGTAAAGAGGTAAAGAAACAATTACCTTTTTGTCATATAAAGGCTTAGAAACCATAATTAAGGTTTCTAGTCCAGTGTGTGGCTTGTTACAGAAGCTCAAATATAACAGTGGAGATTCTATGTGTCATTTCTCTTTTCATGAACATGGTCAACATGGTGACAATGTCTCTGAATTCTAAACTTACAATCCTTTCAATAACGAGGTAACAGTGGATGGAACCTCACAGAATGAATACAGGAAGCTATGAGACATTGCCTGAAGTTTTTGTTATATTTATGCTTTTTAAATTTGTGAAACATTTTCAGGAAATGCCTTTGTACATTAATTTATGCTAATTAAAAGAAAGCAAAAATCACCAATATCTATTAGAAAACATTTTCTTAGAAAACAGTGTGTTTCTTCATCTGTTTAACACATGCACACATTTATGTAGCTTTTAGGAGGCTTGCTAAAAAAATTAGTTCCTCCTATCTGTGCAACTAGGATTCTTAAAATAATAAAAGTCCCTCTTTAAAAAATTATGATCCATTTATAGAATGCATGTATTTTTATGGCTGTATTTTAATAACAGTTTCCTTGATCAAGGATCACTGCTTTTGTGACTTTACTGGATATTAATTATAGCTTATTCTCTGCTTAGCATCAACTCTTACTGTAAATGCGACTTCCGGACTCTCTGTTTGTATCCAGATGGGGCAGTCAGAGATAGTCTCTTCTTCCTGAGGATATGGAATTCCTTTCCAGGAAACATGGAGAGCTATTCTTAGCCTGGAGCTCCTATCCATCTTGTGTCATCCTTCAGAGATACTGCACCTTTCTTGTTGCCTGTCCAGCCATTTATATGCTCTCTGTTTATTCCTCAGCTATTTTGGGAAGGCCTCTCTTCCTCAGTGATGAAAGCACATTACCTTGAAACCATTAGTTATGGATAATGTTACAACTCCTTTCATTTTGGAAAGAGGTCATCGTGCTTAAGATCCGTTTGTTCTTTGCCCTCTATCATCATTTTATTTAGTAGAGCAGCAGTTTAAAATTGTTTTCAAATCTCTTTTCTATTTTGTGTCACTTTTATCCCATGAAGTATATTTACTATTGTATGAATATCATAAGAATCATGATTTACCTTTGTTCATCCTGGATATATATTAGACTCATCTAGGGATTTTTTTGGTTAAATATTGTATGTATTCTTGCACTGAGAAATTCTGTTTTAATAAATCTGAGTGGGGCCCAGTTCTTAATTTTTTTAAAAATATTCCACAGATAATTTGTTTAGGTGAAGTCAAAGTTTGAAAATCAATATTTTAGATACAAAAACTGTCTTCTCTTTTTTTTCATTTTTAATTTGTTAGTACCAGGGTTTGAATTCAAGGCCTCATACTTGCTTATCTTACTTTTTCAATTGGTGCCCTATCATTTGAGTTGTGCATCTAGTTCTACTTTTGGCTGATTAATTGGTGACAGAGGTTTTTTTCTTCCCAGATGAGTTTCAAAACTCGATTCTCTCAGCTTCCTGAATAGCTAGAATTACAGGAAAAAGTCACTAGTGTCCAGCTGGGAGAGTTTTTTCTAGAATTAAAAACACTATCCCCTTTGGGATGTTTTTCAACTCCCAAGGAATCATGGAAGTTTTTATGAAGAATTAAATATACCAACACCTTTTTAAGGATTTTTTTTGTACCCACAAGGAGTCATGGGAACCTAGTATTAGACTAACCTTTAAATGAGATGGCAAAAAAGGGTATGTGATATGATATCAGAGTTGGTGATGATCTTGATTTTTGAAAGTGTTCTATTGAATTTTAGTGGAAATCATTTTCTTTCAAAAAGGAATAACCAAGTAATGGGAAAGAGTAATGTGCTGAGTGTGATGAGGGAAGGGTGTGGAATTTGAATGGCTTCCTGTCAGTCCACCCATGGACAAGCTTGGAGTCCTGTGTAAGAGGTGCTCTGTGGGCATTCACTGGTATCAGTGTGTTAGGAGCCAACCAGGTGTCATGAGAGTTTTCCAATTATTATCATTGTCAATTTTGTATTCATATCGCAGGGTTTAGTTCAGGCCATAGGCCACTGTTTCATAATGCTCTCAACTTTCTATATCTGGGGGCTGCACATCCATGGAGTCAACAAAATGGATACTTGAAAATATTTGGAAATAAATTATATATATACTGAACATGTGCATATATTTTTCTTGTCATTATTCCCTAAATAACTGAACAACTATTTATATGGCATTTACTATGTATTAGGAATTATAAATAAGTAAGGTAGAGTTGATTTAAAGTATATAGAAGGTTGAGATACAAATACTATGCCATTTAAGACACTGGAGCTTCTGAAGATTTTTGTGTTGTTGGTGGTGGTTATGGGGCTTGAACTCAGGGCACTGTCCCTGCGTTCTTCAGTTCAAGGTGAGCACTCTACCGCTTGAGCCACAGTGCCACTTCCGCTTTTCTAGCGGTTTATTGGAGATAAGAGTCTCACGGACTTTCCTGTCTGGGCTGGCTTTGAACTGCAATCCTCAGATCTCAGCCTCCTGAGTAGCTAGGATTACAGGCATGAGCCACCGGTGCCTGGCGCTGCTGAAGATTTTAGTATTGGCTGAGGCTCCTCGAACCAATCCCTATAGTTACCAAGAGCACCTAAATCTGGATTGAAGAATTTCTAAAGTTCCTTCCATTCTGGCTTTCTAGGATCGTAAAATATCTAATTTGGACAAAACATCAAGTCCTCCTCTAAGATAGGAAGCATCTGTCTGAATGTGTGCTTATGTTAATTCACCTTGCCCCAAATCCTCCTGTTTTTAGGGACCATTCATATTATTGTTCCTGGAAGCTTACCCCACTTTTCTATCTTATCCTAGAGTTGACATCTGAGGAATTTAAACAACTGTGCCTAATACACTGTATTTACAATCTACAGAGGATCCTGGTGTTATGTCACAGGAAACCCTTGTCTTAACTTCTCAGGAGGGAATGGAATGTCCAACACAGTGTGGCCTATAAATCATTTTCAAATTAGTATTCTGTACATCTGGAGAAGAATACGTTTCTACTCATGCATAAATTGCCTATGAACACATTTCAAAAACCTGCGCTTAATCTTAGCAATGAACATTTCAAAAAGTAAATTAATATCTTCAAGGGGAAGAAATACAGTATATTAAACAGGAACCCAGTAGAAACCTGATAGTTAAGAGTCTGTCAGCGTTTCCATTATAAACCCTGGTTTTGAGGGGTTTATAACTCACTTGTAAAAATTCATCGTAGGCTGAGACTTGGCGTGTAAGGGCTCAGCCCGGCAGCTTGACGTGATATTAGGTCTGAAGGACCTCGGATTCTTGTCAACGGAATACTATTTTAAAGCTCCAAGATGAGATCTAAATAAAGAGAGGGAGTGATTTAAGCCCACAGAATCTGGGAACTGTAGAGTAAAACTAAAATAACTACTCCAGGATCAGCAGGTTGTGGCTGGATCTCACAAAATCCCACACCTGTCTGCCCTGAATTGTGCATCTTGTATGAACACAGTCTGGAAACAGCTTCATTTCCTTGTGTGGGTGTCATTCAGTGTGATTTTAATCTTCCATTTCATAGCTTAATATATTGTCTGTTGAGGTTTCAGGTTTAGATGAAAGCTTATAAATGAGGCTAATTAACATTGAACTTGTAACTCTTGATTTTCTCTTTCCACTTAATAAAAGGTTGTCCCAGAAAGTAGAAATCAAGAATAAAAACGTCTTAGGCCATTGTAAATCTTTTCAGTGACTAGCTTTTTGTGATATGTTGCATTTTAAATTAACACAATATGCATTCATTTAAAATGCTGATCTTTAAGGAAGTCATGTCATAAATTTGAATACTCTTTTGTGTTACTGTTTACATTAGGCCTACTATAGATTAAGAGACAGACGCCTTGTAAATTTGCTTGCAGAGAAAACAGGAACATATAAATAATGGTGTTTCCAATTATCCAAAACAGTGATGATAAGCTATTGGGAGCCATGGGATGATCGTGATTGTGGAGAGCTTCACTGATTCCCAGGCTCAGATCAGGTCTGTGGGATAACTTATGTATAGCTTGCATCGTGGGACTATTGTTTAAAACCAGGAAACCAACGGAGGGCAAAAAAAGGGGGCGAAGGGCAAAATTCTACAAATGTAGCTCCATCAAGATGCAGTTCCTTTTCCAGCTGTAAAGTTTCTGAAAAGCTACCCGAACTATTTAAGAACATAAAAACACAATTGTTGGGCTGGATAATGGTAGCAATTTGTCTGTAACAATGTTCAGTATGTTGTGGTCACCTTCATGAGGAAAATCTCCATGGAAGGACTTGGTTGTGGTTTGGGTGTCTACCTTCTCCCAGTAGTGGTTCTTGGGTTGTGGCATGAACTGGCCTTTGAACAATTTGATAGCTCAACCAAATTCCAGTTAGGAATGTTAAAATGTAATGGTTGAAGATTAAGAATAAATTTACACCTAAGCCATATCATTCCAAGGCCAATATCAACCCAGTCCCTCAACAGTCCCATCATCTCATCAGGAGGGCAAATATCCACATGGAAGTGAGGTTGGCCAAAATGTTTAACTTACATTGGAAAATATATCTGCAAAGCAGCAGAGAAATGTATTCGCTGCAGTCTTTCCATTCGACAGAGCTCGTTCTCCCAAGCAAAATACTAAGAATGCAATGACAGCAGCTGCAGCCGTTCCATTTCCTCTCTGGACTTTAATCTTCCCCTAGGAAAAATATTTGTTGAAATGCTATAATGTGTGTGCATTGACACTCTTACAAGATATTTAGATAGCTTTGACCTTCTATTTATTCTCGAGGTCTAGCCGAGTTCTTTTAATCTTTATTTTAAAGGGTGCTTATAATGTTTCGGATTAATAGAGATCATTATAATCATATAGTGCTTTTCAGTTTTAAAGTGTGTTCATGTGTGTTATTTTATCATTACCTTGTTGGCATCCTTGTAAGAAGGTCAATAAATGTGTTGGATCATTATGGTTTTTTTTTAATCCACATCTTTGTTAATGATGAAGAGAAGTTCCGAAAAGTTGAGTGATTTGTTCATGTTTATTCAACTAAATATCAAATCTAGACTCCTTTGCAGCTATTTGAAGTCCACACACTGTATTCTTTCCACATGCTTTACAAATAGCATGTATTTAAAAAATCTGCATTTCTCACAGGAATTCCCATGGAAGAAGTATATAAATCAATAATGAACCCTATAGCATCTCCTATTCTTTACCTCTGCACTGTTTCTGAGGAAAAGTCAAGGCAACATGTACAGAATAAACAGTTCTGAGATTTGCTTTTAATCCATGGTCCCAATAAAATTCACGAGTTTACCTTGACCCTGCTTAGCTTGAGGATGCCATTTCAATAGTTAGAGGTGAGAAATAGTGCAAGATGGCTATGCGTATTACAGGGTTCTTTTTGTTGTTACTTTTAGAATTTTATTTGATCATTATCTGCAGTTCCTGGCATATTACAATTTAAGAATATATACCCAACAAGCCATCTATGCACTGGGCAGCGAAGCTTGATTCCCACAAAGCTGGATGTAGTCATTAACTCCAACTTAATGGCAAAATATTTTGTAAGTATTGAAAGCTTTGGGGAGCAAACATTAGGTATAATTAATTTCTGTGTGTGTGTGTGTGTGTGTGTGTGTGCATGTGTGCGTGTGTACGTGTACATGTGTGTGTGGTGCTGGGGCTTGCACTCTAGTCTTCAAGTTCTCACTTGGCTTTTTTGCTTAAGGCTGGCAGCTGTAACACTTCAGCCATCCTGTAGCTCCATTGCCAGGTTTACTTTCACAAGGAGGGTAGAAACTGTTGTATTCAATTGTACTTTCCTTGGCTATGATACCCTTCTACAAAGGCTGGTTGCGAGGACCAGATCTGAGGAATTATAGCTATCTTAAAAGTAGAATATCCTCTCCATATAGGTGTGATCTCAGGCAATCCTAGAGAGTAGGTGATCACACTGCAATAAAATATGGGATAGTAGAATCTTGATATTAAATTAAAAACTTCAAAGCTCGACCAAAAATATGATATTTAGCCCATATTATTTCAAGGTTTTGCTTATTTAAAACAGAATTTCTGGCCAACATTAGAAAGGAAAATATCCTATAGTAAAATAAAACACAAATGATTCAAGAATACTATGTGACACCTAATTTGGTGGTTGCTACCTTAAATTATATTCACCAGTTATAAACCAATTACTAAGTTCAGTTATAATTATATACATAATACTGGTTTGCTTTTCCAAGTCCAAATATTGTCTGATGAGAAATGCTCTGCCTCTAAATGGTTTTAATTAAGAGAGTAGTAAGTATTTTAAAAGGTAGTAAGGAAGTATCTATTTTTGTCTTCACTTTGTGTTTTTGTGTGCATAGGGTTTGCAACGAAAAAGGAAAGTAATGATTACAGTAAATTACAGGAGTCAGGCAGTAGGGCAATTAACAGGTAATTATCAATAAACAATTTAACCACAAAAGCTTGGATTTCCACCTACCACTTGTCAACAATAAAAGCTCAGTAACTTCACAAGCCATTGGAAACAGAAACTACAGGGATCCCCAGTAAGGACTGCTAATATAAATAAACAGTTCTTTCTGGGGAGAATACACAAAGGCTAGGCTGTGAGCTACCATGCAGAAATCCAGTAGGCAGGAAAAATATTAGGAAACCAAACATTTGGTTTCAAATTTAAGAGGAAAAAATATGAATATGCTTAGTATTATAGCCAGAAAATTATCTATGAAATGTCTTTCTTATCTGATACATAAATTTTTATGTTAAGTGTGATTGCATTTGGGGGTTACTTAGCCAAGCTGGCATTTTCACACACGCACACACACACACACACACACACACACACACACACAAAAGTGGGCCTTTACAGGGTTTAAATATAGTCTGTGATTTACAAATTGAATGGTGAATAATCTGCAATAAAAATATTTATTATGGAAATGTATAACCAGGTTGTGAAAGTATCTCTAAACTTTACACAAACCTTGATTGGAAACATCTTCCTTGTAAAATTGGGCTTTCTAATTAGTGACAAAGGAGTCATTTAATCTATGTAATATGAATAACAATACCATGACTTCTATTTTGACTTCATTTTGACACTATTCCTATGATATCAAGACAGGATGTGAATTAAAGTAAAGATCAAATTTCACTCTAGAAGAGATTTTTCTTTCTGAATTTTATTTTGTCTATACTCTATACTCACATCCTGTCTATGATGACAGTTGAATGTGTCACAGTCAAATGCACTTATCAACTATGATCAACACCTGGTGATGTGCTAAGTATAGCCAAGTGCATTGGGTAAGTGTGTTCTCTATCATCTAAGGTATTAGAGATAAAACTGTCATAGAACACACTTGAGAGATGTACATGCAACTGCATAAACCTTGAGCAGATGTACATATTCAATCAAGATTTCATTATCTACAGGCCAAGGGGCAGGTGTATATTGTGGAGTGATGAGGGTAAGACAGCTGGTCCAGTTGCAAGGTTAGATAAGAGGGTCTTGAAAATAATCACAGTCTGACCAATGAGTAGTCAGGGAAGTCTTTGTGGAAGTAGAAGAGAGTGAAGAGAGTCCATGTATGACATAAATGATGGTCTGCATGAGGCCTTGCACATCATGGGCTGGACTTTGTATTTGGCAACAGAGGGGTATGAGAATTAAACTATAGTCACAACAGGAGTCACAACTGTGGGCAGACGGGACTAAGTGGTTTAGGGAAGATCTTGTTCTAAAGCAACAATTTTAGTGTGTGTGTGTGTGTGTGTGTGTGTGTGTGTGTGTGTTGGTACCGGGGCTTGAATATAGGGCCTGGGAACTGTCCCTTCGCTTTTTTTTACTGCTACTCCGCCACTTGAATCACAGCTTTACTTTCTGGCTTATGATTGTTAACTGGAGACAAGAGTTTTACAGACTTTCCTGCTCTGACCTCTATCCTCAGATCTCAGCCTCCTGAATAGCTAGGATTGCAGGCGGGAACCAAATGGCATCCAGAAACTACTTTAATCTTTAGTAGGATGGTTTGAGTCCTTCAAGACTTGATTGCCAAACTAATTGACTAGAATGCTCTCTGTTTCTTTTTTTCAACTTGATCTAAGATAGTTCTCATTTTTTCTCTTGCAAGGCATTATGTCTGCTTGAATTTTTTCCTTCAGATTGCCCACATCCAATTGAATTCATTAGAAGTTTGTTAAATGCCAAGTTTCCCATGGTTTTCATAATTCTCTTTTGATTTTTTTTAGACAAACCTAGATCTTGTTAAAAACTCTCCTACTGTGTCTTCTGTTACTAAAATATAATTATATAAAAAGGAAGTTTGGATACATCTATCATGTAATTTGAAATTACATATGAATGTAGAGAGGAAAAGGAACTTTGAAACATCCATTTTTACATTTTGATTTAAGAACTGTTATTAGCTGAAAGAATATGAATGGAGCCCCTTCTTTTGACCTTTGCAAAGTCTACCCTAGTCAATTACTGCAACAGAGCAGGGAACCAACGGATAGCTTTGAATCGGTCAGACCCAAACTGATTTAAGTTCGCATGTGGTTAAATAAGACATTAGTTAAAAATAATTAATGCTGCCTCTGACCTTTGGAACGATGAAGGACATTCATAGTCCACACTCCATTTCGGGTAAATCTGCTAAGCTCATTTTATTGTTTAAAACGAACATTTAATATACGTTGATATTAAAATATCTTGAATAGCTTCGCCAAAGTGGTACTCTGCCTAAATGGAGGTTGTCAATAAGTTTCACTTAGATATTTAGAGCATTTTTTTTATATTTCACCAGCTGACTTTGAAAACTTGTACACGAATAGTGCATACCTCATAAAATGATCACAAATAAAAATCCTGTGGTCCAGTTTGGTGAGATTCCCTTAGGATTGTGATTGGAAGAACATCAATCACTCTCCTTTTGAGATTTAATAAGAACCAGAAATTGTTGTAGCTATGTTGTTTAGAATGTCAAACCCTTAGGGTTTTGGGGTGGAGTCCCGATCTTGTATCACCGTGTTTTCCCACCCGAAGGAACAGTGCAATCTTTCATCTTTCCTCTTCAGTCATCTCCATGCTGAACAGAGTCGTCCCTGTCACCAGAAACCAGCGCAATTGCCGCTGGTGTGGAGACAGAAAGGAAAGAACAGCGCTATCCCCAAAGTAGGCTTCAAATTCTGCCCAGGGAAAGCAGTTTTCATTTTGCTCTTCATTGCAACCCAATAATTTCTAGTTTGTAACAAGTAGATTCCAGGCATTCCCCAATGCCACAGCTTTAAGTCAGTGAATGAAGAGTCGTTTCACATGACACTGGCTTTGACACAGGCCCACCAAAGGCTGGCAGTAAACATTCAGCCAAGGAATGGACACATGAAACTGATCTCGGCCTTTCTATTCTCTTTTTTTTTTAGTATAAAGAATAATTAATTGTCCAGTGAGTCCCCAGGCCTTTCATAGCTACTCTTTTTAAGGCTACATTGTGTGTCCAGATTATATGTTAACATAGTATATTAGATGTCTGCCATTTTGTTTTCTACATTGTATTGGGATTTGGTGTTTAAGGTCTACTTCCACCACTGTCCAGGGTTAATATGTATGGTATTCTATTCCCATTGTCCAGTGTAGTGATGGGCAGAAAAAGGTACTTGGCTTTGAAAATTACACAAGGAAGAATAGCCAGGAAGTAGATTTCAACTGAAGAGAGAGAGAGACAGACAGACAGACAGGCAGGCAGATTTAAAAGAAAAAGAGAGATTGAAAAAGAAAAGGAGAAAGAGATTAAAAGAAAAACAATCTATGGTAAGGAAAAACTAGATAAAAGAAGAATGGAATGAAGAAAGCTGAACAGACTTTGTAATCAGAATTTAATACTTGAAACATGGGAGAATTTCTAGGCACCAATGTGATGGAAGGAAGTAAACAGAAAGAAAAAGAAAAAAATAGTAGCTGTAATAGTAATTAGCAATACAAATATATTAGAAGTGAATTTCTTCCACCTATTTTCTTTTGACTCTTTTTTTTCCTAAGGCAGGAGGAGCAATGTACTGTCCCTCAAAGTAAAACTCTCTTTCATAATTAGTACACTAAGGGCATTGAACCATCTTAATTAAGAGGGCATCTATTGTTATGAATCTGATATCCTTTATTGGCATGAGTCATAAGTAAACTGTAACCCCTCTGTGCATCAGCTTTATAATAACAATTACATTTTTAAACAAAATGAGCAAAAAATAGGAAAAGGAGAAGAGTTATAAGTAGGTTGTAGATTTTTTAAATAAAGTTTCAAGAGTTAGTATTCTCCTAATTTAAAAAATCTGAACCCCAAGATAAGTATTCAAATTTTTTTCCTTTCATGCAATTGTTTCTAACATTTATAAGATGATTTCTTTGTTGCTTTGTATGTCCCTCCCCCACGGAATAACCCCTGCTTTCACTGTATTTGATGTTGGTATAATTTGTGGAAGGGAAAAAACCAAATCGTTTAAATAGGGATATAGGCCCATTGCAACAATGAGATGTACAAATCATTATGTCAAAAAAACGAACTTTACAACTTTGGTGGGGGGGAGGTGAGGGAGTCTTAGGTAGGGGGGAGGGTATGAGAAGGGATGGTAGGGGAAACAAAGGAGGAGGCAACAATGCTTGATAAGAAATGTACTCGTTATCTTGCCCATGTAATTGTAACCCCTCTGTGCGGTATTTTCACAATAAAATAAATAAATTTAAAAAATCTAGTTTAGTATTTGCAAATAAAATCTGTGTTTCAAGAGTTTTGCAAAAACATGTTCTATATGTCACTGTGCAGAAAAGCATAGATTTGACATTTGTTTTAACAAACTTGAGAGATCCAAAGGTGGGCTTTACCAGACTTTGTTTGCCTCCAATTAGAGGATTGAACTTAGGGCTTTGAGCTCTCCTCAGTCTTCTTGCTTACTGCTGGCATCCTACCATTGAATCCTCCAGCTAGCATAGTGCTACTTAACTGGAAATGTAGTCTCACAGAGTTGTCTGCCTGGACTAGCTTCCAATTGTGTTCTTCTAAGTCTCAGCCTTTTGAGTAGCTAAGATTATAGCAAGAGCCTGAAGAGGTGTCTGATCTTGAGAGATAATTTTAGAGAGACCAGTGATTAATACATGCACTAAGTCAAACTGTGATCATGTCTCATCATGGAAATTATGAAGCATTTACAATATGAGATATACATGTGTATTTGTTTATTTGTCATAATCTATTATGTTCCTCTAAAAAATGTTTTTCAAGCTAAGGCTTTCTTGTTGCTTCAAAAAAATTTCTACCTTCTTCAAGTATTAGAAAATAATACCTGAAAATTTCAAAGGAAATATCAGAACTTACGAGCGTTGACTGAGAAATAGAAACAACATACCATCTTGTACAGGTCGATCATGTTTAAAATTGTGTTTCCTTTACAGAACACCAATGAGCTATCTCATATAACCGATGGGCTTGACCCCCTATGACCTCTTCTCACACCAGAACCCTAGACATAATAGCAATAGGAACTTGAAAAATTCTTTTCTGTTTGATAACTGTAGAATCCAAGCAAAGTCTAAGGTTTAGCCAGAGAGCATATTGGTTTCAACAGACTATGGTAAAGTTAATTAAGGATGATTAATGGAGCATTTTCCTTCCAATGATATCTGTGACAGAACAAAGCTGTCTGAGCCTTGTCAAGCAGAATTTGAGTTGAATGAGTATTTATGTGATCAAAACTGAAGGCTGCCTCTTGACAGGGTGAGGATTCATCAATCAATTGTTCTGGCTCACAGTGGTGGGAAATTGGTATATCCGAGTAGGTGTGCTCCCATCCCCCATTTTTTTTCATTCAATCATCCCTCGGGCTACAATGCATCTTTAGCTCTTACCTCTGATCACCTTTAAGGGCAATAGAGAAAAGAAACGGCAAGAGCGAACACATCTATTATGGCGGTTCTTTCCAGCACAACGTGGTACAATTGATTTCTTCTAAGTAGCAAAGAATTAATGGCATTAATAAAAGTTATCTCACAATATTATGAGAGATAACTGTGAATTTAGTCCAAGGGTATCTTTTAAATTTTCTCATAGCTGTTGCTTTTCTGTGTTTGTACTTTTTCTCCTGACAAAATTGTATGTTGTGTGTGTTTTCAGGCTGTCAAGTCAGTTAATTTTAGTAATACCTTAAAGAAGAAGAAGTTGTGCTCATGTTTCAGTTTTTACTTTAAATGTATCCCACAATGCACTCCTGTCAGATTTGATGCACACTGCCCTCCAAGGAAAGGCACTGCTGGGCATGAGTTCAGGCTAGGTCAAACTTTGGTCTCCCTGCAGCAGACTCATTTTTCCCTCAGAATATTCTGGACCTTGCTTAATTCCAGTGGAACAGTACTAGTGTAGAGGGAATAGCTTAAATAGGTATATTCATTTTGCAAGGTTTATGTAAGTGATTTCAAATACATCATCTGATTTGATTATCAAAGCAGTGTCTCCAAATAGGGCAGGTGCAGTTGTTCTCATTAAACAGATGAGGAAATTAAAACTGGAAAAGATTTCAGGATTTTCTGGGATGATGCATCTCTGGTAAGTCCTGGCTGAGACAGAACGTGATTCTCCTTCAAGTATCTCTATTGCATGCTTGTATTTTGCTGACTGCCATCTTTCTTGAGTCATAGTTGATTGCTTATTGATTTTTTTTCTCTCACATATGGCGCAATATGGGCACTCAAAATGGTAGTATGCTCATCTGAACTTTTAAGAGTCAATGCCTTAAGCACATTCAGTTTATTAATTAGGCTAATACTATATTTCATTCTGAAGTTGAGAGTTTGAAGTTGGAAGTGGAATATTTGTGGCATAGTTAGGCTCTGGGACTCTCAGTGATTTCTGGAATGAAACACAACTGCACAGATGGGAGTTGGGGACTTAAACTGTAAGCCTAGATACTCAGGAGGATGAGATCTAGAGGATCAAGGTTTGAAGGCAGTACAGGCAGAAATGACCACAAGATCCATCTCCAAAATAACTATCAAGAAGGTAAGTTGGAGGTATAGCTCAACTGGTAGAGGACACAGGCCTGAGCTCAGACCCTAGTACTAAAAACAAACTAATAAAAAAAAACACCACAAGTATATACACATATATGAATAGAAAGCTATATGCAAACATGGCTGCCTAATACAGTGGCCTCAGCAATTCTAGAGACATGTAAGAAGAAAAGTAATGTGTACATGTCTTTACTGTAAGTTGATATTTTTTTGAGATTTTTACATATAATCATTTTCTGAAGACTTGGTTTTTACACAACATATACCTTATTATTTATCAGAAACTTCACTAAATCCTGTTTACTCAGCTTGAAATGTGAAATAATTGATTTTATAAGCTACATTCTCACTATCTTTGGATAGCAGGAGTAAATGATTATACAACAAGATTTGTATTTCATTTTATTGGAAAGCTTTGTAATCATTTGAAACTACTGTATTAGTGCTTTGGAGGAAAGTGTAGTAATGTTTAAATATGTTTTCAGAGTGCAAAGGGAGATATAAAAAGAAAAACAATTAAATGAAAGTATCACCCATCAATTAGATTAGTCTCAGTATCATTAGTTTTTCCCTATTTGTACATAAGCACAAATGTTGAACAGTTATGGATCTAAACTATTAATAGTAAATTTTGACTTATAAAAATCTACTTGAAATGGACAAATAGCACTCCCATTCCAAAATTTAAGGTATACTTTAGTTTTTCAGCTATAATAGTTACATAAAATACTTTATTATTCAATATTCTTCCAATTTTTTGTGATAATACTAAATGGTTTTCTTTCATTTATTCTTCTTTTCATTTTTTTCTATAATAGTGTTGATGGTATTTGTGTAGTCCTAAAATGTTTTAAACTAATAATTCTTTGTTCTCTAAAGTATTTACGGATAAGAAAATTTGTTTATTGGAAAGTTCAAAGCAGAAAGGGGTGAACATGTAAAAACCTCTACATTCTGGCATTTGACAGTGTTTTCTGAGGTTAGAGCATTCCAAATACCAGAGGTATCCTACAAATACAGAATTCTTCAGTATTTTCCCAGAATTTACACCATATTTTGAAGAAAATAGAAAAAAACATGAATACTCTTATCAATACTCTGGCTTCAGCAGCTTTTATAGGCAATTATATCACATCATATTGTTGATCAAAACTCCTATCATGTGAGCTGCGATTAAGTCACATCTTGTCCATTCCGTAGGAAGTCAATTGCTAAATTTTAAATTAATTGAGACATAGAACTCTGACCTCAGGAGAAAAGTTGAAATCCAGTTTCTGTCATTTCATGGACTTCCTACTTTTACCCCTTACCTGTTCCCTTCTCAGGCTTATATCATTTGATAGCATTCCTACTCCCTTGCTCCAGGCCCCTGAGAAACATCTGAATGGATTAGCACAAGCTCCAGTTACTATTGATTATCTCTGTGTGTCTTTGAGCCCAAATACTTAACAAGCTCCAATGGTAAAAATGAAGAAACAACATATCACTTGTTAACATTTTGGGATAGATTCATGACATAACCTTCCAAGTTGGAATACCACTACAGGCAATAGAAATTTCAATCTGTTTGGTAATTGGTAATTATGCTCACTATGGATGTAATATATAATAGAAATGGCCCCAAGGCCACCTTAACTGCCTCAGGTTGATCATTTGTACTGTTCAAACTATAGGTTGAGGATCTGAAAGGTTACTCCAAATTTCCCTGAGTTCATATGTGTAACCTTCATTAAAAATTGGCTGGGGTGCCCTGGATAAGATAATGAATATCTTCTCTGAAGGGCAAAACCTCAGAGTGCAAAACTCTGTTAAGCTTTGTCCTTAATGGACATAAACATGTGGCCTGGAACAAATCACTTCTCTGTGCTTTGTTTTCTCCACTGCACAACCGAGGTACTAACTGGACTGAAGGTTGAGATGATCAGATAGATGTATGTCAAAATATGCTGCAACTCCAAGCAGTGTGACATCATACAGTAATACAAGTTGATAACAAGATCATGCGCAATAATTTATTCACTGTGTAACATTGACTTTCCAGCATATAAAATAGATCATGATACCGCAAACTTTATGGAATTAAGAAATGAGATTTGGAATGAAGAATGTTTGTATAATGAGATATTTCTAACTACCTTCTCTTTTATGACTACCACTGAAAATTCCCTCTAGTTTACTGTTTGTTCCTTAAAAAAATTCACCCAGATTTTTAAAATACCTTGAGACTTAAATGTTTAGATTTAGATCATATTTATATTATGGTTTTTTACTTGCCTAGCTATGTGAATACTATTTTTGTATGCAAGTAAGCTTAAAAAATGACTGTCTAAATATTTAACTGGGGTTATTTTAAAAGAATTTCATTATTTATCTTCTTTATGATTTATATGATCACAGTTGGTGTCTGTCGTTATGGTTTATCATAAGCAGCCCATCTGCTCCAACAGCCAAACTGGAACATTCATATAAGATGAGTTCAGATATCATAAACATGACAAGAGATGGATTACATTTAGTCTTTCTCTATGTTTAACCAATTTAATTTGTTTCCTATGCAGAAGAGGCTCTAAATTTACTTAATATATGTTAGCACTTAGGAGCATAGTTAGAAACAAGGCGAAGGTCTTAACCTATCCGTAAATAAATGAGAAGATTCCTGTCGGAGTGAAAGAGAGAGAGAGAATTTATGTCAAACAATCAGG
This sequence comes from Dipodomys ordii, assembly GCF_000151885.1. NCBI lineage: Eukaryota > Metazoa > Chordata > Mammalia > Rodentia > Heteromyidae > Dipodomys > Dipodomys ordii. Next base: position 9,426,119 of record NW_012267246.1, on the reverse strand, counting down.
AATTTAATACATAGTGGTCTTTTAGGATGTCCAGTTTGTGTACATACTCTTAAGGCGTGATTATGAATAACTTCACTTCCTATAAACAATGTGACTGGAGAAATTACTCACAGATACAACAAAAAGGGAACGAAAGGTAAGACGTTTTAACTAAAGACAGTAAGTGAATTACTTTCCCTGAAAAGGTTAAAAATGGCAGATTTATTTTTCCCTGCCATAATATTTGTCGGGCCAGCTATCTAAGATAGTCTCCTGAAGATGAAGAGTACATCGAGACGTCACTAAGTGACCCCGGGGTTCAGAGTTACAGCAGAGCCTGGAGGATCCCTGCCCCCCACACCCCCACATTTCCCTATACCCCCTTCCTTCCCCCCCTTGCCCCCTTGGAGTTTGGGGACTCTGAGCTTTAACTGAAAGCTAAGTGCAATGAAAGTATTGACACTGCTGAGAAGAGACATTCAGGTGCTCATGCTGCTTTCTTTCCCCTCTGACCCTGGTGAAGGTCAAGTAGAGGTTGGTTTTGGTGCAGGCAAAAGATCCATTCATTTTTCACACTTTAGGTAAAAGACTTATGTCATCTTATTAGTGAAAATGTGATTAACTGTTCAAGCAACATAGGTCTTAATGATCTATAAAGCCATTTCACTCAAAGTTATGGATTCATTGCTCTGCAGCACTAAATATATGTTGTTCGAGGATCATGGAAGTCATGAATACTAAAAGTAAAAATAAGCATATTTCTTTGATGATGATTTATTCCCAAACAATTTGAGCCTAATACATTCGCATTACGGGATGCAAATACAATCGTGACACAACAGAGTAGGCCTTTAAGATGAAGTATCATTGCTTTGGGAAATATGGGCCGTGCCTCAACTTCATCACAGCCTTTGCAACATAATGTCTGGAGAGCTTCTGACTGATGTCTCAGCTTGCAGCAGTTTGCTTCCTAAATTCTGTACTTAGCCAGAGAATGGTTTCATTCAGCCTCATTGATGACCTAAAAGCCCATACAGGGGGTATTCCATGCCTCTGTGAATTAGCATGCAGGGGTAGTGGGGTTGAGAGTGGGGTGTGTTGTTTCCTGAGGACTCTCAGTTCATGACTAAGTGAGTACAAAGACAGTCAAGTCAGCAGCCAGACACAGAAAAGCACTATCGGTGACCTGAAGGGCAGGCACTGGTAGCTCCTCTATAGGCCATTCAGAAATTCCTCTGAAAGAGCCACTACTACCATCTCAGCTATGCGCTGCAGTTCTTGTTCTAGGTCATGACAAAGACTTATAATGAATTCCATATTATGCAGCAAAGTAAAAGGCTCCACAGAACCTGAGAATGCAGATGTCAATTTGACTTTCTTTCTCCTCCTCCTCCTCCTCCATCTCCATTTTTCTTTCTCCTTCTCTTCCTCCTCCTTCTTCTTTCTCCTCCACTTCCCCCTCGTCCTTCTTCTTTCTCCTCCACCACCTCCTCCTCTTCTTTCTTCTTTTATTCTTCCTCCTCCTCTTCCTCCTTCCTTCTCATTGTGTCAATACTAGAGCTTGCACTATCACTTGGGTTTTTTTTTTCTTTCTTGGGTGGATCTTACAACTTCTACTACTTGGACCATGCCTCTATCTGGCATTTTTGCTCATTAATTGAAGATAAAGACTTATGGATTTGTCTATCCAGGCTGGCTTCAGCTGTCAATCCTCTGATCTCAGCCTCCTGAGTAGCTAGGATTATAAACCTGAGCTATTGGCTGCCTGCTGTAGCTTTTCTCGTAATTATTAGGATAGCTACTTTCCTTTTTTGCCATTTATTTTGGATATACAATCGCATGGGATTTTCTACCATCCTCCAAATTTCAGCTTCCTGAGTAGCTAGGGTTACAGGCATGTGCCACTGGCACCTGGCCCTGATTGCTAATTTTATTACTTCAGTCCAAGTGGATCTCTTCATTTTTGCAGCTTTAATTTTGTCAGTACAATATGGATAGTAAGATAGTTGTAAGGAAACTCATGCAAGGCTTTTATAAATAAGTTAGGAATTAGAAAAGAAAACAAAAGCAAGCAAATGAAAAGTGTACCTTATAGGAACACTGCCGACTGCAATCCAAGTTAGACGGCTCCAGTGTGCGTCTAATTTATGTAGCTGATAACCCAAGTTAACACAGACTCTGGCATTATTATAGAAGCAATATTTTCTCAAGGATGTACAGTCTTAAACAACTTCTTCCTGTATTAGGTTCCTACATGCTTTTCTTTAACACAAAGCAGGTATGTCTGTTCTCTTGTTCCATTTCATTTTCTTGGAAAAATAAATTTATTGTAGGCCAGGCAAATGGAAATTCTGCTTACTGTTTATGATCTGAAGTTGCTCTCCCTCTCTTCTGTACTACCCAGGGAATTTGTTCAATATAGTCTTATTCCACACCCATTTCTTTATTTCCCCTCCCCTCCATCCTTCTTTTCAGGGTTCTGATTCTAAAACCATATTGCCACTGGACAGCTGGTAGCATTTAACAACCACCTGAGCAAGTCCTTCTGTTTCCAATAGGGGGAAAAAGTTTAGCTACATAAGACAAAATAAAACTAAACCCAAATGAAACAAGAAAACCATGTAAGGTGTTGGCTTTTCCATTTTTATTTGTATTTGTGTACATTTTTTTTTACTCATTGATGAATGTTTTGCTAAGTGAAACTTCCTTGGTAAAAAATGAGCAATAGTGTGCTATGGGAGTCATTTGTTTCAATGAAAAAGTGAAACTGAGATGAAGGTTGACCATCACCAAGGAGACACTCAAAATCTGTCACCTCTTTGAAGGGTAAGCAAACACCCTCTTGAATTGGAAACTTCTACTGTACATTTTCCAAGTTTTAGTCCTCATTATGCAAATCATTGTGTCCGCCATAGTGTAGCAAATGCACAGAATAACCCAGACATTTAAGACTTCACAATAAATAAATTGCTTTCCTATTGCTTGGGAACAAGTTTCAATCAGTGGGTTATTACGAAACTGTTCATACAACTATCTGCTGAATAGTGACCTTCCCTGAGCTAGCAGTGACTAATGTGTTGCTTGATATCCTTAAATCAAGGAAGCGATTCTGTAAGTGAAACCCCAGCTTGAAACCTGGCCGTCTACAAATAGTATCTGCTGACTCACCTATGTAAAAACCAAGAACAGCTCATAAATCAGACTTTCCTGCCTCTTTTTTAATCTTCAATGGCCATTTTGTATAGCTTGAGGAACTGAGTCAGAGGAAACCAATGTGACCCAGTCCATCAAGGTAACTTAGTGAGGGTGAACGCATTCATCTGGCACAGCCATCTTACTAGGTGAAATGCTCAGTGGGTAGCATGGTTTCCATTTAGGCATAAAGGTTATTGGGAACCACAGAACACAGCTCTGCCCAGGACTGTGAGCCAGGAAAACAAATGATATTTTTTCGGTTTTTGTTTTGGCTTGGATACAGGGTCTGGGCATATTCTCTGAGTTTTTTTTGTTTTTCCCCTCAAGGCTGATGCTCTACTGCATGAGTTACAGCTCCACTTCTGGCTCTTTGCTGGTTTATTGGAGATTAAGAGTCTTGTGGCCTTTCCTGATAGGCTGTCTACAAACTGTAATCCTTAGATCTCAGCCTCCTGAGTAGATAGGATTACAGGCATAAACCACCTGGTTCCTAGGTAAATAATAGGTTTCTAAAATCCAAATCTAAGATGCAAAGGATCCTAGAAGAATTTTGGTATGATGACCTGGCTTTCTAGATTGAATAAGCAAAATGAGTGATCAAGATCAACCACTAGTTGGTGGGAGTGGTGAGATGAAACTCAGATTAAATTCTTTTCCCTTTTTCTTCTCTCCTCCCCTTCATCTCTCTCTCCCTCTCCCTTCCTTTTCTTCCTTTCATTTTCCCTTTCCTTCTTTTTCTTTCTTCTCTCCCTCCTTCCCTCCCTCATTCTCTCCCTTCCTTCCTTTTCCTCTCCCTTTATTCACTCATCTTAGCTTCTCAATATTAAGACCATATCCTGAGCCAGTTACTACTTACTAACCTAGGTATTGGAGAAAAGTCACAGGCCTTCTTTTCAGAAGCACTAGTGAAGGGGATAGTCAAGTGAGCCGATACTGTGCTGTTTCCAAAGAAGATGCAATCCAGATGCTAGTTGACAAGACCAAATCTTACAGGGAGCTTAGCGGGGAATATCCAGTCCCACAGGTTATGTTATAAGTGTGAAGTAAAGGAAATATTGTTTAAGATGGGCTCTGGCTTCTCCCCTTGCTGCTGTGGGTACCATGACAGAGGCAAAGAATATTGGCGGGGGTGGGATGGAGCGGGGGTGGGTATGTGTGTGCAAAAGAGAAAACTACCAGTAATGATGCAGCTGTACTTTAAGTGTTTATAATGATTGATCTCAAGAAAAAAAGTGAATGAAGAAGGCTGATACAGGTGAATACACCTCCGGAAGCCTTATAGCAGGATGGTGGACCCAGTGCAGGAATGCAACTCTCATTCCAAAGCCTGACCCATACTCCACCCACTGCGTAATCTTAATAAGTTCTATAGAGCCAGATACTTTTTGATATAGGAGCTGAATACTCAGTGAAGTTCAGGTAACATCTCCTTTATTCATGAAAGTTGGGGAAGTCACAGTTGCAGAGAAATGAGTTCTCTAGATAGACAAGTGCACCTCTTTGAATCCTGTGTTTTCTCTACTTTTGACGTGAAGGATGAAATTTTATCTAACAATTACTAGTCCAGGAGACCACTCACCATCATTGTTGCTCAGTTCCTGCCCCAATTGAAAGCAAATTGACACTGAGTGACTCTCTTTGAAGAGAAATGTACAAGCATTATTAGTACACGGGTATAGCTTCTGTGTCTCCTAAATTAAAGGCAGTCTTCCTGTACTTCTGAGATCTTGATTGAGTCCCACAAAACTCTTCCTTTTAAGAGTTTACATACCCAAACATGTTTTTGCTGATTTTTTTAGTTTAGTTCAGTTTTAGTGTTTTGAGACAAAAATCTTGCTATGCCACCCAGGCTGGTTTTGATCACATAATCCCCCTGCTTCTGTTTCCCAAATGCTGGGATTACAGGCATGAGTCACCACACCTGGCTCAACTTTATTGCTTAAAACAGGTGGGAATCTGTAATATTTTTCAAAGGATGGTCTATGGGCCACATGCGTACAAAGTAGGGATATTGTTTCAAAATTCAGTTTTCTGAACCCGAATTGAGATGGGTGAACATTTGATAGTGATGCCTGAGAATCTTCTTGCTTTTATAACATAAGCATCATGAACAGGAGTGTGGTGATGGGCCTTTGGGAGAAAAAAAGTGCCTGAAAGTACTAACCCATCATCAAAGTATGCCATCATTTAATAATGGCCATTAGTCTTGGCAGGTCTATTTTGTGTTGTTCCCTGCCAAGTGCCTTTTAGGTAGTGTCATTCTGCAGTAATTAATGGTAAGCATCTCCATCCTTTGCATGTTCAGGCTCACTTCAGACAGCTCTACCACCTGCTCAGTAACTTCTCTTCTAGTCCCTTCAGTCTGTTGATTAGTATTGGTTTATAGTTCTGATCTCTGTCTGCCTCTCTCTCTCTCTCTCTTTCTCTCTCTCCCTCTCACATACACACACACAACCACATACACATGAGTGTGTAGTTTACACTGTATAATGCATATATAATAAATTCACATACAAATATAGTATATAAATATTTAAATTACATATATAACAATTACATTTAAATTATATATATATATATCAATTACATTTAAGTTACAGACCATATATATTTAATGCATTACACATAAATATATATTCATATTAAATGTATAAATGTAATGATATTATATAAATGTAATATAAATATTTACATACACTAAGTACTTAGAAATATGCAAATATACTTTTATGTGTTTGCATCTATTTAAATGGTTTTTGGAGGTCCTCTTCTGAGTACTTCCCACAATGCCTCATAAAAGACAATTAGAAGAGCTCCTTCACACAGAGGAGAAGGCTGAGGCTTCAAAAGCTTAATCATTGTTCCAGAGTCACAGAAACAAGAGTTGGAATTGGGATTTCACCTGATTGTGTAATCCTGCCTTTTTTCAATGCTAGCCATTTTCTTTTATTCACTTCCAACGTGATAAGCATGGCTACAACACAGTGGCCCGTGGGAAACCCTTGGGTCACATTGCCACCAGACCCTTTATTGAGACACATATTTGAGTTGCCTTTCTAATTCTTCCCTTACTCTCAAGTTAAATCCTCGGGGAGAGAGGCAAATGATAATCCTTTCAACTTTAAAGCATAACTAAACTTGGGAATTTATGTTTTCAATAGCAGTTAAAAATTTTTTGACTAGCCGAATGCTGTGGCTCACACCTGTAATCCTAGCCACTTAGGAGGCTGAGATCTGAGGATCATGGTTCAAAGCTAGCCTGGGCAGCAAAAACTATGAGATTCTCATCTCTAATTGATCACAGAAAATTCCAGAAGTGGAGCTGTGGCTCAAGTGGTAGAGTCCTAGCTGTCAGCAAAAGGAGCTCAGGGATAGCACCCTGCCCCAGAGTTCAAGCCCAGGACTGACACACACAAAAAAAGAATTAATCTCAATAATAATAACTCTCAATGAATAAATAAATAAATAATCTCAATAATAACTAATCTCAATAATCTAATGACTAGCTGATGTGTGGACTTAAGGACTGACCTGTCCCCAGGAAGCCCTGGCTAGTTATGTTAATGCTGATCATTAGAACATTCTCTAGAGAGAGAATGAATCTGTATCTGCATCATGGAAAAGGCTCTGTAGAACAGGCACCAGCCACAACTGTGACTGAAGAACTGAACTTAAATTCTAACTGGGGCTAATTTGCAGTAAGTGGGTGTGGCTCAAGGCCATCTTTGGGGGTAGTGTAAGTACTGCTAGGTGTGTAACTAGAAGTTGAGTGGTTAAGGATTCTAATCTGGAGCCGAACTGTGATAGTATTCCAGACCCAAATCACCAGATGTCTTTTTTTGTCATGACTTTACATACAAAATGACAGTGAGAATAGTAGGTACTTTACAGGTTATTTATGAGGATTATCTACAGTTTTATATGAAAACAGCACAGTGCTTCACACATCCTGATGTCTAGTTAATGTAATCAGCTATTATTATAACTATTTTCAGCTCTATTTCCTAAATAGTTTGAAATTGTTTTCCCTTTATATGAGAAATTTATTTAAAAGGACTAATAACAGCCAGGTACTGGTGGCTTGCACCTGTAATCCTAGCTACCTAAGAGGCTGAGATAGGAGGATTGAGGTTCAAAGTCCATTTGGACAAACTGGAGAGACTCTTATTCTCCAGTTAATCAGCTAAAAGCTGGAATTGGAGGTGTTGCTCAAGCTGTGAAGTGCTAGTCTTTAGAGAGATAAAGCTAAGCCAGAGGCCCTGAGTTCAAGCTCCAGTAATGGTATGTATATACACACACACATACATACACACATCTTATTAGGTACTAATAAGATGGTAGGAGTTCAATATGTACTTATTTAAGTTTTGAAAGCTCTTAGACTTAAGACTTTTGATATGTATGTATTTATTTATGCATGTATACACAGGTAAAGAGAAAATTCTGGAGTTTGTCTCAGGAAATGGCTTTCCATCCTCAGGTGTATGTTAAGAGAGACAGATTTATTGGTCAAGCAAGTGAGAAGGAGAGGAACGTGAAGAAACTCTAGTACTTACCAAGACAGGGTATGGGTGAAAGCGTGGTATCTCCTGTCTCATACTCAAATCCCCATGATCTTAGGAAGTCTAGGTAATGTTTGAAATGAGTGGGAAGGCCATCAGGAAAGCGTATGATACAGAACACATGATCAGCAGTAGGAAATCGTTTCACATCAGACCTTAGTGATTTTTGTATTAGCCAGTTAGTATTTGAGTAAGTTACGCATCAGAATGACCACACAGATACACGACAGTGACTTGAATACACACACAGTGTCTTTGTTTATATGTGTTTGAGTGTACATGTACATATATTAATATTGACATTAAAATTAATAAAATAACCTTTATTTAGTGTCAGCTAAGTCTAATCAAAACAAATTGGAAATTTGAACCACCTTGGCAAGCCAGGCTTCTAAAGACTATGTAAATGGCTATGCAAATACTTTGCTAAGGACGATCAGTTTAGGTCTGATGTTTAAAGTCTATAGATAGGAAAGAGGTGAATAATTGCTTCCTTATTTAGTGACTATACTGAAAATTCCATACAATGGAAAAACTAGTAACATTGAAAAGGAACCCCTAAAATAAAACAATAAACTGGCTCATAAACTTCCTTTCTTTCTTTCCATCTGCATTGTGAATTAATGTTGACAGAAGGGCCAGGGAGTGATCGCCACAGAGAAGGAGTGATGTCTCTTGGCTGGTGCTGGAGGGCAGGTCCAGGACACAGAGAGAGCCATAGAAGTAGAAGATGAACTCAGGAGCCACCGTACCATGCGTAGCTCCTCAGTCAGTAGCCTTCAAAGAGAAACCAAGCACTGGGCCAAAAGGAACACAATATGTCTTTTTCCTTTTTAAAATAACCTTGAAACAAGTTAAAGTTGAAGAATGTGTTTGTGTGTGTGTGTGTGTGTGTGTGTATGTGCGTGCGCATGTGTGCACACGCGTGTGCATGTGTGCATGTGCTAGCACTAGGCTTAAACCCAAAGCCTCACTTTGAGGTTACTCAAGGCTGATGCTCTACCACTTGCTTTATGCCTCCACTTTTGGTTTTTTGCTGGTTAATTGGAAATAAAAGTGTCTTGCTCAAATTGGCTTTGACTCTGATCCTCAGATTTCAGCCTTTTGAGGACCCAGGATTACAGGCATGAGCCACCAGTGCCCAGCTTGAAGAACTTTTGTGTAATTTTTGTGTAAGTGTAATATTGAGATGGTACTGTTGTTGCAACTGTATTTAATTGTTGATTGTGTTGATTTTCTTATTCAAGTGGGCCCAGCCTATTGTGTGAGAAATCAGACAGGCTGATTCCCTGCCTCTCATCTGAATGGTAGCCTGATGAACCAGGCAAGCATTCTGCATCTGCCAGGTTGGAAACTGTCATTCCACACATCACAGCAAATCCCAAACAACTTGAGTTTAATGATTCCCTTTTGACTGCCTTCCCCATTACTAAAATCTCCTTTAACACACTAGCAACGAGAATGTAAGTGTAAGGTTTCTTAGCTCCCAGCACAAAGGCTTTCACATTAATATCTCAAGGCTTATTTCTACTGTGGAGGCCTACTGTACAGTTTGCTTAAACATAAATTGGAAAGATAGGGGAGGCTGACACAAGATAGTTACAAAGCTTGAAAAGAAAGCCTGTGAATAACTCCAGGGTTTTTTTTTTTTAAAGAAAGGGATTGGATTCTTAAGGATGTTTTTGGTTGCTTTTCAAGTAGATTTCAAAAGATTTTAATTACTCTTTTGTTTTTCTTAATGAACAGAACACATTTATGTTTTATTATTCTGTTGTATAAATGGGGTAGGCAGAAGGTATCCCAAACTTTTCATGATGTTTAACAGGCTCTTATTTCATGATTAACAGTGACTAATCTCAATGTTCAGTGAAATCTCTTACATGAAAGGAGTGGTGTTCACCATTACTAAAGATTAGCAATCTCATAAAAGGGAAGAGTTCTTGATTATTTATGGTCTTAAAAGTTATGAGAAAAGTAATAAGACCCGGGCACTAGCATAAGATCTTCTGGGATTTATCAAAGACTAGAGTTTAAGTAATACAGAATGCAAAAACTGAATAATTTTAAAGTTCATTAAAAAAATACCAAACATAGGGTAATTTACCATAGGTTGCTTTTAATATTAGTGGGTTTGGGATGTATCTTATCTTACCTAGCAAACACCTTCTGATTCTACTCGCTACCTAGCTATATCCTTGGGGGTGTCTATTGTGCTGCCCACTCAAGCTCTAAGCTTTTAGCCTGTTTCTGATATGGTTGGATTGGCTTTGAGGGACAAAGGTCTTCTTGATTGTGAAATCTTACTCTAGTTGATATTTAAAGCACATTGCCAATTTCACAAGTAATCTTAGAAAGGCACCGAATCTGATTGTCTCTCTCCTCTATCAGAATCCTCTAAAGATTTCCCATTGCACTCATGATAGGGCTCAAAATTTATATCACTAATGAGGTCCTCCATCATCTGGCCCCAGCAAATTCTTTAGTCTACAAGTTTTCCATTTTTTCTTCCCGTTTCCCAACTTTTCTCAATTCCTTGTACTTGTTCACAGGCTTTCATACCATCCATCTATCCATCATTTATCCATCCATCCATCTTTACTGAATCCTGATTCTGCCAGGCACCATGGTGAAGCTTTGTAGGAAAACAAGGTGTAGTAGATCATGCCTGTAACACTGGTTACCTTGAAAGACTGAGATGAGAGTGATGGAGGTTTGAGGCCTGCTCAGGCAAAAGGTTCATGAAACCTCATCTCAACCAATAAAGAACTGGGTGTAGTGGTATATACTTGTAAGTTGGAGGGTCACAGTCAAGACTGGCTTAGGCAAAAACAAGAAATTTTGGAAAAATAAAGCATGAAAGGCTAGGGATGTGGCTCAAGTGATAGAGCACCTGACTCGTAAGTACAATAAACTATGTATAAACCTCAATAGCACACAAAAAGTAAAAGCTAGGTAAAATGGGTAAAATAGATATAGTCTGCAGTTAATAAACTAGCCAGGAATCCACAAACGGAAAAACAAGCTTCATAAACTGTTCTCTTACTTGAAGATAATTATCTCATTATTATTATTATTATTGGTAGTGGGGATGGAACCCACAGTTTTACATGGTAGGCAAACACTCTGAAACTGATCTATACCTCTAGCCTACATTACCTTAGTCATAACCTCTCATATTAGATATCTTTTCCACAAGATGGCTTCCAGGATCCTGCCTCTAGGATAGAGACTCTAGATAAATGCTAAGAAACAACCTCACCAGGACTACTGAAAACTCAACTTCGTGACTTTGTGGCCCTCCAGATTCTTGAGTCTTGGATGCTCATCTTCCCTCCCTTGGTGATATTTAGCCCCTAGATGTCAGGTCCAGGTGTCTGGGGAAGGGTCTAGAGACAAGATGAGAAGATGATCTGAAGGAATCAGATGGGATCATTTGTTGAATACTCTCCAATGTCCAGTATTTTACTCCTATTAAAGTTTCTGATCTTTCTGTGAACACAGAATATGGTGAAAGAATTCTTGGACCTCAGAATTTAGAATGAGAAAACCAGAAGCCTAGAAACAGGTCATATAATTCTAGCTCTACCACCAGAATCTGTCTGTTTCCTCCACTATAAACTAAAATAATAGCTTTTAAAAGTGTATATGTGTCTATCTGTGAATGAGTGAGAATGTGTTAGTGAGAGAACGAAACAAAGAGAATAAAGTTGTGATTGATTTCTTAAGTAATGGGAAGCAGTGGTCATTTGAATAATGTGCCAGATGGCTGCATAAATCTCTGGGAAGGACCATGTTCTTCTGTTTAATTTTTAAATGTTGTGTGTCAGGTTGAGAAGGAAAGATAAGAAAGGACTGACCTTGTCTTGTGCTGATAAATTGTTCTCTTCAAATATATCTTCCATAGGATACTATTCTACAGAATCTCAGATCTATGCCTTTCCTAAGCAGGTGTTAGAAATCATAGGTTAGCAGTATAATCCCTGCCCTGATATGGATAAAGTATACCTCATGAAGATTGTTCATAAATGAAGCGTTGTTGATGTCACTGATCATTTGGCATTGATTAATTCAGCAGTTCTGTGAACTCAGGTCTTAACTAGGCAAGTGTTTGCACCTGAGCTACACTTATTCACTTTCAAGTTCTATTTTTATGAAGATGTTTCCGTTCATGATTTTCTTTGCATCATGTCATTTGGAATTATTATTTTTTTATACCTGTCCATTGCAGTAGTCCTAGTTTTGATGCTTGTGTATCTATTCCTATTCATTTATTTTTTGCACTTCGTGTGTGTGTGTGTGTGTGTGTGTGTGTGTGTGTGTGTCCCTGTTCTGGGGCTTAAACTCAGGGTTTTGATACTATTCTAAATTATCAAAACTAGTGCTCTACCACTTGAGCTACAGAGCTACTTCTGGCTTTTTCATGGTTCACTGGATGTAAGAATCTCACAGACTTTCCTTCCTCTAGCTGGTTTCAAACCCTGATCCTCAGACCTAGTCACCTGTGTAGCTAGGATTATAGGAGTGTGCCACTGGTGCCTGACTATCCATTTTATTATTGTTGTTATCCTTTAAGTAGTTATACAGAAAGGTTTCAGTTCAGCATGTTATTTCATGAGTACTATGCATCTCGATCAATTTCACTAGTATCAGCCGTTCCTGAAGAAGTGCTTGGTGGTCTGATCATTGCCCATTTGGACAAAAAATTTCCATTTTTATTATCTAATAAGAGCCAGGACAAAGGTATATCTGACCTTTTTTCTGGTCTTGGAAATCTTAGTCTGCAAGTAGGATAGATGAATGACAAAATCAATGCTTTTTAGAAAATATGATAGACTTATGACCAGGAGGCAGAGAAAGCATAGTGAAATATATGTACCTTTGGGAGTCTGGAAATTTTCCACTCATTTCTGGAGACAAAATCTTTATAAAGATAAGCATGAGTTAGTCAAGTAAATCAAGGGTAGAAAGGACAAAGAGGGACTTACAACAGACCAGGAGGAAACTGCCAAATCTAAGTCTTAAAACATGAGCCATGTAAGTACAACTTGGAGCCAGGCACAGGTGGCTCACACCTGTAATCCTAGCTACTCTGGAGGCTGAGATCTGAGGATCATGGTTCAAAGCCAGCCTGGGCAGGAAAATCCATGAGACTCTTACCTCCAATAAACTACCAGAAAACTGGAAGTGGCACTGTGGCTCAGGTGGTAGAGTGCTAGCCTTGAGCTGAAGAGCTCAGGGACAGCACGCAGTCCCAAAGTTCAAGCCCCATGATGGACCAAAAAAAAAAAAAAGTCAACTTGGCCAGTGTTTATTTTGTGAAGTCTGAGGTAGAGGTCAGTGGACGTAAGTTGGACATGATGGTGGCAGCCATATGGAATACCTCCTTTGTTCCATGAAGTCTCTTGGGTTTTCTGCCTATCAATATCTAAGAAAGCAAAGTAGTAAACTAACATGATTTGATTTTAATGTGTGTGTGTGTGTGTGTGTGAGTCTGCATTCCTGGGGCTTGAACTCAGGGCCTGGTACTGTCTCTGAGCATGCTACCACTTGAGGCACAGCTCCACTTCCAAATTTTTAATAGTTTATTGGAGTTCAAAGCCCAGTCTGGGCTTTGATCTGTGATCCTCACTCAGATCTCGGCCTCCTGAGTAGCTAGGATTACAGTCATGCGTCGCTGGTCCTGGCACATGATTTAATTTTTGCACAAGACAATCACCCTGCAATTGGAAAAGGTGATGAAATGCTGGCCAACCTGTTTAAAAGAAGTTAGGTGTGCTGATGGAAGTGAAAGAAGACAAACAATATGATATGAACACTATGTAGGACTGACCAGGCTTGAGGTCTGACTAGATTTGGTGTCCAAGGGAGACACCGAGGTGAAGGTAATACCAACTAGAAAAAGCAAGTGAGCTCAAAATGTTGGCCACACTGAACTTAAGATGTCTCTGGCACAACTGGATAAACCAGTTTGGAGTTGAGAGGGAAGTTTGTGGTTAGAGGTGTTGTCAGTACTTATCAGCATGGGGAGGCACGGAGGAAGAGTATAGCTTTCATAGGGGTTGGAATCCAACCTCGTGGCTGTGGTAAAGGAAAAATAAGCTGAAGACAAGTCCTTGGGGGTAAACTCAGCATTTCCTCAGCAAATGGAGAACAGGTGATCTGGGCTACACATTGTGAAGAGGAATCTAGAGAAGATGAGCCAGGAGAAGGTGAGTCATGAAATCCAATAGACAGACCATTTCAAGGAGGAAGTGATTGTTAACAGAAGGTATTATAATTTTCACATGCACTTTATGTCTGTTGCTATGCTCAATTTGATTGTGTATACTATGGATAGATACAGGTAAGGCATGAAGAGAATCTAAAGGAAAAGTGGAAAAAAATGGACATGTAATTTCTTTAGGGTAAACTATTGAAAAGCACCATTTCCTGATAAAAAGAATAATGACGACAACATTGATACTTAAGTAGACCCCGTATCCAATGGCAGTTGATTTTCATATGAGTCCAGTAAAGGGGAGCCACGGAACCCTAAATCCCCCCTCTACTTTTTCCAATCATAAAACCCAAAGTTTTAAAGAAACCAAGTACCTGCTGGTAAGCTGTAGTTTGTGCTGTGCACGAGTATGTCCTCAGCCTTGTATTCCCTGAGACTTTCATATTACCAGGTTAAGAATCCAAATATGACAAAGAGTGCATACTCCTTTAGCCTGTAGGTACAATGTCTTCCCATGCTTCAGGCTTATGATCTTCCTCGCACCATCAGTATTCAAAAATCTTCAGCCAGGTGCTGTGGCTCACACCTGTAATCCTAGCTACTCAGGAAGCTGAGATCTGAGGATCACGGTTCAAACCCAGCCCAGGCAAGAAAGTCTCTGAGATTCTTATCTCCAATAAACCACCAGAAAACTGGAAGAGGCACTGTGGTTCAAGTGGTAGAGCACTAGCCTTGAGCTGAAGAGCTGAGGAACAGTGTCCAGGCCTGGAGTTCAAGCCCTACAATTGACAAAAACAAGAAACAAACCTTAAAGTTCATCATTTCATGAATGAAACTACATTAATACAGAACATTACTATTCATACTATTTTAATGCAGTCCCTCTGTTCCACTTTTTTATATCTAGAAAATGAAATTTGCAGTTACAGTTAATTTCTTCTGATGTCAAACTTATTTCAGGGATAATAATGAGATATTTAAGTCTTTCATAATGTCAGCAAGGATGCCTACAGAAACAAAGTGAAAGCCCATGATACAAGGAGGGAAAAAAAGGAAATCGACGTGTGTCAGAATTTGTATGCCACTGGGGAAGGTTATTTCAAATAAAACAGATAATAACCTGTGCAAGCCAAAATATTAAATCCATATTGGATATGGCATGATTATATTACATGATATAAAGAAACAGTGATCTCAGTTCTTAAATATGAATTACATTTTTATGTCAGATAAAACTGTGGGCAGATTTTTTTGTAATTTCTGCATATATTCTTCTCAGTACCAAAAAAATGGTAATATCCAGAATAAAAAGAGAATTCCTCTTCCTTATTCTTCAGTTTTTCTTTGTCCATTTTAAGTGATTCAGATTTCACATGAGTTTCTCTGTCTTATACCACCTTGGATGGACGCAACCAAATGCCAGTTTTATTTCCTATTGCTCTTTCTGGAATGATCTGGCATTCCCTTAATATTTATGTTTCCTCTCCTGGGAATTTCCTATGTTGTTAAAATCCGTTCTCTTTCTTCCCTTGAAGAAAAGAAGGCCAAAAGTTCTTCCCCACTTCACCTTTTCATCTGGATCAAACAGTTGGGATATTCTTCCAAAGCTACTTTCTCTTTTTATGTTTTTTATTGTGAAAATACTGTACAGAGGGTTTACAATCACATGAGTACATTTCTTATCAAGCTTTGTTGCCTCTTCCTTTGTTTGTCCCTATTGTCCCTTCCCTCCCCATCTCTACAATTACATCCTCCCCTTCCCCCCTCCCACTTAAATTGTAAAGTTCATTTTTCGACATAGTGTCTTGTACATCTCATTGTTGCAATAGGTCCACCTGTATCCCTATTTAAACAATTTGTTTTTTTTCCTTCCGCTCCCCAAATTATTCCAACATCAAATACAGAGAAAACAGTGGTTCTGCCGTGGGGGAGGGACATACAAAGCAACAAAAAAAATCATGTGAAACCTTATAAATATGTTAGAAACAATAGCAAGAAAGAAAAAAACACTTGTGTCTTTATCTTGGAGTTCATTTCACTTAGTATCATCTTATCTGAGCTTTTCTGCTTGTCTCAGATATATACTAGTTATTGCAAATAAGGGAAATCATGGACCTATTTTTCTTTGGGCCTGGCTTACCTCACTTAATATAATTTTTCCAAGTCTTTCCATTCCCTAACAAATGGGGCAATGTCATTCTTTCTGATGGAGGCATAGAATTCCATTGTGTGTATATATACCACATTTTCTTGATCCATTCATCTACTGAGGGGCATCTGGGTTGGTTCTATATCCTAGCTATGGTAAATAATGCTGCAATAAGCATAGTTGTGCTGGTAGCTTTAGTATGGTCTTGTTTGTGATCATTCAGGTAAATGCCCAAACGTGGAATTGCTGGGTCATAGGCGAGCTCTATGTGGAGTCTTATGAGGAACATCCATACTACTTTCAAAGTGGTTGAACAAGTTTACACTCCCACCAACAATGCAGTAGAGTTCCCTCCATGTCCACATCCCTTCCAGCATCTGTTGTTATTAGAGCTCTTGATTATAGCCATTCTAACTGGGATGAGGTGGTATCTCAATGTTGTTTTGATTTGTATTTCTTTTATGGCTAGGGAGGTTGAGTATTTCTTCATGTGTCTGTTAGCCATTCTTATTTCCTCTTCAGAGAAGTTTCTCTTTAAGTCTTTAGCCCACTTACTTATTGGGAAGTTGTTTCTTTGAGGATTTGTTATTGGGGGATTTAATTTTTTTAGTTCCAGGTATATTTTAAATATGAGACCCTTGTCCATTGTATGGCTAGTGAAGATCTTTTCCCAATCTGTGGGCTTTCTATTGATCTTGCTAGCTATGTCCTTTGCCATACAGAAGCTCAGCAGTTTCATGCAATCCCATTTGTCCAACCTTTCTTTGATTTGTTGTTTCTGGGTCTCTATTAAGAAAATTTCAGGGGCTGGGAAGGTGGCTCAGTGGTAGAGTGCTTGCCTTGCATGCATGAGGCCCTGGGTTCAATTCCTTAGCACCACATAAGCAAAAAGAAAAAAGCCAGAAGTGCTGCTGTGGCTCAAGTGGTAGAGCGCTAGCCTTGAGCTGAAGAGCTGAGGGACAACGCCCAAGCCCAGAGTTCAGGCCCCACGACCAGACCCCCCCCAAAAAAAAAAGAAAAGAAAAATGAAAATTTCAGCCTGTGCCAAGGAGACCTAGGGTTTCTCCTATTCCATAATGTAATGTTTTCAGAGTGTCTGCCTTGACTCCAAGGTCTGATCCATTTGGAATTGATTCTGGTGCAGGGTGATATATAAGGATCTAGCTTTAGTTTTCTAAAAGTGATTAAACAATTTTGCCAGCACCAGCTGTCTTTCTTTCATTGTATTTTTTTTAGCTCCCTATGGAAGATTAGGTGGCTATAGGTCTGTGGGTTCATTTCTGGGTTTTCAATTCTATTCCATTGGTCCTGAGGTCTGTTTTTGTGCCAGTACCAAGCTGTTTTGATTACTATGGCTTTGTAGTAGAGTTTGAAATTTGGTATTGATATTCCTCCAGCACTGTTCTTTCTATGAAGGATCATTTTTGCTATTCCGGGTCTTTTATTGTTCCATATGAATTTTTGGATTGCCTCTTCTATTTCCTTGAAGAATGAGGTTGGAATATTGATAGGTATTGCATTGAATTTGTAGATAACCTTGGGAAGTATTGCCATTTTCATGATGATCCTTCCAATCCAGGAGCATGGGAGTTTTTTCCCCTTTCTAAGTTCTGTTTTGATTTCCTTTTTCAGGTTTTTTTTTATTTTATTTGTGAACCTTTTTCAGGTTTTTAAAGTTTTCATTAGAGAGGTCCTTCACTACTTTGGTTAAGTTAATTCCTAGGTATTTTTTTTTGTGGGGTTATCACAAATGGAATTGCTTTCCTGATTTCAGCCGTGTTCTTCTCATTGTTGGCATACAGAAAAGTCATTATTTTTTTTTGGGTCCAGTCGTGGGGCCTGAACTCTGGGCCTGGGTGCTGTCCCTCAGCTCTTCAGCTCAAGGCTAGCACTCTACCACTTGAGCCATAGCACCACTTCCAGCTTTTTTCATTTTGCTTATATGGTGCTGAGGACTCGAACCCAGGGCCTTAGGCATGCACGGCAAGCGCTCTACCACTGAGCCAACTTCCCAGCCCCCAGAAAAGTCATTAATTTTTGAGGGTTAATTTTATACCCTGCTACTTTGCCAAAGTTTCAAATTAGCTGGAGTAATTTGGGAGTGGAGTCTGTGGGATTCTTTTAAATACATGATCATGTCATTTGCAAAGAGGGAGAATTTTACTTCATTTTTCCCTATTTGGATCCCCTTTATGTTTGCATCTTGTCTTATTGCTGTAGGTAGGCATTCTAATACTAAATTGAAGAAAAGTGAAGAGAGTAGACATCCTTGTCTCTTTCCTGAGTTTAGAGGAAATGGCTTTAATTTTCACCATTAAGTATAATGCTGGCTGAAGGTTTGTCATATACAGCCTTTATTGTATTGAGGAATGTTCCATGGATTCCTAATTTTTCCAAAACCTTCATCATAAAGGGGTGTTGGATCTTGTCTTATGCTTTTTCTGCATCTATTGAGATAACCATGTGGTTCTTATGCTTGCTGTTATTGATGTGATTAATTATATTAATTGATTTGTGTATACTGAACCAGCTTTGCATCCCTGAAATGAATCCTGTTTGATCATGGTGTATGATTTTTTTGGATGAACTGTTGAAGTCAATTGGCCAAAACTTTTGTTGAGAAGTTTTGCATCAATGTTCATCAAAGAAATAGATCTATAGTTCCCTTTCTTTGATGAGTACCTGCCTGGTTCTGGGATGAGGGTTATAATGGCTTCATAGAAAGAATTCGGTAGTGAACTTTATCTTTCAATTTCATTGAAGAGTTGAAGGAGTACTGGTGTGAGTTCTGCAAAGCTACTGTCTCTTAATGGTCTTTTCCATTTTACTCTAGGTGAGGAATAGCTTATTTTCCTTGGTATCATCTTCCCCTTCCTCTTCTTTAGAGTAACAGGAACTACCTGACAAATAATTATTAAATGATTTCTTCCAATAATCATTTATCTTATTTAAAATTTATTTTATTTTGGATCAATTTCTTAATACATTTCAGAGACCATCTCAGTACTACTCTTTCTTAAGAGGAGTTCAGTGGTTATAATGTAAATGTTAAGAAGCTCTTCTTATATGGATCTCAATGTATAAAAACATAAACATGTTACATATTAATGGGGGCCAGGTAATGTCTTGATACATGTATATATTGTATGATGTTTAAAGTGGCTTAAATACATCTGCCTCTTCAAGCACTTACCATTTCTTTATGGTGAGAACCTTCAAAATACTTTAGTTGTATGGAAATGTGGGCTGTTGTCATCTACAGTCAGCCCACTATGAAACAACACTTCAGAACTTTGTAGTAACCATTGGTCAGTATTTTGCCTCCCTCCCTTTACCCCTTCCCTCTCTCCCTCTCTTCTTCCCTCCCTCCCTCCTGCTCTTTGCCACCTCTGGAAATGTTACCATCAACTTACTTATTTTTGATCCATGAGATCAAAAATGTTAAAGAGCTTTATAATTGTCATAAAATTATATTTCAAACTATATTTCAACCAACATATGTATTGGATACCTCTTCTGTACCAATAGCTGGATGGGCCTTTCAGAGAGATACAAAAATGAGCAAGGTCCTGTCTCCAAAAACAATGCTATTTATAAGGAAACTTAGTATGCATCAAAATCTGAAGGGTACCTTAGATTATTCTTGATTGATAATAAATGTCTTCCTGACAGCCAATGCAATTTAATTCATGCTTAAATAATCAGAAAACATATTTTTATTTTTTTTGTTTTTTTTAATTTAATTTTATTTTATTTGTGAACATACTATACAGAGGGGTTACAATTGCATGGGCAGGATAATGCGTACATTTCTTACCAAGCATTGCATCCTCCTCCTTTGTTTACCCTTCACATCCCTTCCCAGCCTCCCTCCTCCCCCCCAATCCAAATCCTTCTCCTTCCCCCCTTTCCCTCCCCCCCCCACCGACGTTGTAAAGCTCGTTTTGGACATGACAACTTATACTTCTCATTGTTGCAACAGGTCCACCTGTATCGGAAAGGAAAATGGTATTTTACTTACACTACCTGTTTTATTTTTTCCCCTAAAGCTTTGTTATCATTTATTCTTCAGAAATAAAAATTCTTTTCTGAGAGGAAACTGACACATTAGAGATGATAAATATTCTTAAAAGAACAAAACAAGAAATTTGTAAGCATATAGTGACATAAAACTGAATCCCAGGAATTCCAGGAGTACATTTTGAAAAGTCCCTGTCACTTTACCAGCAAGGAAAACAAAATTCTCACGTTTGAGTTTCATTGTATGACTGCAGAAGGTGCTTCTGAAATTGAAACTTGTGGTTTATTTTTGTTGTTCTTTTTCTTCTATGATTTGTGGGACCTCATGCATGCATGTGCTCTACCATTATGCTACATCCCACAGAGCTTGTAATTTAGTAATGAAGTGAATACATGAATGACTGCTTAGATAACGAGTTGCTTGCTGGATTTAGAATGCAGAATTTAACACAGAGAACCCAAGAGTCTGTAATGTTGATCATTCCTTGGTGGAAAATGAGCTATGGTAAAGCCTCAAGTTTATTTGAAGTAATTTTGTAAAAATCAAATATATCCAGACTTGTTCCCTACATGGCTACTGAGTTCAACAGTGTACCTTTCTTCAATAATATAAGAATAGAAGGATCCCCAGGTGCGACTTTTATACAAGGGATGACCAGTTCTCTCAATCCTACACAAATTATTATGGGGATTCCTTACGAAACAGTGTGGAATTTTGTCCAGAATTAGAGATGCTGGCTGGCAGTAGTGAGTGGAGAATTAGCTAAAGCTTTAGCTGCTTTGTGCTGAATGGGAACACGATATTGACTAGTTTGCACTTGGGGGGCACTCATACAAGGGTACACATTTCAGTTGCGCCTTCGTCTGACTTGCTGCCAGGAAGTACACTGGGAAGCAATATAATTTCAGGATTACTTCCAAGACAATGGAAGGCTCAGGGGTCTGATTTGGGACAACTTTAGTGATTAAAATAGATATCAAAATCAACAAAGGTTAAAAATAGAATGGTTTGGTAAAAAGAGAGATTATACCATATATATGAAATAGCTTTTATGCTAGTCTGGGGATTTTATTTCCAGTATGAACTACATAAGTGGCTAAATATAATTTTCCTAAAATATGACTTCATTGGGCCAGTAGTAAGATATCATCTTGGCCTTTGTATTTTGGCTGGCTGACATTTGCGTATTTCCCGTGGGGAAAAAAAAAGAAAGTTGAACTGCCTTCACACAGAATTGGACAAAGCAAAGGATCTTGCTGCCTATCTCTCTGTTTATTAAGATAAACTTGTGATAAGATGGATAAACAGGAAGTGTGACTATCTGAGGAGAGGTAAGGGTGACTCCCCGCTCTCACTCTCTTGTTCATATCATTTTACCTTGTGGAATTCTATTGTGGAGGGTTTTAATACAGTACAAGATGTGCTGGATTCAGAATGACACTTGAGGTTTCCTCTCTCTTGGGTATGTCTAAGTGTGAAAAACTGTCCATATTTTTGTTTGTATTAACACTCTGAGGTCAGAGCACACATTTAGTCACATAAAAAAATGCCACTTGTGTTCTTTGTGTTTACAAAGAACATGGCAGGATACGTTTGGAAGAAAAATCACCTTAATTTACATTTATTAATAATTTTATGGGCTATTGATTACGTATGTCAGAATTAATGTGGTTCATTTAGCATATTTTGGTAACTCCAGATGCTGGTCTTTTCTATTTCACGTGTCAGACTTGGGAAGATTGACCTGTGAACCAGGAGAAAGTATTAGGGTGTTTATCTGAAGTACGATGTATAGTTTTTCTCCTACCCTAAATGCTAAAAGAGGAAACAATTCTTAAAAGCTGCTTCTTTCAGCTGAAGAACATGGTTAAATTTGGTTTACTCTGTGCTAATGGATTCTTAGAAGAGGGAGAACTCTCACCTGTAACATTTTTAAAAGCACAAAGCTAAATATGAGCAGCTGTAGTTGTCCTTATTCTTGCTCTATGACTAGTTTTCTGTTCATAGTATGTGTAATTTTTTTTTTGTACTCGAGCTTGAACTCAGGGCATTGTGATCACCATGTAGAAACTCTTCCACCTAAATCAGTCTCTAGCCCTTTTTGATTTAGCTATTTTTTGAACAGTGTCTTGTATTTATGCTCTGCCAGCCTGGACCACGATCCTCTTATTTACACTTGCCACATAGCTAGGATGACAGATGCATACCACTACACCACTACACCCACTTGATTGTTTGAGATGAGGTCTTGCTAACCTTTTGACTAGACTGGCCTTAAGATATGACCCTCCCAATCTCTACCTCCTAAGTAGCTGGGATTACCAGAATTACCATCCTAGCTGCTCTAAATTTTATCTATAGTAATCTATTATAGTTAGAGCTCGTATCCTTATTCTATTTTATCAAAATATGTTTGGTTCCTATGTTTTACCATATTAATAGTATAGACTATTTTATGTGTAATAATATAGTAAATAAGCCAGAAAATTCCTTGTGGCTGGTAAACAGGAGAGCTACATGGAGAGAGGGACACACAGGAGGGAATGTATGGGGCATGTCCACTGTCACCTCTTGAGCCTCTACATCAGATGCATAAATAGAGGAAAACTGAAATAACAGATTGTAAAAGCAGACAATAACCTGTTTGCCATTTTATCACATAGTTAAAATAAGTGTAATTTATAGATAAGGTATGCATGTGATTTGCATATTGATCTTAGACTGTTTCTGAACTCTTGCTTTTACCCTTCTGGTTGAAAAACAGTTAAGTCTGCTGTTAGATGTCAGATCAATGGACCTCAGCACATTTGCACAACAGAGTAATCTTTTGGTTTTTTAAACATGGATTGCTTTTGCTTTGACACTGACCTGACATGACGTCTGAAGGCTGCACACCTCTCTTCATTCCCTGACTTATGATCATGGAAACAGCCGGACATTGGTGGCTCATGCTATGCTTTTAATCCTACTAGTCAAGAGGCTGAAATCTGAAGATTGAGGTTGGAAGCTAGCCTGGGAAGAAAAGGGTATGAGACTCATATCTCCAATTAACCACCAAAAAGCCAGAAGTGGAATGTGGCTCAAGGGGTGGAGTGCTTTAAGCACTTAAGGCTTTAAGCAAAAAAAAAAAAAAAAGTGTAAGAGCAAGGCCCAGAATTCAAGCCTCAGTAAAGATACCAAAACGGGCTGGGAAGGTGGCTCAGTGGTAGAGTGCTTGCCTTGCATGGATGAGGTCCTGGGTTTGATTCCTCAGCACCACATAAACAGAAAAAGCCAGAAATGGCACTGTGGCTCAAGTGGTAGATTGCTAGCCTTGAGCTGGAGAGCTGAGGGACAGCACCCAGGCCCAAAGTTCAGACCCCATGACCGACAAAGAAAAAAAAATAGCAAAACAACACCCCTAAGAACCAAAACCCCAACAAGAACAAATCATGTAAATGTATACTGATGCACAGATGCATTTATGTACAGCTCCTTACTAGGGAAGGATTGGCAAGCTCATTAGGAGATATCATTTGTTTGGATGATCTTTGGAGAATCTGGAATGATACTGAGAGAGTGATTTTTTAAAAAAAATGTGAGCAATTCAGAAAGCATGTACTGGAATGTCCAGTGGAACCTTAAGAAGCCCTTCAAGAAGGCCTGGCAGTACACAGTGCCATCTTCCCAGCCTTGGCATGCTGCTGTCGTTTTGCCAGAATACATTCACCAGGTGTTTGTGACAGTCACCACCCTCTTCTTGAAGTAGAACATGATGAGTGTTTTCTGAAAAAAAAAGTACATGCTTTGTTCAGGAATATATTCTTTAGGCAGTCAGTGTTGTAAAGCATCCATTACTGAAGAGAGCCCTGGAATAATCATTGGAAACTGGATGAATTAGCAAAGACAGGCAACTTGGTGCAATCACGGAGATGGGACTTTCAGGGAGAGTGGAATTCAAGATACACATGGTATGGTCCAGCTGTTCGGGAACATTAAAAACCCCTTCACTTTAAGCTGTTGAAAGCTTCAAAAAAAAAAAAAAGACCAAATGTTTTCCATCTCAAAACACATTTTACTTAGCTGTGTTTTGAAAGCTGCTATCTAAATATTAAAAAAAAATCTAGCATATTTGAACATGATTCCTTCCTTGGGTGCAAATCAACAACTATAATTTAATTTATAAAAGAAAGAAAAAGGTAAAAGGGAAAAGCACATTTGATTCTTCTACCTTCTTGTTTATCTTTCCTTAAAGTACGGGAAAGACATAAAACAGGGAAATAAAAAAGTCACTCGCTTACACTTTTGTTAACTTATCTTGTGAACATTAAACATTATGCCTCAAATTTCGTATGGTACATAAAGTGTTTAGCCTTGCCAGATCGTGTATACAGCACTTCAAAAAAGCCAGGGACAGCTCACTAAATGTAATGGATGTCTAATGGCCGATCTTTAGATCTCTTATATTTAGCATGACAGTGCCGGGCTCTTTAGGTGCTTTAAACATGATACCTAAAACTACCTATTTTTTGTCCCGTGATGAAAAACATAGACTAATTATTAACTTCTCATATGTTCTATGGAGATCTACCCTCCAGTGATATGGCCCCATTTGGTTATATCCTATCGTATCTTCTTTTGTTACCCAAATGAATCAGGTTTACAACTTCACTTCAGTCTTCTTAATGTGACTTCATGCTCCTTCTTGTTGGAGCAAATGCTCCCACGAGCACAGTCACACTTTAGAAATGTTTGTTGAACAGAACAATACAATACTTTGAGCAATTGAAAGCCGTGAATTCTTACCCGCTTTCCTGGGACAGGCATCTTTCACAACTCTGTATAACAGTTTCAGAAGATTTCCCAAAATAGAAGAATTCATTTCTCCTTTCAGATCTACTTTGATAAAGCCTATTTGGTGTCTGTTAAACCTTATGTTACTTCTATGTAGAGCAAACTTGAATCAAGGAACTTCTCTAGGGAGTGAGTGGCTTAGACAAAGGTATGACTCGAAGTCAGTAGCTTGTACCTTGAGTACAGACCACCTGGAGTTTTTATAATAAAATCCACAAAGACGTTTTAAGATGTGTAAATAATCAGATAAGGAAACAGAAAGACAGACATGCTGGATTTAAGAGAAAACCTCCTGTATGACTCCCAAGGACCTTCCCTGCGTTCTGAGACATCATTTTGGTTGGATAATATAATGTCAAAACTAAAAGCAACCACATAAGGATACAGGTTCATAATTGGAGACCAAAGAGTGAGCACATTATTTTTCCTTGCTTTTATTCTTTTTACCATTATATTTTCATAGAAATGTATGTGATGAGTATAAGATGCGATAGGTGATATATTTTCTAGTCATTTAGGAACAATTTAGTAGGTGAATTTTGCTTTTAAGAACGGAGAGGAGGCAACAATGTTTGATAAGAAATGTACTCGCTATTTTGCCCATGTAATTGTAACTCCTCTGTACGGTATTCTCACAATTAAAAAAAAAGTTTGAAACAGTAAAAAAGAAGAAGAAGAAGAAGAAGTGTCCTTTTCCTTGTCTTGAGTACTGAAATTCTTTTTGCATTCATCTTTTTCTAAAATGCTACAACTAAGATGCATTTGATTATTGGGAAAGGAATTTAAAAAAACAATGCTATGATGTAACATAAGCATTGGTACAAATTAGTTCTCACTTGGATTTTGGTGGAGACTTGATAAAATCAAGGTGCTCCACAAGCCCCATTTAATTACTAACAAGCATCAAATAGATTTCTCTGGTGTCTCAGGAGTTGTTTGGTGGTCTTGGAAATCCCCCTTAGTGGTACTTTCCTTACTAATCTAATATATATTATTAAATGGAGGGTTTGGATCCTACAGGTCTTTCAATTCCTTAGTGGCCAGGAATGACAGCTCTCAGTTATCGGGAAGATGACACCTTTGGCATCATAGCCAGCCAATGTCTCAGCCTCAGTTAAGTTGGAAGTAGAAAAGCTCTGGAAAAATGACCTAACAGAATAGACTGAGTGATCAAGAGGGGAACTCAAATACCTACCCACTTGTGTGGCTTAGAAAACACTTATTCAACCTTCTTGAGTCTAGTCACCCTTATTGTCATCTAGTTTGGTTAAAGATAATAATAAATACCTTATAGCCTGTTAGCAAATTATTCAATGAAATTATACCTAATGAGTGATCTCCATAGTGAAGACACTTAAGAAAATAATTTCATTGTCATCATCATTATCATCATCATTACTACTACTACCAACATTTTACCATCATCTCTTATTTCTGTTATATCCATAGATCACTAGTTGGGCATCTCATGTCCACTGCTCTGTCCCAATACACTGGCCACATGGTTGCAGGTGAAGTTTTCAAAGATAAGAAATTGGCAAGGATGATGTCAGATTTCTTTCTGGGAGGAAGAACTAAGTAAATGACATTTGCAAGAGTGATTAATGTCATAAATAATATATTTAAATGCATTTTTTAAAAACTAAGGGGTAAGTTTTATCTATCTTTCTAAGTTTAATTATATAAGTTTTCAGTTAAATCTAAAGGCCTATTTTAAATTGACCAACAGAAGAATATGTATTTTGGCATTATGCTTATGATTTAAAAGCACTTTGTTTTGAAATTAGTAATAGTAATAGTAGTAGTAGTAGAGTATAACACAGATAATAATGTCTTTGCTTGATAGACGAAATAGGAAGAAACTTATTACCTGAAGTCAATACATTTAGTTTGCTTACAAATTCTTATGCCTAGATATGAGTCTTTACGTAAATTTCCTCACACATAAATATCCACACACATGAGCTAATATAATATGTATTTTCAAAACATGTAAATCTTACATACCTAGTGAAAAATATTGAAGATGTATTTGCCCTAAGCACTCATGGAACATTCTTATCCCCCTGACAGAGCTCTTGAATGGGCACAGGTCTCACCCTTGTCTGAAGCTGCTTCCACTGTGCCAGCCTTTACCCATCTCCCTCCTGTCTAAATGTCTGCAGAGATTAGCATTCAAACCATGTCATTTAGTTCTTAATAACTTGCAGCCCTGTACTGTTAGCTGACTTTCAAGTAGCTTAGTCTTGCCCCTCTAAATAGATTGGGGGGGGTCTTAACAGCAGGAACAAAATCAATGTTGTTATTCCTTCTAGCTTCTCACCCTTTTCCCACAGCATGTTTAGTTGGGTCATTTTCAACCTGTGAGTCCAGAGACATGGAATTGGATGGAGTAATATGAGTGCTGGGGAAATATTTCAGAGTTCTATACCAAAGCTCAAGAGTCCATGTGAAAGTGTGTGTGTGTGTGTGTGTGTGTGTGTGTGTGTGTGTGTGTGTGTGTCCATTTGAATAGTTGAGAAGAAGAGCTTTAAGCTTTAAGTCATAGCAGGCCTGAGATGAGATTGTCATATTCAACAAACCAAAACCAAAAAGACATGTATAGAAGTAGTGGCTACTATTTTGGTAAAAAAAAAAAAGCAAAATTGGTTGAGATTATTTCATTCTTTACTCTTTTTTAGTTCAGTGTTGCTATTTGTAAAATAAGGGAACGAATTGGCATATTTTGGTGAGGTATTGAATGGAGTGGTCCTCAAAAAGACCCTGACATAGCTTTGGCTGATAGTCAAGCAATCCTGGCACGTGCTCTGGGAACCTGGGATGTGATGGGCAGTAGTGATTTTATTGTAGGTGGTTGCAGGTCTCAGATGTGGTCCTGCCACCACACCTGAGGGGTGAGGACAGAATCCAATTCTCTTTGATGGGAGGTGCAAAGACACAGGGAAGAGGCTTTGAGAGAAACAGGAATTACCACTCATCTTCCCCTTGCAAATTTGGCACTGTCATAGTTTGTCTGCCTTCTTCCCAGATTTGGGGAGTTCCTGGAAAATAACATGTTCCAAGATCGACCTCTTAGTCATTCGAAATGCAAACACAACAAAAATCATGCTAAACTTGCAAATCAACATAACCCTAATCTGGTCCCTCTCCAAATCAGTGGAGAGCTCAAGATCTCCTATGACCTACTATGTTTTCAATCCCATTTAGCCCAAATTCCAACTCATTTTTAGAAAGCTGACCATATTTTGGCTTTATCAAATCTTATCAACTAGTACTTCTTAACGTATGCATTCTAGGATATGCTAATGAGTCTATCTAGTGATCGTTCATGAACAGAACCAGAGGCAAGTATTTGTTTGTTGCCTGTGTGATACTTCCTTGGCCCTCTACCTTCATTGGAGCTGCAGTGGGGTTAGGAGAGGCCGACATTAAATTCAGGCTAGAGAAGAAGGCCAAGGAACTGAATTCTTACCATCTCTCAAAGAGCTTTCACTCGGTGTTTGCTATCAATTGCTATATAACAAATTACCCCAAATCTTAGTGGCTCAAAGCAATAAATTCTGCTTGAGTTCTCATGTTTGAGTCATTCAGGAGCAGCTTAGCTAGATGGGTAGTTGTGATCAAAAGTCTTAACAAGGTTCAATTTAGATGGCAGCCATAATCTCCAAAAGATGTGACTTAGGAGGCTCAGATGTGAAGATCAAGGTTCAAAGTTAGCCCAGGCAGAAAAGTCTATGAGATGCTTCTCTCCAATGAACCACCATAAACCCAGAACTCAAGTGGTAGAATGCCAGCCTTGGGTGTAAAAGCTAAAGGACAGTTCCCAGGCCCTGAGTTCAAGACCCAGGACTGGAATATACCATACATACACACAAAAGATTTGACTGAAGATGCACGATTTGTTTTTTAAGACCAGAACTTGCTCACATTGCTAGCAAGTTTGTTCTGGTGGCTAGTAGATATTAGTTATTCCCTCCGTAGACTTTCACACAGGATGCATGATGTCAGTAGTATGTGGCACTAATGATAGAAAGAGAAGAGAGAGGGAGGGAAAGAGAGAGACAGACAGACAGACAGAGAGAGGGAGAGAGAAGCTATTTTTTTATAAAAACACTTCATCACATGCATGATGAGAATAATTAGATTTCACTGGGTAATGACAAATTATATAATTTATAGACATATCCTAAAACCACCCTAGTTGGGTATTTGGTACATTCATCTTTAATCTGTACCATGAACATTGTGCTTATAGAAAGGATAAATGAAAGGTTTATCTTAACTATGTGACCAATAAATATTTTTTAGATAAGAACACAGGTCATGCATGTTCTTGTAGACATATCCCCCACATCCTCTTAATTCTGAACTCCGTGTCAGGAACTCTGTAACAATCCAGGTCAGACTGACTCCTTCTGATGACAGTGTCAAGGCGGGCATGTAGGACAGAATGCTGGGACTCTGCTCTCATTGGTAGCACCTCCCGGTACTCAGTCTCCCGGCAGTGGTGGTGATGATTTGCTACAATTCTCCTCTTATGACTCTTAGGTGACTGTAGGGTACAGACTATAGCCAATGGCCAGCACAATACATTTTTGTCTACTGGTATTTAGAAATTCTTGAAGGAAGAAGCTTAAAACCTTAATTAGCAGTATGTACTCAGTGCCAGATGATCTGTTAGGACATGGAAGATCCAAAATAAGTCCTTGAAGAACAAAGCGAGCTAAGCTGAGTTGTTAATTGAATTCATGGCCTTCCTGTTGTAACATAATGTCCCAGTCAGCAGAATAAATTTACAGCTATACAAGTGAAGCCCTCAACCAGGGTCCTCTGGATTCATGCTGTATCTTTCTTAAAAATTTTATTGGAAAGGTGATGTACAGAGGAGTTACCAGTTATATAAGTCAGGTAATGAGTAAATTTCTTTTTGAATAGTGTTATCTCTTCCCTTGTTTTCTCCTGTTTTTTTCCCAGTTCCCTCCCCTACAAGATATATAGTTAATCCATTTCTAACATAGGGTCTCATGAGAATCACTGCTGTATGCTGTGTCTTATTTTGTCTATAGACTCCTTTTTCTCCAAGGCTCACTTTCTGTTTTGTTTAGTATTCTGAAAGATTATGTATTTTTATAACTTCATCAAATACTGATAAAAAAAAGAGTTCCAATTTAATTTCCTTTCCAGGTTAATTTTTTAAAGCATGTGTTGCTTAGAGCTCTGCAGATTCCTATTGTGTTACCTATGTTATCTTTGTTTCATTTCTAAAATTTCCCTTCTAAACAAATATGTATCTTTATTAGGACTGGGATCCCTCATAACTTAGTTGCTCAATAACATAATGTCTTTCTGTCTTACCTCTGATTTGGGTTCTTCTTCACTGGCTCTGAATGTTTAAAGAGATATAAGAATATCAACATAAAGCAACAATAATAGCAAAAAAAAGAAAGAGGAGGGCATTTATAAGGAAGGTTGCTATATTAGGGAGATAGAATTTACTTATTGTTATTAGGTGCTAGTTACTGATCTAAGAACTAAATATAGATTATCTCAGTTATTCTCACTAGCCTCACGGATGCTATTTAGTAAATATTACTTTTTGATAAATTGTTCTCATTTTACAGATGAAGAAACCAGAATCTAGATTCCATATAGAGCTATTTAATTCCAACAACCTTCTATAGATACAGCAATGGCAGTAATTGGCAGTAATGCTCAAGAAGTCGGACCAATTCTCTAGAGCCAAACTCCAGTACAGACTTCAACAGCAGGGGGGCTACAGTATAACAGGAACTGAGAGTGAGGCTGATTGCTCACGTGTCTAAGAGCTTTCTTATTTCAGGGAGAGAGTACTAGGATGATCTTATTCATAAGACAGCTAATTCCATTCAGCCTATCACTTTCCATCTCTTTGCCTTGCTGGCTTGTGCTCCACAAGGACTATGGATGGAGAATACTCATCTTATTTATCTTGCCACTGCTCTAGACTATTGTTTTAAAGATCTAAGCCACATTCAGTGAAATTACATCTTTCTGAGAGCTTGGGTCCTTCAGTGAGCAGGTGATTGAGAATTAAATAGAAGAGAAATTTGTATTGCTTACCCTTTCTCCCATTTTGGAAAGGGTAGCCACTATGGTATCAATGAAACACCAGAGCAGGTGGTCTGCTTACGTTCAGAGGCTTTGTGGTGTATGTTCTTCTCCATGCAACAAGATATTTGAATACTTAAGCATTTGAAGGCTGATTCCTACTGGGACCTGATAAGTCCCTGGACATCCCAGGCTCTTTCGTCAGTAAGAGCTCCCTGCCTGCTTCCTCCCTTAGGTCCCAGCTTCATCCCACTAGGTGTGGTTTGCAATAGTATTTAGTAAATCAAATGTTATTGTTGCTTTCACTTTTCAAGAATAAAATTTAATAAAACATAAGAAAACTCTTAATGACTTTCTTGAAGTGCTCCAGTATTGATTAGCAAGAAGATAAGTATAGGAAATTGTATAACCATATCTATATGTCTATATAGATATCAGTATCTATCTATCTATCTATCTATCTATCTATCTATCTATCTATCTATCTATCTATCTATCTATCTATCTATCTGTATCTGTATATATACGTTTTTAAAGCAATAATGAGATTTAAACCTAAGTTCCTGGCTTGCTCAGATGACTTGATTGCTTGCCTGGCACTATACTACTTGAGCTACTCCTCCAGTTTGCTTTTTGCCTGCCTAATTTTTTGGAGATGGAATCTACCAGAGGTTTTTGCCCCTACTGATCTCAAACCAACATCCACTGAACATTAGCTTCTAAGCTTGGATTATGGGTATAAACTTGGATTATGGGTATAAGCCCCCCAGCACCCAGTATAAAAAATCATAACATTTTCACGGTAACTTCAGGAAAGGCAAGAGCTGGAATTTTTATTATTTGTTTATTTTATTTATGGCAATACTGGGATTATGAACTCAGAACCTTGCAGTTGTTAGGAAGACACTCTTACTACTGGACCACTCCTCCAACCCTGTGTTTTTGCTGTTTAAGATAGGAATCTTACTTCCTGCCCCAATTTAATATATCAATTGTTTATCAATTTTAGACACCAATTGTTTCTTAACTCAATAGAAGCCTGTGCTTGGTGATGATCTTCCTATTTTAGGCTTACCAACGCACCTAGGTTGACTGGTTGGAAATACTCAGGAGGAGGGAGCGGAGGGTACAGCTCATGGTTAAGAAGCAATCTCAGGCTTTTATTTGCTTCCATCCACGTTCCTCTCCATCTCAGCCTCCAAAGTAGATAGGATAATAGGCATTAGCCACTGGCTGTTGGCTCCAACTTTTATTTTTTTTTTAATTTTTGGTTGGTCATGGGGCTTGAACTCAGGGCCTATGTGTTGTCCTTCACCTCTTTCACTCAAGGCTAGTTAGTGCCCTACCACTTTGAGCCACATCTCTGTTTCCAGTTTTTTTCTGGTGGTTAGTTGGAGACAAGAGTCTTAAGGATTTTTCTGCTCAGGCTGACTTTGAATGGCAATCCTCAGATCTCAGCCTACTGAGTAGCTAGGATTACAGGTGTGAGCCACCAGTGTCTGGCCTATTTTTATGTCTTAAAGTTACATAGATGATATGCAGTGAATCATTTAAATTTGTTCCCAGCAATATTTTTGAAGATTTAAGATCCTCGGTAGCTTGTAAAGTGGAAATTCAGAGGAGGAATATAAAACCAAGTATGATACTATGTAGTATTACTCACAAGTATGATTTTTCCAATATAGTATCTATAGTTATTCAGATTTTACCATTCTTGGCTCATATTTTGATGCTGTCTATATTATGGCTGGGTTTCATGGTTTATGAATAATAACTGAGTAATACAGAGTATTGAGAGAGGAATTAGGTCTGAATGAAGATGTGTGTTTTTCTTTCCTCTTTAACTATTTCCAGTCATGTCTTCTCAGACATTTCTCTTTTCATTTGTAGGTACTGCATTAAGAAAGTTGAATTTATCTTCTATCCAAGAACTAGTTACAAACCACAAATATCTTTGAGACTCTGCATTGCTAGAATTGACCAGTCCCCAATTCCAGAGTTTTCAGACAGGCTATACTGGAATTTTATGTGATGTTAAAGAACTGATACAACAAAATTTATACAGGAATGTATTTTTTCAAAGCCACAACTAAAATCAGTGTCTGTATTTTTCACAGTGGTACTGAGATCTTATAATACCATTACGATTGTGAGAATGTTTTGATGTGTGTCCTAAGACATGTTCACTACTTAATAGCTTGTAAGCCTAATGTTCTATGGCTAATGTTATGAGCCTAATGTTGTGGCTCTGTAGGGTTTTTGTTTTGTTTAGAGTGTCTAGTTATGATCAAATGAGATTGAAGGGTTTCCAGCACAGAGAAAAAATAGGTGTGGTTTCAAGTCACTGATAAGAATTTAACACAGCAATTGTTTCTGAACTCCATAGCAGGAATAAGTAACAGGCAGCATGAGTTGCCCGAACTTTGGTTCAGAGGAATGATTTGAAGCAGAACCGTTTTGCCAGTACATTCCCTTGCCTCAGTATTCACCTCTTTTAGCAAGAAGTCCACACTTTCAATAGATTACCAAATAATCAGGTCCTTCAGAGCTGTTTCCAGAGAAGATGATGAGTTTCATCCTGTGAAATGTCCTGTTCTTCAAGATGATGACTCAATTCATCTGGAACAGCATTAGTTCATCAAGGTTTGTGGTTTATCCAAGGATCAAATTCCTGTAATTTTCTTTGCCATCTGATTTAATGTCTACTTAGTTTAGTGGTCAGACAGTCATAGGCTGGCACAGCACATGAATTCAATGTCAAAACCTGGAGCGAGAGCCAATTCCTAAATGTTTAATTCAAGCATTCTTAGATGGGAGATTGCCTTGCTGCTTTTCTTTCTCCTGGGGAAATAATATCTCTAGATAATGCCAAAACTTATTAAAAGAGACCAAAAATAAAACAAAACATATAAATATGCTCATGGTAAAAATCTGTGCCTCAGAAAGACTTTTAATGGAAGAGAGTAGGAAGGACTGGGTTGATTTTGAGATGAGATTGTATACATTCCTTTGCAAGACTCTCATGCTGTGTACTCAAATACAATTACAACCAGCTTATAGACAAAGGACCCGTTGGCTAGAGTTCACCAATAACCCACTTTCTTTGTGTACTCGAGAAACCTTCTAAATGCTTTCAAGTTGAATGAAAACTTGATGCTTTGCTTTTGTCTTTTTATTTGTGACTATTTTATTTGTGGCTATTTTGTAGTGACATTTTTGATGAAGAGTTGTGTCCAGTCAGTTGTAGGAAAATAATACAAGAGGAGCTGTACCTTTTACTGAAAGAGATATACAATAATACAAAGGTTCATTGCCCTGGGTTACTATAGTGGAATCAGGAAAAAAAATCTTTCCAGTATGTTTAAATATCCAGTTAAACAAGCTAAGTAGGATTTTCTTTTTATTAAAGCACTTGGGTTTTTTTTATTTATAACACATTGATGTTCTTTGTGAAGCTACAATAATTGGGCAGCTGTATTTCCCGCAGTTGACCCCAGTACACATTTCCAGGGAATTCCTGCAGGTAATTCCCCAATTAGAAAATATGATGGGGAAGGATATTTCTTGCTACCAAAGAGTTAGATTGGCTGATCATAGAATAATCCCATTGTCCCTAACTGTAATGGCTGCCTAGTGAATTGTTCTAGTAGTAAGTACTGTAAGACTTTCAGGGTAGTGAGCCTGGGGAATTTCATATGAGCTTAGTCATTAGAACTATTACATCACCTCCTCAGTGTATTGTATCAGCTCCTGGATGCTATTAATCTCAGAGATAAGAGAAGAGAAGGACCTGTAAGGGTGCAGTGAAAGGGACAAGATCTCCTCCTGTCCCCAGCTGTTAACCAGAGCTAAATGTGTGCAGAGCAGACAAGTGGGGATAGGGGCTGGAATTCAACCCCAAATTACAGAGGATATTGCAGTTTTAATTATTACGTTTAATTGTCACAAATGAAGAATCTGTTAAAGTATTTTTAAAATTTTAATTAAATTAAGTGTAGTTGTACAAAAGGGTTTCAATTCAACATAATCCACTCGTGAGCGCAATGTCTCTGGACTCACATCACCCCTTCCATCCTTCTCCCTCAGCTCCCTGACCCCATCCAACTTCTCTAGTTACCTGAATCCATTTTCAAGTATGTCTACTGAATATTATGCTAGAGATTCGTTGATATGGTCTTTCCCCCCTCATTTTTTGCCTTCAGTTTACCTTTAGCCTTTCCAGAAGACTACTTTTTGATGTAAAAATATTTAAGAAAAAGTTAGACCTCTAATGACAAGGCTTGGACAAGATCTCCGTTCCACCTGGATGGAGAGGGAGTGTTAGATACAAGTGACTATGCTGGTGAGCCAGTGAACACTCACTCACCAGAGCAAGGGCAAGGGAGAAACCAAAACCAAGCAAGAGCTTCTGGGCTCCAGGTCACGTTCAGAAGCCAGCATAAAAATCAGAATGGGGGACTGGAAATAATAGACCCAGCAAAGGAAGAAACTCCCATCTCTGAATCCTTAAGAGAAACTTTGAACAAATCAATCGGTTCTACAGTGAACAGTATTAAATACCAAAATACCCATTAAACAGATATTAAATATGATATTCGAATCACAATCCACCTCACTCTTCCAAAAAAGTACACAGATTAGTTATCATAGAAAGATGCTATTGAAGATGTCAGTGTGAATTAAATGAATCCATACCTGAGCATTTCCTCCTGGTTCTATAGAAGGTTCCAACTATTACCTACACACCTGCACAATAGAGCAGGTACCAGACGGGCTGTACCAGAGGACAGAGGAAGAGATGATTTGTGGTAAAGGAAGAGAGAGGTTAAACCTGGGTGGTAAAAGTTAGCAGCCATAAAAAATAGCAGCTTTGAAGGATAGATGAGATTCTATCTGGGATCACCAGGGCAGAGTAAAATGCTAGGCTAAGAAATACTAATGATAATAACGAGATTAGTGTTACCAGTAGTAGTTATACCATTTTGTACTGACCTTATTCTGTGTTCCTTACATGATGATAAGTGATTTGTGTACAGAGCCTTATTCTCAAAAAAAAAGTGCAATAAGTTTATGCTAAGTGGTTAAGACCAGTGCACCCCCACTGTATAATTTTGAGAAGGGAAATGGCATTTGGAAGGCTGATAATGTGGATGGAAAATGAACAGGGGAATAGCATCAGTGGTGGACTGGAGATCTGTTGGAAGACCATGGCAGTAATTCACACTAGTGGCATCCAAGATAGACATTCAGACTATGTGAGGATGCAAATGAAGGAAGGAATTGATCTTTTCTTTTTTCAACCAATACCTCCTGATTACTACTTTGTGCCAGGCATTGTGGTAGACTCTGGACTACCAATTCCTGCCTTCTTGGTACTTGATGACCACCAGAAGCTATTGGAAAGGATACATTTCCTGTCCATATAAACAAATGATTACCTAAGAGCACCGTGTGTGTGTGGGGGGGGGGCACATGCGCATCTGTCCTCCTCCTGATTTATAAGGCTCTGGGATCTGGTAAGCATTCTTCCTTTGCCTCTGAACTCTCCCTCTGATTGGCAGAGGGCACAGTGGGAGGGACAGAACAAACTCAGCTGCAAGGCAGACAGAGACAGACATCTTGGAGAGTAACACAGCTTGAGAGAGAAAAAACATTTTTTTTTCTTAAAATTCTTCTCTTCCAAGGTCAGGGTAAGGATTAGGGCAACTGACTTTGGAATGGAAGAAAAGAAGATAGGAAAATATTTTGTCACATTGCCATTCTCCAATGCCCAGGCTCTTTCCTAGTGTACCTGTATGTGCATGAGGTCACTCTAGCTCATCAGACAAACACAAATCCTGTGCAAGTCAGAATCTATTCACCCTGTTCCCATGCACTCAGAGAAATTCACATTCACATTACCCAATTTATTTTCCCAACACTCATCTCATGCCGATATTATGAAACATCCATGGAAATCAACTGAAAGGTTACATGACTTACCCAAAGGTATAGACTAGGAGTGGAGACAGGAGTTGAAGCAAGCCTTTCAACTCACTTTCCCCTCCAGATTAGGAGTCTAAAAGCACTCTTAAATCGTGTCTCTAAAGCCCCATGGAAGAAGCTGACTCCAGAGTTATTGTGTACTCTGTTAAATGCTGTCTTGAATTCATTAAATATAATGAAATCACGAAAAAATCAAGCCCTTATGGAATTAAGGTGAATTGCAAAAAAACACTACCTTAGTTGAAATCTAAAGTTAGGATTTGAGGCCAATGAAAATCAAAATTCAAATTCTCTTCTAGTATGTGAAAGGATAACAGTCAAATTTTCCTCGGTGATATAAAAACGCCTATTTTTCTTAACAAGGATGAGTGCATGTCTTGGAATACTTATTTGCTCATTGCTTATTTATTATTTTGCTGTGATGAGGGCTTGAACTTAGGGCCTGGATGCTGTCTTGCAGCTTACCCCCCGCCCCAACTCAAGACTGCTCTCCCACTTGAGCTGCATCTCCAACAGTTCCAGACTTTTACAGGTTAAATGTAGAAAAGAATCTCATAGACTTTCCTACTTGAACTAGGTTCAAACCACGATCGTCAGATCTTAGCATCTCAAGTAGCTAGGATTATGGGGGTGAGCCATTGGCACCCAGCTCACTTTTCTTCTTAAATGCATCTTTCAATGTATTTATGTCAGAGTATTAAACACTTACACTTTGAGGGGGGGGATAAAGAAAAGAAAAATAATGGTATTTCACTTCTTTTGTCTATCAACATTTTACTACATTCAGTGGTTATTTTATGACAAGGGTTTCATTTGTGCTAGGTATACATTGTTATCGTTGCTGTGTTTTAACCATTCAGTGTAATAGCTCAGGATCGAAATCCATCAAAATAGCCCAGTGGAAAAAAATATTTTAAATATGGCAGCCTTAGCTGGAGTTTAGGAAATAAATCTTTGAGTATAATAATTGACTCACTTGGGCTGTTGTGTCAGCCAAGTATTTCATTTTAGTTTGCGAAGGGCTGCTCATCATTACTAAATATATTTTTTAAAAATCCAAGCAAAAATATATTGCTTCAGTTGTGGCCTGACGTACAGTGAAGTGTTCAACTGTTAGAAAATCTGCACAGTCACCCACAGAACAGACAGGTGATTAAGCTTGGGTAGCTAATTAATAAGAAGAGAAGTAACGGCTCACTCAGGAAACTTCTACACTTCAGTGTCTGTTCTGAGGGAACCCATGTTGTAAGGGACAATAAGAGTGTTAATTCTGAACGCACACAGGGCTGTCCTACAAAGACATCAAGATTTGTAGGAAATCAACCCTCCAGCGATCCTGGCAAGCCAGACTGACCCCAGCAAATGAAAATAATCAAAAGTAATTAGAAGCGTGCTCGACTACTCCTCGGAGAGCCAAGCAGGAGAGTAAACATGCCTGAATCCTCGAGCCACTGCAAAGGCCCATGTCTGAGCTGTTAGGTGCCCTGACCTTGTCCACATAAAGATGTGATTTATGAAGTGCAGGGCACAGCAGCAGGGCTTCTGTCCTCTCCCGAAGAACCAAATTACTGAGGCGGAGATTAACATGTTTTCAATTGGGCCCATTTCCAGACCCAGGGACATTTTTTATTTACATTTTTTACCTTTAATTTCCTCTTTTCTTTTGCAACAGCACCATCCCCTATAGTTTTTCTCTTTCTCTATCTATCTTTCTATCTGTCTGTCTGTCTCTCTCTCTCAAAGAAAAGGCAGAAAGGCCAAGGCTATCAGATATGTTTTTCCAGGGCAGTGGTGATGTGTATTGTGGCTGTGGCCATTTAGAGTCTTTTTGGTTTTCAACTCTGTATTGTGAAAAAAATTTCCTGATGAAGCAGCATCAGAGATTAAAATTAAACAGAAGATTGTCTTGAGTATCATGGCTTTCTGATCTGGTCCCCTTCCCTAAATGTTATGTTTTGTGACAGCCTTTTTGATTAAGTAAGACTTAGAAATTGTGACTGGGTAGAGCATTTGGAAGAGTCGGAGGGGAGAGAAATTGGGAGAAATATTTATAGAGCAATCAGTGGGAATTCTGAGTCCTGAAGACAAACTTGCATTATTTTACTTTTTACTTATCTTTGTTTCAGTTAGGGAGGGGTACGTGTTTTGTTGTTTTTTTTTTAATGAAATCTTCTGCCATGGAAAAGGAAGCATTGATTTTCTTTTTAAACACACATAAATATCTATACACAAAGCTAATTTAATTAGCAAGCAGTTATTGTTCAGCTAAATGTCAATTTCTCAGATTATTTCATGCATCTTGTCGTGAACTGTATGAAACAGGATTTAATAGGATGTCTGTGAACAAAACTGCACTTGAGAAATGTAAAAATGCACTTGTACGATTGAAAAGCTACACACACACACACACACACACACACGTGTTAAAGCAAAACGTTAAGACTTGGAGTTCAGTATATATTTAGCCACCTTAAAAACCCAAAGCTGCAGAATTAAAGGAACTCTACTTAGGCAAAGGTTATAAAGTGCCTTCCTCTATAAACTGAAAACATAATGTCAGGGTGAATGGGAACATACTTTATTAACTTTATGATATTGAAAACTGCCAGCAAGTTGTCTTGTTTTTAAATATTGTCCTCTGCAGAGTGTTACAAGGCCGTTTGTCCGCAGGAAGCCCATTAAAAGTGGACAGTGTAGTCATTTCATCTGGCTTTGGCTGAACTGCTTTGCTTTGCTTTAATGGTGTGCTGGAATGTACCATGCCCCATAGGGTCTCCATTAGCAGAACTTTTACTTCTGGGACGACCATGAAGTTGAAGGCTAAAAAGAGGCATCAGTTTACAGTCTTAGGGGAATCACTTGAATACTGGAGCACTAACTTCTTACTGCTTTACCTAATACATTGACTTATTTTAAATAAACAGTTACACACAATACAGGCAGCGCCAGTGGCCTTATTGGAAATCTTGGAGCATTTTTTTTTCTTTTAAGATTCTGCAATCCATGCAGCTGGGAGAGGAAGGAAGGGGCCTGTGGAGGGTTTACGCCCTTTTCAAACCAGGAAGAAAACACATTAACCTCTCCCACCCTGTGTGCCTGCTATCAACCAAAGGGGATCTTTCCAACCCCCAGAAAATCTATCAGCTCGCATTCAAACCTCGTATTTTCCAATGCCTCTTTCCCCCTGGCTGGTAAACAACAATTAGCAGGGCTAGAAAGGAAAGAAATGAAATTCTAACCGAAAAAAATATTTTACAAATAGGATTCACTTTTCAAACATTTCTGATGAACCACTGTCTTCTCTGCGTTTCTCAGAGCTAGCCATTGGTGATAGATAGTTCATTCTCCCATAGCATCTCTTTCATATCTACATCCCCCCCTCTCCTGATCCAGGCTGGCAAATTAAAGCTGGTTTGAGATTGTAGTAAAACCATTATTTTTAATAGCCCATTTCAAGGGCGGCGTTAAACACTGCCTGGTCTTCATTATTGCTGAGCAGACAGCGGCTTTTGCAGATTAATTTGTAACTGGGAACGACTGTAAACAGATTTCACCAGAAATCCCAAGGAATAAAGGGAATTGGTGGTGGTGCGGGGGCCCTGGTATTTATTTACTGTTTTAGAGATCTCCTAGGGAAAAGCAAAGGAGCTGGAGAGAGCGAGCTGGGTGCCAAATCCGACCGGTCTCAGGGTCTCACCCAGTTTCAGATCTGACTGGGGAGGCATCAAGTCTGCCACTGGGGGGGAGCGGGGGTGGGGTGGGGGGAGGTTATGTTATGTTGGTCTCAGGTCTCATCCCCAAACGGGATTTTTTTTTAATTTTAATTTAAATGAGAAGAGCAGGAGGCTCCAAGTGCTAGAGGGGAACAGGCTTCTCCACACTGCAAGAATTCCACACTCTTGCCTCTAAACTTGAAGTGGGGTTCCGAAAACGTGGGGGTGCCTCTGCTTTTTCATGGTCATTATTAGATGATCTGAAGAGGAAAGCGTGTGTGTGTGTGTGTGTGTGTGTGTTGGTAACTTTTGCCCACTGGGATGAGTCCCTTTGGTCTTCTCCACAGCCTACCCAGTGGACAAAGCGACGATGACATGACAATCACGACATTAACTAGTAATGGTACTGATTAAATTCATCCAATTTCATCCGGCCAGGACTCGGGGAGGAGACGCTACAACTCCTTCTGCTGTGTTTGGAAGGGAGCCTTCCAGACTTAGAAACAGGCCCGTGTGGGGGCCGGGTGTGCGCGGGTCCTGGGCGGCAGTGCGCGGGGCGCAGGGCGCGGGGGCCCGGCTGCACCCGTCGGGTTCACCTGGGTGGCGGCAGCCGCCGGTGCCGCGCTTTATTCCAGGTCGCAGCGCCATCTACCGCCCGGCCGCCGGGCCTGCGGGCGCTGGGACCGCGCCGCCCGCCCCGCCTCCCCACCCGAACCTAATATAAGGGGGGGGGGGGACTCGGAGGCCCTTTCCATGAAATCCTAATTTAGCCAGGACCTGCCACCGATTCCACACGACCTTTGTCTCTCCACCGACGTTTCCTCCTCCTTCAAATCCGCTTTGTAAAGGGCACGGGGCAGGGGGTTGGGGGGGGTGGCGGCGGGCTGCGGGAAGAGGTGTTGGGGGGCGGTGGGGGGGGAGGCGGCCAGGCAGGGTTGGGGCGCTGAACGCTCAGACCCCCGGATCAGGCCGCACCGTCTGAAGCAATCGGTTCCCCCAGATTACTTGTATTTAATACACAATGCATCATAAAACAAATCCCTCATCCTGACAGGAAGAAAATAGAACAGCTCATAGCTCGAGCCGGTCCAATTTATGGCTAAATTAAAAAAAAAGAAAGAAAGAAAGAACGAACTCCGACCACGGGCAAGTCGAGGGGAGGCAGGAAATCAATGCTGCCTCGGCCCGAGCCTTTAAAGGTTCGCGAGCGCCCAGCTCCCGGGGACCTCGGGCCCGGCCCGGGGTGACTCACAAAGGACCGTTGCTGTCCCTCTACCTAAGCGCCACCGCGCGACCTTTCCCACCGCCCCGGCCACCGAGGATAGGCCACCGCCACGAGTCTGCCGCCGCCCCGGCCATTTCTCTTCCTTTGCTTTTGTTAACTTTTTCTTCTTCTTGCTATTCAGTCAGCATTTTGGGGGGCGGGGGCGGGGGAGGAGGGTGCAGATCGACTTCGATTTTCACGTGTGATTCACCGGGAGGAAAGGAAAGTGGGTGGCCCCCGGGGCCCGTCCCCGCTTGCACATAAAGTTTCCCTGAGCAGCTCCCTTCTTGGCCCTTCTCCTCCCCTCCGGGGCGCCCCGACTCCCCTCACTTCACTTTTCCAGTGTGGAGCTGGAGGAGACGTTGTGTTTTTCTTTCTTTGATTTTTGTGAATGGGGTTGTTGGTTGTTTTTTTTTTTTTTTTTGCCTCATTAAAAAGAACTTATTTGCAGCTAACTGGTGGCTTTCACTCAGCTCTTCCCAGCCTGCTTTGGTCACCAGCATTCCTGTTTCCAGTGTTGTCTTGATGTCAGTTAATTAAGCAGACTATACGTGTGTTGCACACAGTATGATAATCCGTAAAAGCAACAATTCTGAGGTTGGGAGTTTTGTTAATAATCGGGACGGCCAGATTGCGAAATTCCCCTTCCGGGCGTTCCTGGCGTTTGAATTAATGTACCAGAGAAAGTGGTCACCATTCAGCAGCCATTGATCTGGATTCGGATGGGTCGAATCTACCGCCCGCGTCCGCGCGGAGCCGTCCTCAGCGGACCGGGAGGACCGGGGCTGGCCGGGAAGGAGCCGCCCCTCCGCCTGCTTCCTCGCGGGGAAGCGCTGGGAGGCAAATGCTCAATTAGAGTGGATCAACTCTCACTGCGCGGGGCGGCGGCCACGGGCGTCCCCCTCCCCCGAGGCTCCTGCGTCCTGAGAATCGCTAAACCCATCTCCCCGGTCCCCCGACCCCGACACCTCGTAATCCGGGCCCTCGCCAGCGCCCCCCCCCCCAATCCCCAGAAAAACTCTTCTTCACCGACCCCATCCCTCCCATCCCCCATCTCCCTCACACACTCACAACCCGTGCTCGCTGGACAGAGAACCCGAGGATATTTCCCCGGGGAGAGGAATCCGCCCGGCGGGACCTCCCGATTGGCTGTTTACCCGGGAGCAGGCTCCACGTTTCGGGGGGTGGGGAGGTGGCGCATCCCTCTCCGGTCCGTCCCCGCACGCCTCGGGTCTGGCCGACCTTTGGGTGACCTCTCCCGCCCGAGCGGGCTGCTGTCACTTTAAACCCTGACGAAAGGGGAGCCCCTCCGGCGTCCCCGGGCCCCGGCGCTCCGCGGACCCGCGCGGGCCCCGTTAAAGAGACAGTTCA